>NW_026647140.1:315000-630000 GCF_950295315.1 Erinaceus europaeus | reverse complement strand
TACCGCCAAAACTCCCTGGATTTACTTTTGAAGGCAGTATGACCTGCCTCGTTTTGAAGCCGCATTATCCTGTGGGTCAGTCCTGGAGACAGTGTCATGACAGGACACACGGAGATCTCTGGTATCAGAGAGCACCTGGAACAGCAGCTGGGGCTCTAGTGCCAGGGCAGGAGCAACTCCCCATCCACTGTCCACGGAGTCCACCTGCCTGCATTTTGGTCCTCTTCCCTCCAAAAAAGATTTTTTCCCTTTTTTCACTTTGAAACAGGCAGCAGACAGGTTACCCAGGCAGGGGAAAAAAAATTAAAAGCTTTTTTTTTTTTTTTTTTTTTTTTTTTTTACAGAAGTGAATGACCATCTTCTGGGAAGTATAGATTTTGAACCTGAAAACTCTGTCTGTCTGTCTCTTAGTCCACAGAAAGAGCCACTAGCCCAGCCAGATCTCACGCTCAGATGGGGTGTTTTTGCCAGTCAAAGGTCTGCACAGCGCACTAGGGATTGGGCGGCCTGAGACCCAAATGTTACATTGTAGATGGACTGTTTGCAGTTCTTGCTCCCCAGGACATTGGACTGTCTCAACTCCCTCCCCTACAGCATGAAAAAAAGACTCTTGACAACCTTGGAGCAAATGGAGTGGGGGCGAGGGGAGCTGTTTGCACGTCTGCGCTGCTGATGCCCAGGTGTCTGTGGGGGCCGTGGCAGAGGCTGTAAGGGGACTAGGGGGCAGAAGGAGACTGTTTGAGAGGCTACTGGCAGGGCAGCCCGTGAGTGTGTGCAGGGCCGTGTGTGTGGGTGTGGTGGCAGGGGGTTAGGGCAGGTCCCCCTGCTGGATGGTGAGATGGCAGCTGGGCTGGCCCTGGGCCCTCAGGGCTGAAGGACAGAAGCTTGGTGGCAGTAAAGTTGCACAGGGAGGCACACAGTAGATGTTAGTTGGGAAGCTGGGGGACAGAGGGCAAGGGGAAAGGGGGCATCCTTGAGGAGGGGTCTGGACTAGAGAGTGGGGGGAGCTGGAGGCATGGAAGGTCCCAGGAATCAGGGACTGACAGGAACAGATTCCTGCACCCACCCACTGGATAGAAGCTGCAGCAGCCAGAGCAGCAGCCCTGGCTTGCCTAGGCAAAGGGCCCTGATTGAGTCCATCTGAGGATGAGGAAGAGGAGGTGGAGGTGGAGGAGGAGGAGGAGAAGGAGGAGGAGGTGGAGGAAGAGGAGGAGGAAGAAGAAGAGGAGGAGGAGGGGCAGGAGGGCAGCTGTCAGTAGGCAACGGGATTAATAGAGTCCTCCATTACGGAGGCATGTGTCCACGCAGGCACCCACCAACCCTCAGGGGCAGCTCAGGGCACCCAGGGACCTGGTGTGGGTATCTCTGGGGCGGGGACTGTCAGTCAGTCAGCAAGACTGTGTGTCAGTGCACATGGTGGGACAGGGGCCTGGCGGACCTTGGTCCCCAGCCCTGGGCTGTCAGATGCCAGCCCCATGCCCAGACACACACCAATCTGCCCAGAGCCCCTTGGCCCGGCCGAACCAGCACCTGCTTTGCCCTGGGGCTCTGGCTCTGGTGGCTGGCCACCACCCCTCAGGTCAAGTTCAGTGTGGGTGTCATGGCTGCTGGTCAACTGGATGGGCAGGGTCCCCGTGGCCTAGCAACCACAGGAGCCCTCTGTGATGTCCTAGCCCCTGGCATTCTGTGCTGGCCACACTGGCACGGGTCAGCCCAACTGCCCTGCCACTAGGTCAGGCAACAGAGCCAGATGCCTGGGCCCTGGCACAGAGGGACAGAAGGATCGGAAGACAGTGCTGACCGACGAGGGACCTCAGGGCTGGCAGGCAAGAGAAGACAGGTGGAGGTGTGCCCGGGATCCAGGGAGCCCAGGCCAGAGCTGCCTGCATGCCTGCCTGCCTTCCTGGATATCTGTATGCTGCCTTTGTCCAGGTAGGTTTCTCAGGTCCCCTCCCCTCCTGTCCTCTCCTGTCCTCTCCTGTCCTCACCATCCTCTCCCCTATCCTCTCCTCCGCACTTTGCTTCTCTCCTTTGTCTGTCCTCTCTTCCAGGTGCCCTGCTCACCAGCTCCGGCACTTGTGATGGTTCTCCAGTGACAGCTGTTCGCAACCCCTTCCACCCCCTGCCTGCCCCTAATGTGACCCAGCTCACAGGGTCTCCGGCTCACCCCACCCACACCCACACGCCCCAACACATTCCCTGCTTCAGCCCCTCTGCCCTATTCAGCCAAACTGGCCCCTTTGCAACCTACCTGTGCATCGTTGATTGTCTTCACCATTCAAGGAGAGATCTCCTTTTGTACTTAGCTTTGTTTACTGGTGGATGGATGGATGGATGGATGGATGGATAGATGGATGGGTGGATGGATGGATGGACAGGTCAATGGATCAATTTTGTAGAGGGAGAGTACCATCTAGGGGTACTGGAGACCGCTGGTGTCAGATCCTTAGTCAATGTCAAATGTAAAACATTAATTCATCAATGACAAAAATGAGTAAGCACCTAAATAAATAAATAAATAAATAAATATAAAAACTGGGTTAAAAAATACATGGTGTCTTTGCCTTTCTGCATATGGAATGCTGTGAGCATCTTAACAAGGAATGCATTGTCCTGAGTGGCCCATTTGAAGTCGTGGAATATTTCCTTTTCCTTTTTCTTTTTTTACTTTCTATTTTCTTGATTATTCACTGGAATAAATAGACAGCAATTGAGAGGGAAGGGAGGGAGAGAGAGTTTGAGACACAGAGAGAAACACCTGCAGCACTTCTGCACCACTTGTAAAGATTTCCCCTGCCAGGTGGGGACCAGGGTGTTGAGGCCCAGTCCTCCTGCATTGTAACATGAGTGCTTCACTGGGTGTGGCACCACCTGGTACCCTTGATGGGACACTTTATTTTAGCAATGAAAAGAAATTCTCGTGGCAAGGTAATAAATAAATGAAGAAGTAAATAAAAGTGCATTTACATTAACTCAGTGGAAACACACAGGGACATATACGTCTCTGTTACCTGTATTACTTCTTCATTTATGGATTGATTGCCTCAAGGGGTTATTGCCACAGCTGTTGCCTTCGCCACGAATAATCCACAGCTCCTGCACTCCATTTGTTCCCCTTTCGCTGCCCTTGTAGCTTGGTCACTGTGGTGGTTATTGTTTTTGTTGTTGTTGTTTTTACTGACCTTGCATCTGACAGACACAAAAGGAGAGAGCAGAGGAAATACAGGGTGGAAGAGAAAGATAGAGCTCCTAAAGACCTGCTTCACCCCCTGTAAAGCGAATCCCCTGCAGGTGGCGGTCTGGGGGCCAGACCCCAGATCCTTCCACCTGTCCCCTCTTTTTGTGAGCGCCACAAGCCCTTAACCCTCTGACATACCGCCAAAACTCCCTGGATTTACTTTTGAAGGCAGTATGACCTGCCTCGTTTTGAAGCCGCATTATCCTGTGGGTCAGTCCTGGAGACAGTGTCATGACACGACACACGGAGATCTCTGGTATCAGAGAGCACCTGGAACAGCAGCTGGGGCTCTAGTGCCAGGGCAGGAGCAACTCCCCATCCACTCTCCACGGAGTCCACCTGCCTGCATTTTGGTCCTCTTCCCTCCAAAAAAGATTTTTTCCCTTTTTTCACTTTGAAACAGGCAGCAGACAGGTTACCCAGGCAGGGGAAAAAAATTAAAAGCCTTTTTTTTTTTTTTTTTTTTTTTTTTTACAGAAGTGAATGACCATCTTCTGGGAAGTATAGGTTTTGAACCTGAAAACTCTGTCTGTCTGTCTCTTAGTCCACAGAAAGAGCCACTAGCCCAGCCAGATCTCACGCTCAGATGGGGTGTTTTTCCAGTCAAAGGTCTGCACAGCGCACTAGGGATTGGGCGGCCTGAGACCCAAATGTTACATTGTAGATGGACTGTTTGCAGTTCTTGCTCCCCAGGACATTGGACTGTCTCAACTCCCTCCCCTACAGCATGAAAAAAAGACTCTTGACAACCTTGGAGCAAATGGAGTGGGGGCGAGGGGAGCTGTTTGCACGTCTGCGCTGCTGATGCCCAGGTGTCTGTGGGGGCCGTGGCAGAGGCTGTAAGGGGACTAGGGGGCAGAAGGAGACTGTTTGAGAGGCTACTGGCAGGGCAGCCCGTGAGTGTGTGCAGGGCCGTGTGTGTGGGTGTGGTGGCAGGGGGTTAGGGCAGGTCCCCCTGCTGGATGGTGAGATGGCAGCTGGGCTGGCCCTGGGCCCTCAGGGCTGAAGGACAGAAGCTTGGTGGCAGTAAAGTTGCACAGGGAGGCACACAGTAGATGTTAGTTGGGAAGCTGGGGGACAGAGGGCAAGGGGAAAGGGGGCATCCTTGAGGAGGGGTCTGGACTAGAGAGTGGGGGGAGCTGGAGGCATGGAAGGTCCCAGGAATCAGGGACTGACAGGAACAGATTCCTGCACCCACCCACTGGATAGAAGCTGCAGCAGCCAGAGCAGCAGCCCTGGCTTGCCTAGGCAAAGGGCCCTGATTGAGTCCATCTGAGGATGAGGAAGAGGAGGTGGAGGTGGAGGAGGAGGAGGAGAAGGAGGAGGAGGAGGAGGAAGAGGAGGAGGAAGAAGAAGAGGAGGAGGAGGGGCAGGAGGGCAGCTGTCAGTAGGCAACGGGATTAATAGAGTCTTCCATTACGGATGCATGTGTCCACGCAGGCACCCACCAACCCTCAGGGGCAGCTCAGGGCACCCAGGGACCTGGTGTGGGTATCTCTGGGGCGGGGACTGTCAGTCAGTCAGCAAGACTGTGTGTCAGTGCACATTGTGGGACAGGGGCCTGGCGGACCTTGGTCCCCAGCCCTGGGCTGTCAGATGCCAGCCCCATGCCCAGACACACACCAATCTGCCCAGAGCCCCTTGGCCCGGCCGAACCAGCACCTGCTTTGCCCTGGGGCTCTGGCTCTGGTGGCTGGCCACCACCCCTCAGGTCAAGTTCAGTGTGGGTGTCATGGCTGCTGGTCAACTGGATGGGCAGGGTCCCCGTGGCCTAGCAACCACAGGAGCCCTCTGTGATGTCCTAGCCCCTGGCATTCTGTGCTGGCCACACTGGCACGGGTCAGCCCAACTGCCCTGCCACTAGGTCAGGCAACAGCGCCAGATGCCTGGGCCCTGGCACAGAGGGACAGAAGGATCGGAAGACAGTGCTGACCGACGAGGGACCTCAGGGCTGGCAGGCAAGAGAAGACAGGTGGAGGTGTGCCCGGGATCCAGGGAGCCCAGGCCAGAGCTGCCTGCATGCCTGCCTGCCTTCCTGGATATCTGTATGCTGCCTTTGTCCAGGTAGGTTTCTCAGGTCCCCTCCCCTCCTGTCCTCTCCTGTCCTCTCCTGTCCTCACCATCCTCTCCCCTATCCTCTCCTCCGCACTTTGCTTCTCTCCTTTGTCTGTCCTCTCTTCCAGGTGCCCTGCTCACCAGCTCCGGCACTTGTGATGGTTCTCCAGTGACAGCTGTTCGCAACCCCTTCCACCCCCTGCCTGCCCCTAATGTGACCCAGCTCACAGGGTCTCCGGCTCACCCCACCCACACCCACACGCCCCAACACATTCCCTGGTTCAGCCCCTCTGCCCTATTCAGCCAAACTGGCCCCTTTGCAACCTACCTGTGCATCGTTGATTGTCTTCACCATTCAAGGAGAGATCTCCTTTTGTACTTAGCTTTGTTTACTGGTGGATGGATGGATGGATGGATGGATAGATGGATGGGTGGATGGATGGATGGACAGGTCAATGGATCAATTTTGTAGAGGGAGAGTACCATCTAGGGGTACTGGAGACCGCTGGTGTCAGATCCTTAGTCAATGTCAAATGTAAAACATTAATTCATCAATGACAAAAATGAGTAAGCACCTAAATAAATAAATAAATAAATAAATATAAAAACTGGGTTAAAAAATACATGGTGTCTTTGCCTTTCTGCATATGGAATGCTGTGAGCATCTTAACAAGGAATGCATTGTCCTGAGTGGCCCATTTGAAGTCGTGGAATATTTCCTTTTCCTTTTTCTTTTTTTACTTTCTATTTTCTTGATTATTCACTGGAATAAATAGACAGCAATTGAGAGGGAAGGGAGGGAGAGAGAGTTTGAGACACAGAGAGAAACACCTGCAGCACTTCTGCACCACTTGTAAAGATTTCCCCTGGCAGGTGGGGACCAGGGTGTTGAGGCCCAGTCCTCCTGCATTGTAACATGAGTGCTTCACTGGCTGTGGCACCACCTGGTACCCTTGATGGGACACTTTTTTTTAGCAATGAAAAGAAATTCTCGTGGCAAGGTAATCAATAAATGAAGAAGTAAATAAAAGTGCATTTACATTAACTCAGTGGAAACACACAGGGACATATACGTCTCTGTTACCTGTATTACTTCTTCATTTATGGATTGATTGCCTCAAGGGGTTATTGCCACAGCTGATGCCTTCGCCACGAATAATCCACAGCTCCTGCACTCCATTTGTTCCCCTTTCGCTGCCCTTGTAGCTTGGTCACTGTGGTGGTTATTGTTTTTGTTGTTGTTGTTTTTACTGACCTTGCATCTGACAGACACAAAAGGAGAGAGCAGAGGAAATACAGGGTGGAAGAGAAAGATAGAGCTCCTAAAGACCTGCTTCACCCCCTGTAAAGCGAATCCCCTGCAGGTGGCGGTCTGGGGGCCAGACCCCAGATCCTTCCACCTGTCCCCTCTTTTTGTGAGCGCCACAAGCCCTTAACCCTCTGACATACCGCCAAAACTCCCTGGATTTACTTTTGAAGGCAGTATGACCTGCCTCGTTTTGAAGCCGCATTATCCTGTGGGTCAGTCCTGGAGACAGTGTCATGACACGACACACGGAGATCTCTGGTATCAGAGAGCACCTGGAACAGCAGCTGGGGCTCTAGTGCCAGGGCAGGAGCAACTCCCCATCCACTCTCCACGGAGTCCACCTGCCTGCATTTTGGTCCTCTTCCCTCCAAAAAAGATTTTTTCCCTTTTTTCACTTTGAAACAGGCAGCAGACAGGTTACCCAGGCAGGGGAAAAAAAATTAAAAGCTTTTTTTTTTTTTTTTTTTTTTTTTTTTTACAGAAGTGAATGACCATCTTCTGGGAAGTATAGGTTTTGAACCTGAAAACTCTGTCTGTCTGTCTCTTAGTCCACAGAAAGAGCCACTAGCCCAGCCAGATCTCACGCTCAGATGGGGTGTTTTTGCCAGTCAAAGGTCTGCACAGCGCACTAGGGATTGGGCGGCCTGAGACCCAAATGTTACATTGTAGATGGACTGTTTGCAGTTCTTGCTCCCCAGGACATTGGACTGTCTCAACTCCCTCCCCTACAGCATGAAAAAAAGACTCTTGACAACCTTGGAGCAAATGGAGTGGGGGCGAGGGGAGCTGTTTGCACGTCTGCGCTGCTGATGCCCAGGTGTCTGTGGGGGCCGTGGCAGAGGCTGTAAGGGGACTAGGGGGCAGAAGGAGACTGTTTGAGAGGCTACTGGCAGGGCAGCCCGTGAGTGTGTGCAGGGCCGTGTGTGTGGGTGTGGTGGCAGGGGGTTAGGGCAGGTCCCCCTGCTGGATGGTGAGATGGCAGCTGGGCTGGCCCTGGGCCCTCAGGGCTGAAGGACAGAAGCTTGGTGGCAGTAAAGTTGCACAGGGAGGCACACAGTAGATGTTAGTTGGGAAGCTGGGGGACAGAGGGCAAGGGGAAAGGGGGCATCCTTGAGGAGGGGTCTGGACTAGAGAGTGGGGGGAGCTGGAGGCATGGAAGGTCCCAGGAATCAGGGACTGACAGGAACAGATTCCTGCACCCACCCACTGGATAGAAGCTGCAGCAGCCAGAGCAGCAGCCCTGGCTTGCCTAGGCAAAGGGCCCTGATTGAGTCCATCTGAGGATGAGGAAGAGGAGGTGGAGGTGGAGGAGGAGGAGGAGAAGGAGGAGGAGGAGGAGGAAGAGGAGGAGGAAGAAGAAGAGGAGGAGGAGGGGCAGGAGGGCAGCTGTCAGTAGGCAACGGGATTAATAGAGTCCTCCATTACGGAGGCATGTGTCCACGCAGGCACCCACCAACCCTCAGGGGCAGCTCAGGGCACCCAGGGACCTGGTGTGGATATCTCTGGGGCGGGGACTGTCAGTCAGTCAGCAAGACTGTGTGTCAGTGCACATGGTGGGACAGGGGCCTGGCGGACCTTGGTCCCCAGCCCTGGGCTGTCAGATGCCAGCCCCATGCCCAGACACACACCAATCTGCCCAGAGCCCCTTGGCCCGGCCGAACCAGCACCTGCTTTGCCCTGGGGCTCTGGCTCTGGTGGCTGGCCACCACCCCTCAGGTCAAGTTCAGTGTGGGTGTCATGGCTGCTGGTCAACTGGATGGGCAGGGTCCCCGTGGCCTAGCAACCACAGGAGCCCTCTGTGATGTCCTAGCCCCTGGCATTCTGTGCTGGCCACACTGGCACGGGTCAGCCCAACTGCCCTGCCACTAGGTCAGGCAACAGCGCCAGATGCCTGGGCCCTGGCACAGAGGGACAGAAGGATCGGAAGACAGTGCTGACCGACGAGGGACCTCAGGGCTGGCAGGCAAGAGAAGACAGGTGGAGGTGTGCCCGGGATCCAGGGAGCCCAGGCCAGAGCTGCCTGCATGCCTGCCTGCCTTCCTGGATATCTGTATGCTGCCTTTGTCCAGGTAGGTTTCTCAGGTCCCCTCCCCTCCTGTCCTCTCCTGTCCTCTCCTGTCCTCACCATCCTCTCCCCTATCCTCTCCTCCGCACTTTGCTTCTCTCCTTTGTCTGTCCTCTCTTCCAGGTGCCCTGCTCACCAGCTCCGGCACTTGTGATGGTTCTCCAGTGACAGCTGTTCGCAACCCCTTCCACCCCCTGCCTGCCCCTAATGTGACCCAGCTCACAGGGTCTCCGGCTCACCCCACCCACACCCACACGCCCCAACACATTCCCTGGTTCAGCCCCTCTGCCCTATTCAGCCAAACTGGCCCCTTTGCAACCTACCTGTGCATCGTTGATTGTCTTCACCATTCAAGGAGAGATCTCCTTTTGTACTTAGCTTTGTTTACTGGTGGATGGATGGATGGATGGATGGATAGATGGATGGGTGGATGGATGGATGGACAGGTCAATGGATCAATTTTGTAGAGGGAGAGTACCATCTAGGGGTACTGGAGACCGCTGGTGTCAGATCCTTAGTCAATGTCAAATGTAAAACATTAATTCATCAATGACAAAAATGAGTAAGCACCTAAATAAATAAATAAATAAATAAATATAAAAACTGGGTTAAAAAATACATGGTGTCTTTGCCTTTCTGCATATGGAATGCTGTGAGCATCTTAACAAGGAATGCATTGTCCTGAGTGGCCCATTTGAAGTCGTGGAATATTTCCTTTTCCTTTTTCTTTTTTTACTTTCTATTTTCTTGATTATTCACTGGAATAAATAGACAGCAATTGAGAGGGAAGGGAGGGAGAGAGAGTTTGAGACACAGAGAGAAACACCTGCAGCACTTCTGCACCACTTGTAAAGATTTCCCCTGGCAGGTGGGGACCAGGGTGTTGAGGCCCAGTCCTCCTGCATTGTAACATGAGTGCTTCACTGGCTGTGGCACCACCTGGTACCCTTGATGGGACACTTTTTTTTAGCAATGAAAAGAAATTCTCGTGGCAAGGTAATCAATAAATGAAGAAGTAAATAAAAGTGCATTTACATTAACTCAGTGGAAACACACAGGGACATATACGTCTCTGTTACCTGTATTACTTCTTCATATATGGATTGATTGCCTCAAGGGGTTATTGCCACAGCTGATGCCTTCGCCACGAATAATCCACAGCTCCTGCACTCCATTTGTTCCCCTTTCGCTGCCCTTGTAGCTTGGTCACTGTGGTGGTTATTGTTTTTGTTGTTGTTGTTTTTACTGACCTTGCATCTGACAGACACAAAAGGAGAGAGCAGAGGAAATACAGGGTGGAAGAGAAAGATAGAGCTCCTAAAGACCTGCTTCACCCCCTGTAAAGCGAATCCCCTGCAGGTGGCGGTCTGGGGGCCAGACCCCAGATCCTTCCACCTGTCCCCTCTTTTTGTGAGCGCCACAAGCCCTTAACCCTCTGACATACCGCCAAAACTCCCTGGATTTACTTTTGAAGGCAGTATGACCTGCCTCGTTTTGAAGCCGCATTATCCTGTGGGTCAGTCCTGGAGACAGTGTCATGACACGACACACGGAGATCTCTGGTATCAGAGAGCACCTGGAACAGCAGCTGGGGCTCTAGTGCCAGGGCAGGAGCAACTCCCCATCCACTCTCCACGGAGTCCACCTGCCTGCATTTTGGTCCTCTTCCCTCCAAAAAAGATTTTTTCCCTTTTTTCACTTTGAAACAGGCAGCAGACAGGTTACCCAGGCAGGGGAAAAAAAATTAAAAGCTTTTTTTTTTTTTTTTTTTTTTTTTTTTTACAGAAGTGAATGACCATCTTCTGGGAAGTATAGGTTTTGAACCTGAAAACTCTGTCTGTCTGTCTCTTAGTCCACAGAAAGAGCCACTAGCCCAGCCAGATCTCACGCTCAGATGGGGTGTTTTTGCCAGTCAAAGGTCTGCACAGCGCACTAGGGATTGGGCGGCCTGAGACCCAAATGTTACATTGTAGATGGACTGTTTGCAGTTCTTGCTCCCCAGGACATTGGACTGTCTCAACTCCCTCCCCTACAGCATGAAAAAAAGACTCTTGACAACCTTGGAGCAAATGGAGTGGGGGCGAGGGGAGCTGTTTGCACGTCTGCGCTGCTGATGCCCAGGTGTCTGTGGGGGCCGTGGCAGAGGCTGTAAGGGGACTAGGGGGCAGAAGGAGACTGTTTGAGAGGCTACTGGCAGGGCAGCCCGTGAGTGTGTGCAGGGCCGTGTGTGTGGGTGTGGTGGCAGGGGGTTAGGGCAGGTCCCCCTGCTGGATGGTGAGATGGCAGCTGGGCTGGCCCTGGGCCCTCAGGGCTGAAGGACAGAAGCTTGGTGGCAGTAAAGTTGCACAGGGAGGCACACAGTAGATGTTAGTTGGGAAGCTGGGGGACAGAGGGCAAGGGGAAAGGGGGCATCCTTGAGGAGGGGTCTGGACTAGAGAGTGGGGGGAGCTGGAGGCATGGAAGGTCCCAGGAATCAGGGACTGACAGGAACAGATTCCTGCACCCACCCACTGGATAGAAGCTGCAGCAGCCAGAGCAGCAGCCCTGGCTTGCCTAGGCAAAGGGCCCTGATTGAGTCCATCTGAGGATGAGGAAGAGGAGGTGGAGGTGGAGGAGGAGGAGGAGAAGGAGGAGGAGGTGGAGGAAGAGGAGGAGGAAGAAGAAGAGGAGGAGGAGGGGCAGGAGGGCAGCTGTCAGTAGGCAACGGGATTAATAGAGTCCTCCATTACGGAGGCATGTGTCCACGCAGGCACCCACCAACCCTCAGGGGCAGCTCAGGGCACCCAGGGACCTGGTGTGGGTATCTCTGGGGCGGGGACTGTCAGTCAGTCAGCAAGACTGTGTGTCAGTGCACATGGTGGGACAGGGGCCTGGCGGACCTTGGTCCCCAGCCCTGGGCTGTCAGATGCCAGCCCCATGCCCAGACACACACCAATCTGCCCAGAGCCCCTTGGCCCGGCCGAACCAGCACCTGCTTTGCCCTGGGGCTCTGGCTCTGGTGGCTGGCCACCACCCCTCAGGTCAAGTTCAGTGTGGGTGTCATGGCTGCTGGTCAACTGGATGGGCAGGGTCCCCGTGGCCTAGCAACCACAGGAGCCCTCTGTGATGTCCTAGCCCCTGGCATTCTGTGCTGGCCACACTGGCACGGGTCAGCCCAACTGCCCTGCCACTAGGTCAGGCAACAGCGCCAGATGCCTGGGCCCTGGCACAGAGGGACAGAAGGATCGGAAGACAGTGCTGACCGACGAGGGACCTCAGGGCTGGCAGGCAAGAGAAGACAGGTGGAGGTGTGCCCGGGATCCAGGGAGCCCAGGCCAGAGCTGCCTGCATGCCTGCCTGCCTTCCTGGATATCTGTATGCTGCCTTTGTCCAGGTAGGTTTCTCAGGTCCCCTCCCCTCCTGTCCTCTCCTGTCCTCTCCTGTCCTCACCATCCTCTCCCCTATCCTCTCCTCTGCACTTTGCTTCTCTCCTTTGTCTGTCCTCTCTTCCAGGTGCCCTGCTCACCAGCTCCGGCACTTGTGATGGTTCTCCAGTGACAGCTGTTCGCAACCCCTTCCACCCCCTGCCTGCCCCTAATGTGACCCAGCTCACAGGGTCTCCGGCTCACCCCACCCACACCCACACGCCCCAACACATTCCCTGGTTCAGCCCCTCTGCCCTATTCAGCCAAACTGGCCCCTTTGCAACCTACCTGAGCATCGTTGACTGTCTTCACCATTCAAGGAGAGATCTCCTTTTGTACTTAGCTTTGTTTACTGGTGGATGGATGGATGGATGGATGGATGGATAGATGGATGGGTGGATGGATGGATGGACAGGTCAATGGATCAATTTTGTAGAGGGAGAGTACCATCTAGGGGTACTGGAGACCGCTGGTGTCAGATCCTTAGTCAATGTCAAATGTAAAACATTAATTCATCAATGACAAAAATGAGTAAGCACCTAAATAAATAAATAAATAAATAAATAAATAAATAAATATAAAAACTGGCTTAAAAAATACATGGTGTCTTTGCCTTTCTGCATATGGAATGCTGTGAGCATCTTAACAAGGAATGCATTGTCCTGAGTGGCCCATTTGAAGTCGTGGAATATTTCCTTTTCCTTTTTCTTTTTTTACTTTCTATTTTCTTGATTATTCACTGGAATAAATAGACAGCAATTGAGAGGGAAGGGAGGGAGAGAGAGTTTGAGACACAGAGAGAAACACCTGCAGCACTTCTGCACCACTTGTAAAGATTTCCCCTGGCAGGTGGGGACCAGGGTGTTGAGGCCCAGTCCTCCTGCATTGTAACATGAGTGCTTCACTGGGTGTGGCACCACCTGGTACCCTTGATGGGACACTTTATTTTAGCAATGAAAAGAAATTCTCGTGGCAAGGTAATAAATAAATGAAGAAGTAAATAAAAGTGCATTTACATTAACTCAGTGGAAACACACAGGGACATATACGTCTCTGTTACCTGTATTACTTCTTCATTTATGGATTGATTGCCTCAAGGGGTTATTGCCACAGCTGTTGCCTTCGCCACGAATAATCCACAGCTCCTGCACTCCATTTGTTCCCCTTTCGCTGCCCTTGTAGCTTGGTCACTGTGGTGGTTATTGTTTTTGTTGTTGTTGTTTTTACTGACCTTGCATCTGACAGACACAAAAGGAGAGAGCAGAGGAAATACAGGGTGGAAGAGAAAGATAGAGCTCCTAAAGACCTGCTTCACCCCCTGTAAAGCGAATCCCCTGCAGGTGGCGGTCTGGGGGCCAGACCCCAGATCCTTCCACCTGTCCCCTCTTTTTGTGAGCGCCACAAGCCCTTAACCCTCTGACATACCGCCAAAACTCCCTGGATTTACTTTTGAAGGCAGTATGACCTGCCTCGTTTTGAAGCCGCATTATCCTGTGGGTCAGTCCTGGAGACAGTGTCATGACACGACACACGGAGATCTCTGGTATCAGAGAGCACCTGGAACAGCAGCTGGGGCTCTAGTGCCAGGGCAGGAGCAACTCCCCATCCACTCTCCACGGAGTCCACCTGCCTGCATTTTGGTCCTCTTCCCTCCAAAAAAGATTTTTTCCCTTTTTTCACTTTGAAACAGGCAGCAGACAGGTTACCCAGGCAGGGGAAAAAAATTAAAAGCCTTTTTTTTTTTTTTTTTTTTTTTTTTTTTTTTACAGAAGTGAATGACCATCTTCTGGGAAGTATAGGTTTTGAACCTGAAAACTCTGTCTGTCTGTCTCTTAGTCCACAGAAAGAGCCACTAGCCCAGCCAGATCTCACGCTCAGATGGGGTGTTTTTGCCAGTCAAAGGTCTGCACAGCGCACTAGGGATTGGGCGGCCTGAGACCCAAATGTTACATTGTAGATGGACTGTTTGCAGTTCTTGCTCCCCAGGACATTGGACTGTCTCAACTCCCTCCCCTACAGCATGAAAAAAAGACTCTTGACAACCTTGGAGCAAATGGAGTGGGGGCGAGGGGAGCTGTTTGCACGTCTGCGCTGCTGATGCCCAGGTGTCTGTGGGGGCCGTGGCAGAGGCTGTAAGGGGACTAGGGGGCAGAAGGAGACTGTTTGAGAGGCTACTGGCAGGGCAGCCCGTGAGTGTGTGCAGGGCCGTGTGTGTGGGTGTGGTGGCAGGGGGTTAGGGCAGGTCCCCCTGCTGGATGGTGAGATGGCAGCTGGGCTGGCCCTGGGCCCTCAGGGCTGAAGGACAGAAGCTTGGTGGCAGTAAAGTTGCACAGGGAGGCACACAGTAGATGTTAGTTGGGAAGCTGGGGGACAGAGGGCAAGGGGAAAGGGGGCATCCTTGAGGAGGGGTCTGGACTAGAGAGTGGGGGGAGCTGGAGGCATGGAAGGTCCCAGGAATCAGGGACTGACAGGAACAGATTCCTGCACCCACCCACTGGATAGAAGCTGCAGCAGCCAGAGCAGCAGCCCTGGCTTGCCTAGGCAAAGGGCCCTGATTGAGTCCATCTGAGGATGAGGAAGAGGAGGTGGAGGTGGAGGAGGAGGAGGAGAAGGAGGAGGAGGAGGAGGAAGAGGATGAGGAAGAAGAAGAGGAGGAGGAGGGGCAGGAGGGCAGCTGTCAGTAGGCAACGGGATTAATAGAGTCCTCCATTACGGAGGCATGTGTCCACGCAGGCACCCACCAACCCTCAGGGGCAGCTCAGGGCACCCAGGGACCTGGTGTGTGTATCTCTGGGGCGGGGACTGTCAGTCAGTCAGCAAGACTGTGTGTCAGTGCACATGGTGGGACAGGGGCCTGGCGGACCTTGGTCCCCAGCCCTGGGCTGTCAGATGCCAGCCCCATGCCCAGACACACACCAATCTGCCCAGAGCCCCTTGGCCCGGCCGACCAGCACCTGCTTTGCCCTGGGGCTCTGGCTCTGGTGGCTGGCCACCACCCCTCAGGTCAAGTTCAGTGTGGGTGTCATGGCTGCTGGTCAACTGGATGGGCAGGGTCCCCGTGGCCTAGCAACCACAGGAGCCCTCTGTGATGTCCTAGCCCCTGGCATTCTGTGCTGGCCACACTGGCACGGGTCAGCCCAACTGCCCTGCCACTAGGTCAGGCAACAGCGCCAGATGCCTGGGCCCTGGCACAGAGGGACAGAAGGATCAGAAGACAGTGCTGACCGACGAGGGACCTCAGGGCTGGCAGGCAAGAGAAGACAGGTGGAGGTGTGCCCGGGATCCAGGGAGCCCAGGCCAGAGCTGCCTGCATGCCTGCCTGCCTTCCTGGATATCTGTATGCTGCCTTTGTCCAGGTAGGTTTCTCAGGTCCCCTCCCCTCCTGTCCTCTCCTGTCCTCTCCTGTCCTCACCATCCTCTCCCCTATCCTCTCCTCCGCACTTTGCTTCTCTCCTTTGTCTGTCCTCTCTTCCAGGTGCCCTGCTCACCAGCTCCGGCACTTGTGATGGTTCTCCAGTGACAGCTGTTCGCAACCCCTTCCACCCCCTGCCTGCCCCTAATGTGACCCAGCTCACAGGGTCTCCGGCTCACCCCACCCACACCCACACGCCCCAACACATTCCCTGGTTCAGCCCCTCTGCCCTATTCAGCCAAACTGGCCCCTTTGCAACCTACCTGTGCATCGTTGATTGTCTTCACCATTCAAGGAGAGATCTCCTTTTGTACTTAGCTTTGTTTACTGGTGGATGGATGGATGGATGGATGGATGGATAGATGGATGGGTGGATGGATGGATGGACAGGTCAATGGATCAATTTTGTAGAGGGAGAGTACCATCTAGGGGTACTGGAGACCGCTGGTGTCAGATCCTTAGTCAATGTCAAATGTAAAACATTAATTCATCAATGACAAAAATGAGTAAGCACCTAAATAAATAAATAAATAAATAAATATAAAAACTGGGTTAAAAAATACATGGTGTCTTTGCCTTTCTGCATATGGAATGCTGTGAGCATCTTAACAAGGAATGCATTGTCCTGAGTGGCCCATTTGAAGTCGTGGAATATTTCCTTTTCCTTTTTCTTTTTTTACTTTCTATTTTCTTGATTATTCACTGGAATAAATAGACAGCAATTGAGAGGGAAGGGAGGGAGAGAGAGTTTGAGACACAGAGAGAAACACCTGCAGCACTTCTGCACCACTTGTAAAGATTTCCCCTGGCAGGTGGGGACCAGGGTGTTGAGGCCCAGTCCTCCTGCATTGTAACATGAGTGCTTCACTGGGTGTGGCACCACCTGGTACCCTTGATGGGACACTTTATTTTAGCAATGAAAAGAAATTCTCGTGGCAAGGTAATAAATAAATGAAGAAGTAAATAAAAGTGCATTTACATTAACTCAGTGGAAACACACAGGGACATATACGTCTCTGTTACCTGTATTACTTCTTCAATTATGGATTGATTGCCTCAAGGGGTTATTGCCACAGCTGTTGCCTTCGCCACGAATAATCCACAGCTCCTGCACTCCATTTGTTCCCCTTTCGCTGCCCTTGTAGCTTGGTCACTGTGGTGGTTATTGTTTTTGTTGTTGTTGTTTTTACTGACCTTGCATCTGACAGACACAAAAGGAGAGAGCAGAGGAAATACAGGGTGGAAGAGAAAGATAGAGCTCCTAAAGACCTGCTTCACCCCCTGTAAAGCGAATCCCCTGCAGGTGGCGGTCTGGGGGCCAGACCCCAGATCCTTCCACCTGTCCCCTCTTTTTGTGAGCGCCACAAGCCCTTAACCCTCACATACCGCCAAAACTCCCTGGATTTACTTTTGAAGGCAGTATGACCTGCCTCGTTTTGAAGCCGCATTATCCTGTGGGTCAGTCCTGGAGACAGTGTCATGACACGACACACGGAGATCTCTGGTATCAGAGAGCACCTGGAACAGCAGCTGGGGCTCTAGTGCCAGGGCAGGAGCAACTCCCCATCCACTCTCCACGGAGTCCACCTGCCTGCATTTTGGTCCTCTTCCCTCCAAAAAAGATTTTTTCCCTTTTTTCACTTTGAAACAGGCAGCAGACAGGTTACCCAGGCAGGGGAAAAAAAATTAAAAGCTTTTTTTTTTTTTTTTTTTTTTTTACAGAAGTGAATGACCATCTTCTGGGAAGTATAGGTTTTGAACCTGAAAACTCTGTCTGTCTGTCTCTTAGTCCACAGAAAGAGCCACTAGCCCAGCCAGATCTCACGCTCAGATGGGGTGTTTTTGCCAGTCAAAGGTCTGCACAGCGCACTAGGGATTGGGCGGCCTGAGACCCAAATGTTACATTGTAGATGGACTGTTTGCAGTTCTTGCTCCCCAGGACATTGGACTGTCTCAACTCCCTCCCCTACAGCATGAAAAAAAGACTCTTGACAACCTTGGAGCAAATGGAGTGGGGGCGAGGGGAGCTGTTTGCACGTCTGCGCTGCTGATGCCCAGGTGTCTGTGGGGGCCGTGGCAGAGGCTGTAAGGGGACTAGGGGGCAGAAGGAGACTGTTTGAGAGGCTACTGGCAGGGCAGCCCGTGAGTGTGTGCAGGGCCGTGTGTGTGGGTGTGGTGGCAGGGGGTTAGGGCAGGTCCCCCTGCTGGATGGTGAGATGGCAGCTGGGCTGGCCCTGGGCCCTCAGGGCTGAAGGACAGAAGCTTGGTGGCAGTAAAGTTGCACAGGGAGGCACACAGTAGATGTTAGTTGGGAAGCTGGGGGACAGAGGGCAAGGGGAAAGGGGGCATCCTTGAGGAGGGGTCTGGACTAGAGAGTGGGGGGAGCTGGAGGCATGGAAGGTCCCAGGAATCAGGGACTGACAGGAACAGATTCCTGCACCCACCCACTGGATAGAAGCTGCAGCAGCCAGAGCAGCAGCCCTGGCTTGCCTAGGCAAAGGGCCCTGATTGAGTCCATCTGAGGATGAGGAAGAGGAGGTGGAGGTGGAGGAGGAGGAGGAGAAGGAGGAGGAGGAGGAGGAAGAGGAGGAGGAAGAAGAAGAGGAGGAGGAGGGGCAGGAGGGCAGCTGTCAGTAGGCAACGGGATTAATAGAGTCCTCCATTACGGAGGCATGTGTCCACGCAGGCACCCACCAACCCTCAGGGGCAGCTCAGGGCACCCAGGGACCTGGTGTGGGTATCTCTTGGGCGGGGAATGTCAGTCAGTCAGCAAGACTGTGTGTCAGTGCACATGGTGGGACAGGGGCCTGGCGGACCTTGGTCCCCAGCCCTGGGCTGTCAGATGCCAGCCCCATGCCCAGACACACACCAATCTGCCCAGAGCCCCTTGGCCCGGCCGAACCAGCACCTGCTTTGCCCTGGGGCTCTGGCTCTGGTGGCTGGCCATCACCCCTCAGGTCAAGTTCAGTGTGGGTGTCATGGCTGCTGGTCAACTGGATGGGCAGGGTCCCCGTGGCCTAGCAACCACAGGAGCCCTCTGTGATGTCCTAGCCCCTGGCATTCTGTGCTGGCCACACTGGCACGGGTCAGCCCAACTGCCCTGCCACTAGGTCAGGCAACAGCGCCAGATGCCTGGGCCCTGGCACAGAGGGACAGAAGGATCGGAAGACAGTGCTGACCGACGAGGGACCTCAGGGCTGGCAGGCAAGAGAAGACAGGTGGAGGTGTGCCCGGGATCCAGGGAGCCCAGGCCAGAGCTGCCTGCATGCCTGCCTGCCTTCCTGGATATCTGTATGCTGCCTTTGTCCAGGTAGGTTTCTCAGGTCCCCTCCCCTCCTGTCCTCTCCTGTCCTCTCCTGTCCTCACCATCCTCTCCCCTATCCTCTCCTCCGCACTTTGCTTCTCTCCTTTGTCTGTCCTCTCTTCCAGGTGCCCTGCTCACCAGTTCCGGCACTTGTGATGGTTCTCCAGTGACAGCTGTTCGCAACCCCTTCCACCCCCTGCCTGCCCCTAATGTGACCCAGCTCACAGGGTCTCCGGCTCACCCCACCCACACCCACACGCCCCAACACATTCCCTGGTTCAGCCCCTCTGCCCTATTCAGCCAAACTGGCCCCTTTGCAACCTACCTGTGCATCGTTGATTGTCTTCACCATTCAAGGAGAGATCTCCTTTTGTACTTAGCTTTGTTTACTGGTGGATGGATGGATGGATGGATGGATGGATGGATGGATAGATGGATGGGTGGATGGATGGATGGACAGGTCAATGGATCAATTTTGTAGAGGGAGAGTACCATCTAGGGGTACTGGAGACCGCTGGTGTCAGATCCTTAGTCAATGTCAAATGTAAAACATTAATTCATCAATGACAAAAATGAGTAAGCACCTAAATAAATAAATAAATAAATATAAAAACTGGGTTAAAAAATACATGGTGTCTTTGCCTTTCTGCATATGGAATGCTGTGAGCATCTTAACAAGGAATGCATTGTCCTGAGTGGCCCATTTGAAGTCGTGGAATATTTCCTTTTCCTTTTTCTTTTTTTACTTTCTATTTTCTTGATTATTCACTGGAATAAATAGACAGCAATTGAGAGGGAAGGGAGGGAGAGAGAGTTTGAGACACAGAGAGAAACACCTGCAGCACTTCTGCACCACTTGTAAAGATTTCCCCTGGCAGGTGGGGACCAGGGTGTTGAGGCCCAGTCCTCCTGCATTGTAACATGAGTGCTTCACTGGGTGTGGCACCACCTGGTACCCTTGATGGGACACTTTATTTTAGCAATGAAAAGAAATTCTCGTGGCAAGGTAATAAATAAATGAAGAAGTAAATAAAAGTGCATTTACATTAACTCAGTGGAAACACACAGGGACATATACGTCTCTGTTACCTGTATTACTTCTTCATTTATGGATTGATTGCCTCAAGGGGTTATTGCCACAGCTGTTGCCTTCGCCACGAATAATCCACAGCTCCTGCACTCCATTTGTTCCCCTTTCGCTGCCCTTGTAGCTTGGTCACTGTGGTGGTTATTGTTTTTGTTGTTGTTGTTTTTACTGACCTTGCATCTGACAGACACAAAAGGAGAGAGCAGAGGAAATACAGGGTGGAAGAGAAAGATAGAGCTCCTAAAGACCTGCTTCACCCCCTGTAAAGCGAATCCCCTGCAGGTGGCGGTCTGGGGGCCAGACCCCAGATCCTTCCACCTGTCCCCTCTTTTTGTGAGCGCCACAAGCCCTTAACCCTCTGACATACCGCCAAAACTCCCTGGATTTACTTTTGAAGGCAGTATGACCTGCCTCGTTTTGAAGCCGCATTATCCTGTGGGTCAGTCCTGGAGACAGTGTCATGACACGACACACGGAGATCTCTGGTATCAGAGAGCACCTGGAACAGCAGCTGGGGCTCTAGTGCCAGGGCAGGAGCAACTCCCCATCCACTCTCCACGGAGTCCACCTGCCTGAATTTTGGTCCTCTTCCCTCCAAAAAAGATTTTTTCCCTTTTTTCACTTTGAAACAGGTAGCAGACAGGTTACCCAGGCAGGGGAAAAAAATTAAAAGCTTTTTTTTTTTTTTTTTTTTTTTTTTACAGAAGTGAATGACCATCTTCTGGGAAGTATAGGTTTTGAACCTGAAAACTCTGTCTGTCTGTCTCTTAGTCCACAGAAAGAGCCACTAGCCCAGCCAGATCTCACGCTCAGATGGGGTGTTTTTGCCAGTCAAAGGTCTGCACAGCGCACTAGGGATTGGGCGGCCTGAGACCCAAATGTTACATTGTAGATGGACTGTTTGCAGTTCTTGCTCCCCAGGACATTGGACTGTCTCAACTCCCTCCCCTACAGCATGAAAAAAAAACTCTTGACAACCTTGGAGCAAATGGAGTGGGGGCGAGGGGAGCTGTTTGCATGTCTGCGCTGCTGATGCCCAGGTGTCTGTGGGGGCCGTGGCAGAGGCTGTAAGGGGACTAGGGGGCAGAAGGAGACTGTTTGAGAGGCTACTGGCAGGGCAGCCCGTGAGTGTGTGCAGGGCCGTGTGTGTGGGTGTGGTGGCAGGGGGTTAGGGCAGGTCCCCCTGCTGGATGGTGAGATGGCAGCTGGGCTGGCCCTGGGCCCTCAGGGCTGAAGGACAGAAGCTTGGTGGCAGTAAAGTTGCACAGGGAGGCACACAGTAGATGTTAGTTGGGAAGCTGGGGGACAGAGGGCAAGGGGAAAGGGGGCATCCTTGAGGAGGGGTCTGGACTAGAGAGTGGGGGGAGCTGGAGGCATGGAAGGTCCCAGGAATCAGGGACTGACAGGAACAGATTCCTGCACCCACCCACTGGATAGAAGCTGCAGCAGCCAGAGCAGCAGCCCTGGCTTGCCTAGGCAAAGGGCCCTGATTGAGTCCATCTGAGGATGAGGAAGAGGAGGTGGAGGTGGAGGAGGAGGAGGAGAAGGAGGAGGAGGAGGAGGAAGAGGAGGAGGAAGAAGAAGAGGAGGAGGAGGGGCAGGAGGGCAGCTGTCAGTAGGCAACGGGATTAATAGAGTCCTCCATTACGGAGGCATGTGTCCACGCAGGCACCCACCAACCCTCAGGGGCAGCTCAGGGCACCCAGGGACCTGGTGTGGGTATCTCTGGGGCGGGGACTGTCAGTCAGTCAGCAAGACTGTGTGTCAGTGCACATGGTGGGACAGGGGCCTGGCGGACCTTGGTCCCCAGCCCTGGGCTGTCAGATGCCAGCCCCATGCCCAGACACACACCAATCTGCCCAGAGCCCCTTGGCCCGGCCGAACCAGCACCTGCTTTGCCCTGGGGCTCTGGCTCTGGTGGCTGGCCACCACCCCTCAGGTCAAGTTCAGTGTGGGTGTCATGGCTGCTGGTCAACTGGATGGGCAGGGTCCCCGTGGCCTAGCAACCACAGGAGCCCTCTGTGATGTCCTAGCCCCTGGCATTCTGTGCTGGCCACACTGGCACGGGTCAGCCCAACTGCCCTGCCACTAGGTCAGGCAACAGCGCCAGATGCCTGGGCCCTGGCACAGAGGGACAGAAGGATCGGAAGACAGTGCTGACCGACGAGGGACCTCAGGGCTGGCAGGCAAGAGAAGACAGGTGGAGGTGTGCCCGGGATCCAGGGAGCCCAGGCCAGAGCTGCCTGCATGCCTGCCTGCCTTCCTGGATATCTGTATGCTGCCTTTGTCCAGGTAGGTTTCTCAGGTCCCCTCCCCTCCTGTCCTCTCCTGTCCTCTCCTGTCCTCACCATCCTCTCCCCTATCCTCTCCTCCGCACTTTGCTTCTCTCCTTTGTCTGTCCTCTCTTCCAGGTGCCCTGCTCACCAGCTCCGGCACTTGTGATGGTTCTCCAGTGACAGCTGTTCGCAACCCCTTCCACCCCCTGCCTGCCCCTAATGTGACCCAGCTCACAGGGTCTCCGGCTCACCCCACCCACACCCACACGCCCCAACACATTCCCTGGTTCAGCCCCTCTGCCCTATTCAGCCAAACTGGCCCCTTTGCAACCTACCTGTGCATCGTTGATTGTCTTCACCATTCAAGGAGAGATCTCCTTTTGTACTTAGCTTTGTTTACTGGTGGATGGATGGATGGATGGATGGATGGATGGATGGATAGATGGATGGGTGGATGGATGGATGGACAGGTCAATGGATCAATTTTGTAGAGGGAGAGTACCATCTAGGGGTACTGGAGACCGCTGGTGTCAGATCCTTAGTCAATGTCAAATGTAAAACATTAATTCATCAATGACAAAAATGAGTAAGCACCTAAATAAATAAATAAATAAATATAAAAACTGGGTTAAAAATACATGGTGTCTTTGCCTTTCTGCATATGGAATGCTGTGAGCATCTTAACAAGGAATGCATTGTCCTGAGTGGCACATTTGAAGTCGTGGAATATTTCCTTTTCCTTTTTCTTTTTTTACTTTCTATTTTCTTGATTATTCACTGGAATAAATAGACAGAAATTGAGAGGGAAGGGAGGGAGAGAGAGTTTGAGACACAGAGAGAAACACCTGCAGCACTTCTGCACCACTTGTAAAGATTTCCCCTGGCAGGTGGGGACCAGGGTGTTGAGGCCCAGTCCTCCTGCATCGTAACATGAGTGCTTCACAGGGTGTGGCACCACCTGGTACCCTTGATGGGACACTTTTTTTTAGCAATGAAAAGAAATTCTCGTGGCAAGGTAATCAATAAATGAAGAAGTAAATAAAAGTGCATTTACATTAACTCAGTGGAAACACACAGGGACATATACGTCTCTGTTACCTGTATTACTTCTTCATTTATGGATTGATTGCCTCAAGGGGTTATTGCCACAGCTGATGCCTTCGCCACGAATAATCCACAGCTCCTGCACTCCATTTGTTCCCCTTTCGCTGCCCTTGTAGCTTGGTCACTGTGGTGGTTATTGTTTTTGTTGTTGTTGTTTTTACTGACCTTGCATCTGACAGACACAAAAGGAGAGAGCAGAGGAAATACAGGGTGGAAGAGAAAGATAGAGCTCCTAAAGACCTGCTTCACCCCCTGTAAAGCGAATCCCCTGCAGGTGGCGGTCTGGGGGCCAGACCCCAGATCCTTCCACCTGTCCCCTCTTTTTGTGAGCGCCACAAGCCCTTAACCCTCTGACATACCGCCAAAACTCCCTGGATTTACTTTTGAAGGCAGTATGACCTGCCTCGTTTTGAAGCCGCATTATCCTGTGGGTCAGTCCTGGAGACAGTGTCATGACACGACACACGGAGATCTCTGGTATCAGAGAGCACCTGGAACAGCAGCTGGGGCTCTAGTGCCAGGGCAGGAGCAACTCCCCATCCACTCTCCACGGAGTCCACCTGCCTGCATTTTGGTCCTCTTCCCTCCAAAAAAGATTTTTTCCCTTTTTTCACTTTGAAACAGGCAGCAGACAGGTTACCCAGGCAGGGGAAAAAAAATTAAAAGCTTTTTTTTTTTTTTTTTTTTTTTTTTTACAGAAGTGAATGACCATCTTCTGGGAAGTATAGGTTTTGAACCTGAAAACTCTGTCTGTCTGTCTCTTAGTCCACAGAAAGAGCCACTAGCCCAGCCAGATCTCACGCTCAGATGGGGTGTTTTTGCCAGTCAAAGGTCTGCACAGCGCACTAGGGATTGGGCGGCCTGAGACCCAAATGTTACATTGTAGATGGACTGTTTGCAGTTCTTGCTCCCCAGGACATTGGACTGTCTCAACTCCCTCCCCTACAGCATGAAAAAAAGACTCTTGACAACCTTGGAGCAAATGGAGTGGGGGCGAGGGGAGCTGTTTGCACTTCTGCGCTGCTGATGCCCAGGTGTCTGTGGGGGCCGTGGCAGAGGCTGTAAGGGGACTAGGGGGCAGAAGGAGACTGTTTGAGAGGCTACTGGCAGGGCAGCCCATGAGTGTGTGCAGGGCCGTGTGTGTGGGTGTGGTGGCAGGGGGTTAGGGCAGGTCCCCCTGCTGGATGGTGAGATGGCAGCTGGGCTGGCCCTGGGCCCTCAGGGCTGAAGGACAGAAGCTTGGTGGCAGTAAAGTTGCACAGGGAGGCACACAGTAGATGTTAGTTGGGAAGCTGGGGGACAGAGGGCAAGGGGAAAGGGGGCATCCTTGAGGAGGGGTCTGGACTAGAGAGTGGGGGGAGCTGGAGGCATGGAAGGTCCCAGGAATCAGGGACTGACAGGAACAGATTCCTGCACCCACCCACTGGATAGAAGCTGCAGCAGCCAGAGCAGCAGCCCTGGCTTGCCTAGGCAAAGGGCCCTGATTGAGTCCATCTGAGGATGAGGAAGAGGAGGTGGAGGTGGAGGAGGAGGAGGAGAAGGAGGAGGAGGAGGAGGAAGAGGAGGAGGAAGAAGAAGAGGAGGAGGAGGGGCAGGAGGGCAGCTGTCAGTAGGCAACGGGATTAATAGAGTCCTCCATTACGGAGGCATGTGTCCACGCAGGCACCCACCAACCCTCAGGGGCAGCTCAGGGCACCCAGGGACCTGGTGTGGGTATCTCTGGGGCGGGGACTGTCAGTCAGTCAGCAAGACTGTGTGTCAGTGCACATGGTGGGACAGGGGCCTGGCGGACCTTGGTCCCCAGCCCTGGGCTGTCAGATGCCAGCCCCATGCCCAGACACACACCAATCTGCCCAGAGCCCCTTGGCCCGGCCGAACCAGCACCTGCTTTGCCCTGGGGCTCTGGCTCTGGTGGCTGGCCACCACCCCTCAGGTCAAGTTCAGTGTGGGTGTCATGGCTGCTGGTCAACTGGATGGGCAGGGTCCCCGTGGCCTAGCAACCACAGGAGCCCTCTGTGATGTCCTAGCCCCTGGCATTCTGTGCTGGCCACACTGGCACGGGTCAGCCCAACTGCCCTGCCACTAGGTCAGCCAACAGCGCCAGATGCCTGGGCCCTGGCACAGAGGGACAGAAGGATCGGAAGACAGTGCTGACCGACGAGGGACCTCAGGGCTGGCAGGCAAGAGAAGACAGGTGGAGGTGTGCCCGGGATCCAGGGAGCCCAGGCCAGAGCTGCCTGCATGCCTGCCTGCCTTCCTGGATATCTGTATGCTGCCTTTGTCCAGGTAGGTTTCTCAGGTCCCCTCCCCTCCTGTCCTCTCCTGTCCTCTCCTGTCCTCACCATCCTCTCCCCTATCCTCTCCTCCGCACTTTGCTTCTCTCCTTTGTCTGTCCTCTCTTCCAGGTGCCCTGCTCACCAGCTCCGGCACTTGTGATGGTTCTCCAGTGACAGCTGTTCGCAACCCCTTCCACCCCCTGCCTGCCCCTAATGTGACCCAGCTCACAGGGTCTCCGGCTCACCCCACCCACACCCACACGCCCCAACACATTCCCTGGTTCAGCCCCTCTGCCCTATTCAGCCAAACTGGCCCCTTTGCAACCTACCTGTGCATCGTTGATTGTCTTCACCATTCAAGGAGAGATCTCCTTTTGTACTTAGCTTTGTTTACTGGTGGATGGATGGATGGATGGATGGATGGATGGATGGATGGATGGATGGATGGATAGATGGATGGGTGGATGGATGGATGGACAGGTCAATGGATCAATTTTGTAGAGGGAGAGTACCATCTAGGGGTACTGGAGACCGCTGGTGTCAGATCCTTAGTCAATGTCAAATGTAAAACATTAATTCATCAATGACAAAAATGAGTAAGCACCTAAATAAATAAATAAATAAATATAAAAACTGGGTTAAAAATACATGGTGTCTTTGCCTTTCTGCATATGGAATGCTGTGAGCATCTTAACAAGGAATGCATTGTCCTGAGTGGCCCATTTGAAGTCGTGGAATATTTCCTTTTCCTTTTTCTTTTTTTACTTTCTATTTTCTTGATTATTCACTGGAATAAATAGACAGAAATTGAGAGGGAAGGGAGGGAGAGAGAGTTTGAGACACAGAGAGAAACACCTGCAGCACTTCTGCACCACTTGTAAAGATTTCCCCTGGCAGGTGGGGACCAGGGTGTTGAGGCCCAGTCCTCCTGCATCGTAACATGAGTGCTTCACAGGGTGTGGCACCACCTGGTACCCTTGATGGGACACTTTTTTTTAGCAATGAAAAGAAATTCTCGTGGCAAGGTAATCAATAAATGAAGAAGTAAATAAAAGTGCATTTACATTAACTCAGTGGAAACACACAGGGACATATACGTCTCTGTTACCTGTATTACTTCTTCATTTATGGATTGATTGCCTCAAGGGGTTATTGCCACAGCTGATGCCTTCGCCACGAATAATCCACAGCTCCTGCACTCCATTTGTTCCCCTTTCGCTGCCCTTGTAGCTTGGTCACTGTGGTGGTTATTGTTTTTGTTGTTGTTGTTTTTACTGACCTTGCATCTGACAGACACAAAAGGAGAGAGCAGAGGAAATACAGGGTGGAAGAGAAAGATAGAGCTCCTAAAGACCTGCTTCACCCCCTGTAAAGCGAATCCCCTGCAGGTGGCGGTCTGGGGGCCAGACCCCAGATCCTTCCACCTGTCCCCTCTTTTTGTGAGCGCCACAAGCCCTTAACCCTCTGACATACCGCCAAAACTCCCTGGATTTACTTTTGAAGGCAGTATGACCTGCCTCGTTTTGAAGCCGCATTATCCTGTGGGTCAGTCCTGGAGACAGTGTCATGACACGACACACGGAGATCTCTGGTATCAGAGAGCACCTGGAACAGCAGCTGGGGCTCTAGTGCCAGGGCAGGAGCAACTCCCCATCCACTCTCCACGGAGTCCACCTGCCTGCATTTTGGTCCTCTTCCCTCCAAAAAAGATTTTTTCCCTTTTTTCACTTTGAAACAGGCAGCAGACAGGTTACCCAGGCAGGGGAAAAAAAATTAAAAGCTTTTTTTTTTTTTTTTTTTTTTTTTTACAGAAGTGAATGACCATCTTCTGGGAAGTATAGGTTTTGAACCTGAAAACTCTGTCTGTCTGTCTCTTAGTCCACAGAAAGAGCCACTAGCCCAGCCAGATCTCACGCTCAGATGGGGTGTTTTTGCCAGTCAAAGGTCTGCACAGCGCACTAGGGATTGGGCGGCCTGAGACCCAAATGTTACATTGTAGATGGACTGTTTGCAGTTCTTGCTCCCCAGGACATTAGACTGTCTCAACTCCCTCCCCTACAGCATGAAAAAAAGACTCTTGACAACCTTGGAGCAAATGGAGTGGGGGCGAGGGGAGCTGTTTGCACGTCTGCGCTGCTGATGCCCAGGTGTCTGTGGGGGCCGTGGCAGAGGCTGTAAGGGGACTAGGGGGCAGAAGGAGACTGTTTGAGAGGCTACTGGCAGGGCAGCCCGTGAGTGTGTGCAGGGCCGAGTGTGTGGGTGTGGTGGCAGGGGGTTAGGGCAGGTCCCCCTGCTGGATGGTGAGATGGCAGCTGGGCTGGCCCTGGGCCCTCAGGGCTGAAGGACAGAAGCTTGGTGGCAGTAAAGTTGCACAGGGAGGCACACAGTAGATGTTAGTTGGGAAGCTGGGGGACAGAGGGCAAGGGGAAAGGGGGCATCCTTGAGGAGGGGTCTGGACTAGAGAGTGGGGGGAGCTGGAGGCATGGAAGGTCCCAGGAATCAGGGACTGACAGGAACAGATTCCTGCACCCACCCACTGGATAGAAGCTGCAGCAGCCAGAGCAGCAGCCCTGGCTTGCCTAGGCAAAGGGCCCTGATTGAGTCCATCTGAGGATGAGGAAGAGGAGGTGGAGGTGGAGGAGGAGGAGGAGAAGGAGGAGGAGGAGGAGGAAGAGGAGGAGGAAGAAGAAGAGGAGGAGGAGGGGCAGGAGGGCAGCTGTCAGTAGGCAACGGGATTAATAGAGTCCTCCATTACGGAGGCATGTGTCCACGCAGGCACCCACCAACCCTCAGGGGCAGCTCAGGGCACCCAGGGACCTGGTGTGGGTATCTCTGGGGCGGGGACTGTCAGTCAGTCAGCAAGACTGTGTGTCAGTGCACATGGTGGGACAGGGGCCTGGCGGACCTTGGTCCCCAGCCCTGGGCTGTCAGATGCCAGCCCCATGCCCAGACACACACCAATCTGCCCAGAGCCCCTTGGCCCGGCCGAACCAGCACCTGCTTTGCCCTGGGGCTCTGGCTCTGGTGGCTGGCCACCACCCCTCAGGTCAAGTTCAGTGTGGGTGTCATGGCTGCTGGTCAACTGGATGGGCAGGGTCCCCGTGGCCTAGCAACCACAGGAGCCCTCTGTGATGTCCTAGCCCCTGGCATTCTGTGCTGGCCACACTGGCACGGGTCAGCCCAACTGCCCTGCCACTAGGTCAGGCAACAGCGCCAGATGCCTGGGCCCTGGCACAGAGGGACAGAAGGATCGGAAGACAGTGCTGACCGACGAGGGACCTCAGGGCTGGCAGGCAAGAGAAGACAGGTGGAGGTGTGCCCGGGATCCAGGGAGCCCAGGCCAGAGCTGCCTGCATGCCTGCCTGCCTTCCTGGATGTCTGTATGCTGCCTTTGTCCAGGTAGGTTTCTCAGGTCCCCTCCCCTCCTGTCCTCTCCTGTCCTCTCCTGTCCTCACCATCCTCTCCCCTATCCTCTCCTCCGCACTTTGCTTCTCTCCTTTGTCTGTCCTCTCTTCCAGGTGCCCTGCTCACCAGCTCCGGCACTTGTGATGGTTCTCCAGTGACAGCTGTTCGCAACCCCTTCCACCCCCTGCCTGCCCCTAATGTGACCCAGCTCACAGGGTCTCCGGCTCACCCCACCCACACCCACACGCCCCAACACATTCCCTGGTTCAGCCCCTCTGCCCTATTCAGCCAAACTGGCCCCTTTGCAACCTACCTGTGCATCGTTGATTGTCTTCACCATTCAAGGAGAGATCTCCTTTTGTACTTAGCTTTGTTTACTGGTGGATGGATGGATGGATGGATGGATGGATGGATAGATGGAAGGGTGGGTGGATGGATGGATGGACAGGTCAATGGATCAATTTTGTAGAGGGAGAGTACCATCTAGGGGTACTGGAGACCGCTGGTGTCAGATCCTTAGTCAATGTCAAATGTAAAACATTAATTCATCAATGACAAAAATGAGTAAGCACCTAAATAAATAAATAAATAAATATAAAAACTGGGTTAAAAAATACATGGTGTCTTTGCCTTTCTGCATATGGAATGCTGTGAGCATCTTAACAAGGAATGCATTGTCCTGAGTGGCCCATTTGAAGTCGTGGAATATTTCCTTTTCCTTTTTCTTTTTTTACTTTCTATTTTCTTGATTATTCACTGGAATAAATAGACAGCAATTGAGAGGGAAGGGAGGGAGAGAGAGTTTGAGACACAGAGAGAAACACCTGCAGCACTTCTGCACCACTTGTAAAGATTTCCCCTGGCAGGTGGGGACCAGGGTGTTGAGGCCCAGTCCTCCTGCATCGTAACATGAGTGCTTCACTGGGTGTGGCACCACCTGGTACCCTTGATGGGACACTTTTTTTTAGCAATGAAAAGAAATTCTCGTGGCAAGGTAATCAATAAATGAAGAAGTAAATAAAAGTGCATTTACATTAACTCAGTGGAAACACACAGGGACATATACGTCTCTGTTACCTGTATTACTTCTTCATTTATGGATTGATTGCCTCAAGGGGTTATTGCCACAGCTGTTGCCTTCGCCACGAATAATCCACAGCTCCTGCACTCCATTTGTTCCCCTTTCGCTGCCCTTGTAGCTTGGTCACTGTGGTGGTTATTGTTTTTGTTGTTGTTGTTTTTACTGACCTTGCATCTGACAGACACAAAAGGAGAGAGCAGAGGAAATACAGGGTGGAAGAGAAAGATAGAGCTCCTAAAGACCTGCTTCACCCCCTGTAAAGCGAATCCCCTGCAGGTGGCGGTCTGGGGGCCAGACCCCAGATCCTTCCACCTGTCCCCTCTTTTTGTGAGCGCCACAAGCCCTTAACCCTCTGACATACCGCCAAAACTCCCTGGATTTACTTTTGAAGGCAGTATGACCTGCCTCGTTTTGAAGCCGCATTATCCTGTGGGTCAGTCCTGGAGACAGTGTCATGACACGACACACGGAGATCTCTGGTATCAGAGAGCACCTGGAACAGCAGCTGGGGCTCTAGTGCCAGGGCAGGAGCAACTCCCCATCCACTCTCCACGGAGTCCACCTGCCTGCATTTTGGTCCTCTTCCCTCCAAAAAAGATTTTTTCCCTTTTTTCACTTTGAAACAGGCAGCAGACAGGTTACCCAGGCAGGGGAAAAAAAATTAAAAGCTTTTTTTTTTTTTTTTTTTTTTTTTTTTTACAGAAGTGAATGACCATCTTCTGGGAAGTATAGGTTTTGAACCTGAAAACTCTGTCTGTCTGTCTCTTAGTCCACAGAAAGAGCCACTAGCCCAGCCAGATCTCACGCTCAGATGGGTTGTTTTTGCCAGTCAAAGGTCTGCACAGCGCACTAGGGATTGGGCGGCCTGAGACCCAAATGTTACATTGTAGATGGACTGGTTGCAGTTCTTGCTCCCCAGGACATTGGACTGTCTCAACTCCCTCCCCTACAGCATGAAAAAAAGACTCTTGACAACCTTGGAGCAAATGGAGTGGGGGCGAGGGGAGCTGTTTGCACGTCTGCGCTGCTGATGCCCAGGTGTCTGTGGGGGCCGTGGCAGAGGCTGTAAGGGGACTAGGGGGCAGAAGGAGACTGTTTGAGAGGCTACTGGCAGGGCAGCCCGTGAGTGTGTGCAGGGCCGTGTGTGTGGGTGTGGTGGCAGGGGGTTAGGGCAGGTCCCCCTGCTGGATGGTGAGATGGCAGCTGGGCTGGCCCTGGGCCCTCAGGGCTGAAGGACAGAAGCTTGGTGGCAGTAAAGTTGCACAGGGAGGCACACAGTAGATGTTAGTTGGGAAGCTGGGGGACAGAGGGCAAGGGGAAAGGGGGCATCCTTGAGGAGGGGTCTGGACTAGAGAGTGGGGGGAGCTGGAGGCATGGAAGGTCCCAGGAATCAGGGACTGACAGGAACAGATTCCTGCACCCACCCACTGGATAGAAGCTGCAGCAGCCAGAGCAGCAGCCCTGGCTTGCCTAGGCAAAGGGCCCTGATTGAGTCCATCTGAGGATGAGGAAGAGGAGGTGGAGGTGGAGGAGGAGGAGGAGAAGGAGGAGGAGGAGGAGGAAGAGGAGGAGGAAGAAGAAGAGGAGGAGGAGGGGCAGGAGGGCAGCTGTCAGTAGGCAACGGGATTAATAGAGTCCTCCATTACGGAGGCATGTGTCCACGCAGGCACCCACCAACCCTCAGGGGCAGCTCAGGGCACCCAGGGACCTGGTGTGGGTATCTCTGGGGCGGGGACTGTCAGTCAGTCAGCAAGACTGTGTGTCAGTGCACATGGTGGGACAGGGGCCTGGCGGACCTTGGTCCCCAGCCCTGGGCTGTCAGATGCCAGCCCCATGCCCAGACACACACCAATCTGCCCAGAGCCCCTTGGCCCGGCCGAACCAGCACCTGCTTTGCCCTGGGGCTCTGGCTCTGGTGGCTGGCCACCACCCCTCAGGTCAAGTTCAGTGTGGGTGTCATGGCTGCTGGTCAACTGGATGGGCAGGGTCCCCGTGGCCTAGCAACCACAGGAGCCCTCTGTGATGTCCTAGCCCCTGGCATTCTGTGCTGGCCACACTGGCACGGGTCAGCCCAACTGCCCTGCCACTAGGTCAGCCAACAGCGCCAGATGCCTGGGCCCTGGCACAGAGGGACAGAAGGATCGGAAGACAGTGCTGACCGACGAGGGACCTCAGGGCTGGCAGGCAAGAGAAGACAGGTGGAGGTGTGCCCGGGATCCAGGGAGCCCAGGCCAGAGCTGCCTGCATGCCTGCCTGCCTTCCTGGATATCTGTATGCTGCCTTTGTCCAGGTAGGTTTCTCAGGTCCCCTCCCCTCCTGTCCTCTCCTATCCTCTCCTGTCCTCACCATCCTCTCCCCTATCCTCTCCTCCGCACTTTGCTTCTCTCCTTTGTCTGTCCTCTCTTCCAGGTGCCCTGCTCACCAGCTCCGGCACTTGTGATGGTTCTCCAGTGACAGCTGTTCGCAACCCCTTCCACCCCCTGCCTGCCCCTAATGTGACCCAGCTCACAGGGTCTCCGGCTCACCCCACCCACACCCACACGCCCCAACACATTCCCTGGTTCAGCCCCTCTGCCCTATTCAGCCAAACTGGCCCCTTTGCAACCTACCTGTGCATCGTTGATTGTCTTCACCATTCAAGGAGAGATCTCCTTTTGTACTTAGCTTTGTTTACTGGTGGATGGATGGATGGATGGATGGATGGATGGATGGATGGATAGATGGATGGGTGGATGGATGGATGGACAGGTCAATGGATCAATTTTGTAGAGGGAGAGTACCATCTAGGGGTACTGGAGACCGCTGGTGTCAGATCCTTAGTCAATGTCAAATGTAAAACATTAATTCATCAATGACAAAAATGAGTAAGCACCTAAATAAATAAATAAATAAATATAAAAACTGGGTTAAAAATACATGGTGTCTTTGCCTTTCTGCATATGGAATGCTGTGAGCATCTTAACAAGGAATGCATTGTCCTGAGTGGCCCATTTGAAGTCGTGGAATATTTCCTTTTCCTTTTTCTTTTTTTACTTTCTATTTTCTTGATTATTCACTGGAATAAATAGACAGAAATTGAAAGGGAAGGGAGGGAGAGAGAGTTTGAGACACAGAGAGAAACACCTGCAGCACTTCTGCACCACTTGTAAAGATTTCCCCTGGCAGGTGGGGACCAGGGTGTTGAGGCCCAGTCCTCCTGCATCGTAACATGAGTGCTTCACAGGGTGTGGCACCACCTGGTACCCTTGATGGGACACTTTATTTTAGCAATGAAAAGAAATTCTCGTGGCAAGGTAATCAATAAATGAAGAAGTAAATAAAAGTGCATTTACATTAACTCAGTGGAAACACACAGGGACATATACGTCTCTGTTACCTGTATTACTTCTTCATTTATGGATTGATTGCCTCAAGGGGTTATTGCCACTGCTGATGCCTTCGCCACGAATAATCCACAGCTCCTGCACTCCATTTGTTCCCCTTTCGCTGCCCTTGTAGCTTGGTCACTGTGGTGGTTATTGTTTTTGTTGTTGTTGTTTTTACTGACCTTGCATCTGACAGACACAAAAGGAGAGAGCAGAGGAAATACAGGGTGGAAGAGAAAGATAGAGCTCCTAAAGACCTGCTTCACCCCCTGTAAAGCGAATCCCCTGCAGGTGGCGGTCTGGGGGCCAGACCCCAGATCCTTCCACCTGTCCCCTCTTTTTGTGAGCGCCACAAGCCCTTAACCCTCTGACATACCGCCAAAACTCCCTGGATTTACTTTTGAAGGCAGTATGACCTGCCTCGTTTTGAAGCCGCATTATCCTGTGGGTCAGTCCTGGAGACAGTGTCATGACACGACACACGGAGATCTCTGGTATCAGAGAGCACCTGGAACAGCAGCTGGGGCTCTAGTGCCAGGGCAGGAGCAACTCCCCATCCACTCTCCACGGAGTCCACCTGCCTGCATTTTGGTCCTCTTCCCTCCAAAAAAGATTTTTTCCCTTTTTTCACTTTGAAACAGGCAGCAGACAGGTTACCCAGGCAGGGGAAAAAAATTAAAAGCTTTTTTTTTTTTTTTTTTTTTTTTTTTTACAGAAGTGAATGACCATCTTCTGGGAAGTATAGGTTTTGAACCTGAAAACTCTGTCTGTCTGTCTCTTAGTCCACAGAAAGAGCCACTAGCCCAGCCAGATCTCACGCTCAGATGGGTTGTTTTTGCCAGTCAAAGGTCTGCACAGCGCACTAGGGATTGGGCGGCCTGAGACCCAAATGTTACATTGTAGATGGACTGTTTGCAGTTCTTGCTCCCCAGGACATTGGACTGTCTCAACTCCCTCCCCTACAGCATGAAAAAAAGACTCTTGACAACCTTGGAGCAAATGGAGTGGGGGCGAGGGGAGCTGTTTGCACGTCTGCGCTGCTGATGCCCAGGTGTCTGTGGGGGCCGTGGCAGAGGCTGTAAGGGGACTAGGGGGCAGAAGGAGACTGTTTGAGAGGCTACTGGCAGGGCAGCCCGTGAGTGTGTGCAGGGCCGTGTGTGTGGGTGTGGTGGCAGGGGGTTAGGGCAGGTCCCCCTGCTGGATGGTGAGATGGCAGCTGGGCTGGCCCTGGGCCCTCAGGGCTGAAGGACAGAAGCTTGGTGGCAGTAAAGTTGCACAGGGAGGCACACAGTAGATGTTAGTTGGGAAGCTGGGGGACAGAGGGCAAGGGGAAAGGGGGCATCCTTGAGGAGGGGTCTGGACTAGAGAGTGGGGGGAGCTGGAGGCATGGAAGGTCCCAGGAATCAGGGACTGACAGGAACAGATTCCTGCACCCACCCACTGGATAGAAGCTGCAGCAGCCAGAGCAGCAGCCCTGGCTTGCCTAGGCAAAGGGCCCTGATTGAGTCCATCTGAGGATGAGGAAGAGGAGGTGGAGGTGGAGGAGGAGGAGGAGAAGGAGGAGGAGGAGGAGGAAGAGGAGGAGGAAGAAGAAGAGGAGGAGGAGGGGCAGGAGGGCAGCTGTCAGTAGGCAACGGGATTAATAGAGTCCTCCATTACGGAGGCATGTGTCCACGCAGGCACCCACCAACCCTCAGGGGCAGCTCAGGGCACCCAGGGACCTGGTGTGGGTATCTCTGGGGCGGGGACTGTCAGTCAGTCAGCAAGACTGTGTGTCAGTGCACATGGTGGGACAGGGGCCTGGCGGACCTTGGTCCCCAGCCCTGGGCTGTCAGATGCCAGCCCCATGCCCAGACACACACCAATCTGCCCAGAGCCCCTTGGCCCGGCCGAACCAGCACCTGCTTTGCCCTGGGGCTCTGGCTCTGGTGGCTGGCCACCACCCCTCAGGTCAAGTTCAGTGTGGGTGTCATGGCTGCTGGTCAACTGGATGGGCAGGGTCCCCGTGGCCTAGCAACCACAGGAGCCCTCTGTGATGTCCTAGCCCCTGGCATTCTGTGCTGGCCACACTGGCACGGGTCAGCCCAACTGCCCTGCCACTAGGTCAGCCAACAGCGCCAGATGCCTGGGCCCTGGCACAGAGGGACAGAAGGATCGGAAGACAGTGCTGACCGACGAGGGACCTCAGGGCTGGCAGGCAAGAGAAGACAGGTGGAGGTGTGCCCGGGATCCAGGGAGCCCAGGCCAGAGCTGCCTGCATGCCTGCCTGCCTTCCTGGATATCTGTATGCTGCCTTTGTCCAGGTAGGTTTCTCAGGTCCCCTCCCCTCCTGTCCTCTCCTATCCTCTCCTGTCCTCACCATCCTCTCCCCTATCCTCTCCTCCGCACTTTGCTTCTCTCCTTTGTCTGTCCTCTCTTCCAGGTGCCCTGCTCACCAGCTCCGGCACTTGTGATGGTTCTCCAGTGACAGCTGTTCGCAACCCCTTCCACCCCCTGCCTGCCCCTAATGTGACCCAGCTCACAGGGTCTCCGGCTCACCCCACCCACACCCACACGCCCCAACACATTCCCTGGTTCAGCCCCTCTGCCCTATTCAGCCAAACTGGCCCCTTTGCAACCTACCTGTGCATCGTTGATTGTCTTCACCATTCAAGGAGAGATCTCCTTTTGTACTTAGCTTTGTTTACTGGTGGATGGATGGATGGATGGATGGATGGATGGATGGATGGATGGATGGATAGATGGATGGGTGGATGGATGGATGGACAGGTCAATGGATCAATTTTGTAGAGGGAGAGTACCATCTAGGGGTACTGGAGACCGCTGGTGTCAGATCCTTAGTCAATGTCAAATGTAAAACATTAATTCATCAATGACAAAAATGAGTAAGCACCTAAATAAATAAATAAATAAATATAAAAACTGGGTTAAAAATACATGGTGTCTTTGCCTTTCTGCATATGGAATGCTGTGAGCATCTTAACAAGGAATGCATTGTCCTGAGTGGCCCATTTGAAGTCGTGGAATATTTCCTTTTCCTTTTTCTTTTTTTACTTTCTATTTTCTTGATTATTCACTGGAATAAATAGACAGAAATTGAAAGGGAAGGGAGGGAGAGAGAGTTTGAGACACAGAGAGAAACACCTGCAGCACTTCTGCACCACTTGTAAAGATTTCCCCTGGCAGGTGGGGACCAGGGTGTTGAGGCCCAGTCCTCCTGCATCGTAACATGAGTGCTTCACAGGGTGTGGCACCACCTGGTACCCTTGATGGGACACTTTATTTTAGCAATGAAAAGAAATTCTCGTGGCAAGGTAATCAATAAATGAAGAAGTAAATAAAAGTGCATTTACATTAACTCAGTGGAAACACACAGGGACATATACGTCTCTGTTACCTGTATTACTTCTTCATTTATGGATTGATTGCCTCAAGGGGTTATTGCCACTGCTGATGCCTTCGCCACGAATAATCCACAGCTCCTGCACTCCATTTGTTCCCCTTTCGCTGCCCTTGTAGCTTGGTCACTGTGGTGGTTATTGTTTTTGTTGTTGTTGTTTTTACTGACCTTGCATCTGACAGACACAAAAGGAGAGAGCAGAGGAAATACAGGGTGGAAGAGAAAGATAGAGCTCCTAAAGACCTGCTTCACCCCCTGTAAAGCGAATCCCCTGCAGGTGGCGGTCTGGGGGCCAGACCCCAGATCCTTCCACCTGTCCCCTCTTTTTGTGAGCGCCACAAGCCCTTAACCCTCTGACATACCGCCAAAACTCCCTGGATTTACTTTTGAAGGCAGTATGACCTGCCTCGTTTTGAAGCCGCATTATCCTGTGGGTCAGTCCTGGAGACAGTGTCATGACACGACACACGGAGATCTCTGGTATCAGAGAGCACCTGGAACAGCAGCTGGGGCTCTAGTGCCAGGGCAGGAGCAACTCCCCATCCACTCTCCACGGAGTCCACCTGCCTGCATTTTGGTCCTCTTCCCTCCAAAAAAGATTTTTTCCCTTTTTTCACTTTGAAACAGGCAGCAGACAGGTTACCCAGGCAGGGGAAAAAAATTAAAAGCTTTTTTTTTTTTTTTTTTTTTTTTTTTACAGAAGTGAATGACCATCTTCTGGGAAGTATAGGTTTTGAACCTGAAAACTCTGTCTGTCTGTCTCTTAGTCCACAGAAAGAGCCACTAGCCCAGCCAGATCTCACGCTCAGATGGGTTGTTTTTGCCAGTCAAAGGTCTGCACAGCGCACTAGGGATTGGGCGGCCTGAGACCCAAATGTTACATTGTAGATGGACTGTTTGCAGTTCTTGCTCCCCAGGACATTGGACTGTCTCAACTCCCTCCCCTACAGCATGAAAAAAAGACTCTTGACAACCTTGGAGCAAATGGAGTGGGGGCGAGGGGAGCTGTTTGCACGTCTGCGCTGCTGATGCCCAGGTGTCTGTGGGGGCCGTGGCAGAGGCTGTAAGGGGACTAGGGGGCAGAAGGAGACTGTTTGAGAGGCTACTGGCAGGGCAGCCCGTGAGTGTGTGCAGGGCCGTGTGTGTGGGTGTGGTGGCAGGGGGTTAGGGCAGGTCCCCCTGCTGGATGGTGAGATGGCAGCTGGGCTGGCCCTGGGCCCTCAGGGCTGAAGGACAGAAGCTTGGTGGCAGTAAAGTTGCACAGGGAGGCACACAGTAGATGTTAGTTGGGAAGCTGGGGGACAGAGGGCAAGGGGAAAGGGGGCATCCTTGAGGAGGGGTCTGGACTAGAGAGTGGGGGGAGCTGGAGGCATGGAAGGTCCCAGGAATCAGGGACTGACAGGAACAGATTCCTGCACCCACCCACTGGATAGAAGCTGCAGCAGCCAGAGCAGCAGCCCTGGCTTGCCTAGGCAAAGGGCCCTGATTGAGTCCATCTGAGGATGAGGAAGAGGAGGTGGAGGTGGAGGAGGAGGAGGAGAAGGAGGAGGAGGAGGAGGAAGAGGAGGAGGAAGAAGAAGAGGAGGAGGAGGGGCAGGAGGGCAGCTGTCAGTAGGCAACGGGATTAATAGAGTCCTCCATTACGGAGGCATGTGTCCACGCAGGCACCCACCAACCCTCAGGGGCAGCTCAGGGCACCCAGGGACCTGGTGTGGGTATCTCTGGGGCGGGGACTGTCAGTCAGTCAGCAAGACTGTGTGTCAGTGCACATGGTGGGACAGGGGCCTGGCGGACCTTGGTCCCCAGCCCTGGGCTGTCAGATGCCAGCCCCATGCCCAGACACACACCAATCTGCCCAGAGCCCCTTGGCCCGGCCGAACCAGCACCTGCTTTGCCCTGGGGCTCTGGCTCTGGTGGCTGGCCACCACCCCTCAGGTCAAGTTCAGTGTGGGTGTCATGGCTGCTGGTCAACTGGATGGGCAGGGTCCCCGTGGCCTAGCAACCACAGGAGCCCTCTGTGATGTCCTAGCCCCTGGCATTCTGTGCTGGCCACACTGGCACGGGTCAGCCCAACTGCCCTGCCACTAGGTCAGCCAACAGCGCCAGATGCCTGGGCCCTGGCACAGAGGGACAGAAGGATCGGAAGACAGTGCTGACCGACGAGGGACCTCAGGGCTGGCAGGCAAGAGAAGACAGGTGGAGGTGTGCCCGGGATCCAGGGAGCCCAGGCCAGAGCTGCCTGCATGCCTGCCTGCCTTCCTGGATATCTGTATGCTGCCTTTGTCCAGGTAGGTTTCTCAGGTCCCCTCCCCTCCTGTCCTCTCCTGTCCTCTCCTGTCCTCACCATCCTCTCCCCTATCCTCTCCTCCGCACTTTGCTTCTCTCCTTTGTCTGTCCTCTCTTCCAGGTGCCCTGCTCACCAGCTCCGGCACTTGTGATGGTTCTCCAGTGACAGCTGTTCGCAACCCCTTCCACCCCCTGCCTGCCCCTAATGTGACCCAGCTCACAGGGTCTCCGGCTCACCCCACCCACACCCACACGCCCCAACACATTCCTTGGTTCAGCCCCTCTGCCCTATTCAGCCAAACTGGCCCCTTTGCAACCTACCTGTGCATCGTTGATTGTCTTCACCATTCAAGGAGAGATCTCCTTTTGTACTTAGCTTTGTTTACTGGTGGATGGATGGATGGATGGATGGATGGATGGATAGATGGATGGGTGGATGGATGGATGGACAGGTCAATGGATCAATTTTGTAGAGGGAGAGTACCATCTAGGGGTACTGGAGACCGCTGGTGTCAGATCCTTAGTCAATGTCAAATGTAAAACATTAATTCATCAATGACAAAAATGAGTAAGCACCTAAATAAATAAATAAATAAATATAAAAACTGGGTTAAAAATACATGGTGTCTTTGCCTTTCTGCATATGGAATGCTGTGAGCATCTTAACAAGGAATGCATTGTCCTGAGTGGCCCATTTGAAGTCGTGGAATATTTCCTTTTCCTTTTTCTGTTTTTAATTTCTATTTTCTTGATTATTCACTGGAATAAATAGACAGCAATTGAGAGGGAAGGGAGGGAGAGAGAGTTTGAGACACAGAGAGAAACACCTGCAGCACTTCTGCACCACTTGTAAAGATTTCCCCTGGCAGGTGGGGACCAGGGTGTTGAGGCCCAGTCCTCCTGCATCGTAACATGAGTGCTTCACAGGGTGTGGCACCACCTGGTACCCTTGATGGGACACTTTTTTTTAGCAATGAAAAGAAATTCTCGTGGCAAGGTAATCAATAAATGAAGAAGTAAATAAAAGTGCATTTACATTAACTCAGTGGAAACACACAGGGACATATACGTCTCTGTTACCTGTATTACTTCTTCATTTATGGATTGATTGCCTCAAGGGGTTATTGCCACAGCTGATGCCTTCGCCACGAATAATCCACAGCTCCTGCACTCCATTTGTTCCCCTTTCGCTGCCCTTGTAGCTTGGTCACTGTGGTGGTTATTGTTTTTGTTGTTGTTGTTTTTACTGACCTTGCATCTGACAGACACAAAAGGAGAGAGCAGAGGAAATACAGGGTGGAAGAGAAAGATAGAGCTCCTAAAGACCTGCTTCACCCCCTGTAAAGCGAATCCCCTGCAGGTGGCGGTCTGGGGGCCAGACCCCAGATCCTTCCACCTGTCCCCTCTTTTTGTGAGCGCCACAAGCCCTTAACCCTCTGACATACCGCCAAAACTCCCTGGATTTACTTTTGAAGGCAGTATGACCTGCCTCGTTTTGAAGCCGCATTATCCTGTGGGTCAGTCCTGGAGACAGTGTCATGACACGACACACGGAGATCTCTGGTATCAGAGAGCACCTGGAACAGCAGCTGGGGCTCTAGTGCCAGGGCAGGAGCAACTCCCCATCCACTCTCCACGGAGTCCACCTGCCTGCATTTTGGTCCTCTTCCCTCCAAAAAAGATTTTTTCCCTTTTTTCACTTTGAAACAGGCAGCAGACAGGTTACCCAGGCAGGGGAAAAAAAATTAAAAGCTTTTTTTTTTTTTTTTTTTTTTTTTTTACAAAAGTGAATGACCATCTTCTGGGAAGTATAGGTTTTGAACCTGAAAACTCTGTCTGTCTGTCTCTTAGTCCACAGAAAGAGCCACTAGCCCAGCCAGATCTCACGCTCAGATGGGGTGTTTTTGCCAGTCAAAGGTCTGCACAGCGCACTAGGGATTGGGCGGCCTGAGACCCAAATGTTACATTGTAGATGGACTGTTTGCAGTTCTTGCTCCCCAGGACATTGGACTGTCTCAACTCCCTCCCCTACAGCATGAAAAAAAGACTCTTGACAACCTTGGAGCAAATGGAGTGGGGGCGAGGGGAGCTGTTTGCACGTCTGCGCTGCTGATGCCCAGGTGTCTGTGGGGGCCGTGGCAGAGGCTGTAAGGGGACTAGGGGGCAGAAGGAGACTGTTTGAGAGGCTACTGGCAGGGCAGCCCGTGAGTGTGTGCAGGGCCGTGTGTGTGGGTGTGGTGGCAGGGGGTTAGGGCAGGTCCCCCTGCTGGATGGTGAGATGGCAGCTGGGCTGGCCCTGGGCCCTCAGGGCTGAAGGACAGAAGCTTGGTGGCAGTAAAGTTGCACAGGGAGGCACACAGTAGATGTTAGTTGGGAAGCTGGGGGACAGAGGGCAAGGGGAAAGGGGGCATCCTTGAGGAGGGGTCTGGACTAGAGAGTGGGGGGAGCTGGAGGCATGGAAGGTCCCAGGAATCAGGGACTGACAGGAACAGATTCCTGCACCCACCCACTGGATAGAAGCTGCAGCAGCCAGAGCAGCAGCCCTGGCTTGCCTAGGCAAAGGGCCCTGATTGAGTCCATCTGAGGATGAGGAAGAGGAGGTGGAGGTGGAGGAGGAGGAGGAGAAGGAGGAGGAGGAGGAGGAAGAGGAGGAGGAAGAAGAAGAGGAGGAGGAGGGGCAGGAGGGCAGCTGTCAGTAGGCAACGGGATTAATAGAGTCCTCCATTACGGAGGCATGTGTCCACGCAGGCACCCACCAACCCTCAGGGGCAGCTCAGGGCACCCAGGGACCTGGTGTGGGTATCTCTGGGGCGGGGACTGTCAGTCAGTCAGCAAGACTGTGTGTCAGTGCACATGGTGGGACAGGGGCCTGGCGGACCTTGGTCCCCAGCCCTGGGCTGTCAGATGCCAGCCCCATGCCCAGACACACACCAATCTGCCCAGAGCCCCTTGGCCCGGCCGAACCAGCACCTGCTTTGCCCTGGGGCTCTGGCTCTGGTGGCTGGCCACCACCCCTCAGGTCAAGTTCAGTGTGGGTGTCATGGCTGCTGGTCAACTGGATGGGCAGGGTCCCCGTGGCCTAGCAACCACAGGAGCCCTCTGTGATGTCCTAGCCCCTGGCATTCTGTGCTGGCCACACTGGCACGGGTCAGCCCAACTGCCCTGCCACTAGGTCAGGCAACAGCGCCAGATGCCTGGGCCCTGGCACAGAGGGACAGAAGGATCGGAAGACAGTGCTGACCGACGAGGGACCTCAGGGCTGGCAGGCAAGAGAAGACAGGTGGAGGTGTGCCCGGGATCCAGGGAGCCCAGGCCAGAGCTGCCTGCATGCCTGCCTGCCTTCCTGGATATCTGTATGCTGCCTTTGTCCAGGTAGGTTTCTCAGGTCCCCTCCCCTCCTGTCCTCTCCTGTCCTCTCCTGTCCTCACCATCCTCTCCCCTATCCTCTCCTCCGCACTTTGCTTCTCTCCTTTGTCTGTCCTCTCTTCCAGGTGCCCTGCTCACCAGCTCCGGCACTTGTGATGGTTCTCCAGTGACAGCTGTTTGCAACCCCTTCCACCCCCTGCCTGCCCCTAATGTGACCCAGCTCACAGGGTCTCCGGCTCACCCCACCCACACCCACACGCCCCAACACATTCCCTGGTTCAGCCCCTCTGCCCTATTCAGCCAAACTGGCCCCTTTGCAACCTACCTGTGCATCGTTGATTGTCTTCACCATTCAAGGAGAGATCTCCTTTTGTACTTAGCTTTGTTTACTGGTGGATGGATGGATGGATGGATGGATGGATGGATGGATGGATGGATAGATGGATGGGTGGATGGATGGATGGACAGGTCAATGGATCAATTTTGTAGAGGGAGAGTACCATCTAGGGGTACTGGAGACCGCTGGTGTCAGATCCTTAGTCAATGTCAAATGTAAAACATTAATTCATCAATGACAAAAATGAGTAAGCACCTAAATAAATAAATAAATAAATATAAAAACTGGGTTAAAAATACATGGTGTCTTTGCCTTTCTGCATATGGAATGCTGTGAGCATCTTAACAAGGAATGCATTGTCCTGAGTGGCCCATTTGAAGTCGTGGAATATTTCCTTTTCCTTTTTCTTTTTTTACTTTCTATTTTCTTGATTATTCACTGGAATAAATAGACAGAAATTGAAAGGGAAGGGAGGGAGAGAGAGTTTGAGACACAGAGAGAAACACCTGCAGCACTTCTGCACCACTTGTAAAGATTTCCCCTGGCAGGTGGGGACCAGGGTGTTGAGGCCCAGTCCTCCTGCATCGTAACATGAGTGCTTCACAGGGTGTGGCACCACCTGGTACCCTTGATGGGACACTTTTTTTTAGCAATGAAAAGAAATTCTCGTGGCAAGGTAATCAATAAATGAAGAAGTAAATAAAAGTGCATTTACATTAACTCAGTGGAAACACACAGGGACATATACGTCTCTGTTACCTGTATTACTTCTTCATTTATGGATTGATTGCCTCAAGGGGTTATTGCCACAGCTGATGCCTTCGCCACGAATAATCCACAGCTCCTGCACTCCATTTGTTCCCCTTTCGCTGCCCTTGTAGCTTGGTCACTGTGGTGGTTATTGTTTTTGTTGTTGTTGTTTTTACTGACCTTGCATCTGACAGACACAAAAGGAGAGAGCAGAGGAAATACAGGGTGGAAGAGAAAGATAGAGCTCCTAAAGACCTGCTTCACCCCCTGTAAAGCGAATCCCCTGCAGGTGGCGGTCTGGGGGCCAGACCCCAGATCCTTCCACCTGTCCCCTCTTTTTGTGAGCGCCACAAGCCCTTAACCCTCTGACATACCGCCAAAACTCCCTGGATTTACTTTTGAAGGCAGTATGACCTGCCTCGTTTTGAAGCCGCATTATCCTGTGGGTCAGTCCTGGAGACAGTGTCATGACACGACACACGGAGATCTCTGGTATCAGAGAGCACCTGGAACAGCAGCTGGGGCTCTAGTGCCAGGGCAGGAGCAACTCCCCATCCACTCTCCACGGAGTCCACCTGCCTGCATTTTGGTCCTCTTCCCTCCAAAAAAGATTTTTTCCCTTTTTTCACTTTGAAACAGGCAGCAGACAGGTTACCCAGGCAGGGGAAAAAAATTAAAAGCTTTTTTTTTTTTTTTTTTTTTTTTTTTTTACAGAAGTGAATGACCATCTTCTGGGAAGTATAGGTTTTGAACCTGAAAACTCTGTCTGTCTGTCTCTTAGTCCACAGAAAGAGCCACTAGCCCAGCCAGATCTCACGCTCAGATGGGTTGTTTTTGCCAGTCAAAGGTCTGCACAGCGCACTAGGGATTGGGCGGCCTGAGACCCAAATGTTACATTGTAGATGGACTGTTTGCAGTTCTTGCTCCCCAGGACATTGGACTGTCTCAACTCCCTCCCCTACAGCATGAAAAAAAGACTCTTGACAACCTTGGAGCAAATGGAGTGGGGGCGAGGGGAGCTGTTTGCACGTCTGCGCTGCTGATGCCCAGGTGTCTGTGGGGGCCGTGGCAGAGGCTGTAAGGGGACTAGGGGGCAGAAGGAGACTGTTTGAGAGGCTACTGGCAGGGCAGCCCGTGAGTGTGTGCAGGGCCGTGTGTGTGGGTGTGGTGGCAGGGGGTTAGGGCAGGTCCCCCTGCTGGATGGTGAGATGGCAGCTGGGCTGGCCCTGGGCCCTCAGGGCTGAAGGACAGAAGCTTGGTGGCAGTAAAGTTGCACAGGGAGGCACACAGTAGATGTTAGTTGGGAAGCTGGGGGACAGAGGGCAAGGGGAAAGGGGGCATCCTTGAGGAGGGGTCTGGACTAGAGAGTGGGGGGAGCTGGAGGCATGGAAGGTCCCAGGAATCAGGGACTGACAGGAACAGATTCCTGCACCCACCCACTGGATAGAAGCTGCAGCAGCCAGAGCAGCAGCCCTGGCTTGCCTAGGCAAAGGGCCCTGATTGAGTCCATCTGAGGATGAGGAAGAGGAGGTGGAGGTGGAGGAGGAGGAGGAGAAGGAGGAGGAGGAGGAGGAAGAGGAGGAGGAAGAAGAAGAGGAGGAGGAGGGGCAGGAGGGCAGCTGTCAGTAGGCAACGGGATTAATAGAGTCCTCCATTACGGAGGCATGTGTCCACGCAGGCACCCACCAACCCTCAGGGGCAGCTCAGGGCACCCAGGGACCTGGTGTGGGTATCTCTGGGGCGGGGACTGTCAGTCAGTCAGCAAGACTGTGTGTCAGTGCACATGGTGGGACAGGGGCCTGGCGGACCTTGGTCCCCAGCCCTGGGCTGTCAGATGCCAGCCCCATGCCCAGACACACACCAATCTGCCCAGAGCCCCTTGGCCCGGCCGAACCAGCACCTGCTTTGCCCTGGGGCTCTGGCTCTGGTGGCTGGCCACCACCCCTCAGGTCAAGTTCAGTGTGGGTGTCATGGCTGCTGGTCAACTGGATGGGCAGGGTCCCCGTGGCCTAGCAACCACAGGAACCCTCTGTGATGTCCTAGCCCCTGGCATTCTGTGCTGGCCACACTGGCACGGGTCAGCCCAACTGCCCTGCCACTAGGTCAGCCAACAGCGCCAGATGCCTGGGCCCTGGCACAGAGGGACAGAAGGATCGGAAGACAGTGCTGACCGACGAGGGACCTCAGGGCTGGCAGGCAAGAGAAGACAGGTGGAGGTGTGCCCGGGATCCAGGGAGCCCAGGCCAGAGCTGCCTGCATGCCTGCCTGCCTTCCTGGATATCTGTATGCTGCCTTTGTCCAGGTAGGTTTCTCAGGTCCCCTCCCCTCCTGTCCTCTCCTGTCCTCTCCTGTCCTCACCATCCTCTCCCCTATCCTCTCCTCCGCACTTTGCTTCTCTCCTTTGTCTGTCCTCTCTTCCAGGTGCCCTGCTCACCAGCTCCGGCACTTGTGATGGTTCTCCAGTGACAGCTGTTCGCAACCCCTTCCACCCCCTGCCTGCCCCTAATGTGACCCAGCTCACAGGGTCTCCGGCTCACCCCACCCACACCCACACGCCCCAACACATTCCTTGGTTCAGCCCCTCTGCCCTATTCAGCCAAACTGGCCCCTTTGCAACCTACCTGTGCATCGTTGATTGTCTTCACCATTCAAGGAGAGATCTCCTTTTGTACTTAGCTTTGTTTACTGGTGGATGGATGGATGGATGGATGGATGGATGGATGGATGGATAGATGGATGGGTGGATGGATGGATGGACAGGTCAATGGATCAATTTTGTAGAGGGAGAGTACCATCTAGGGGTACTGGAGACCGCTGGTGTCAGATCCTTAGTCAATGTCAAATGTAAAACATTAATTCATCAATGACAAAAATGAGTAAGCACCTAAATAAATAAATAAATAAATATAAAAACTGGGTTAAAAATACATGGTGTCTTTGCCTTTCTGCATATGGAATGCTGTGAGCATCTTAACAAGGAATGCATTGTCCTGAGTGGCCCATTTGAAGTCGTGGAATATTTCCTTTTCCTTTTTCTGTTTTTAATTTCTATTTTCTTGATTATTCACTGGAATAAATAGACAGCAATTGAGAGGGAAGGGAGGGAGAGAGAGTTTGAGACACAGAGAGAAACACCTGCAGCACTTCTGCACCACTTGTAAAGATTTCCCCTGGCAGGTGGGGACCAGGGTGTTGAGGCCCAGTCCTCCTGCATCGTAACATGAGTGCTTCACAGGGTGTGGCACCACCTGGTACCCTTGATGGGACACTTTTTTTTAGCAATGAAAAGAAATTCTCGTGGCAAGGTAATCAATAAATGAAGAAGTAAATAAAAGTGCATTTACATTAACTCAGTGGAAACACACAGGGACATATACGTCTCTGTTACCTGTATTACTTCTTCATTTATGGATTGATTGCCTCAAGGGGTTATTGCCACAGCTGATGCCTTCGCCACGAATAATCCACAGCTCCTGCACTCCATTTGTTCCCCTTTCGCTGCCCTTGTAGCTTGGTCACTGTGGTGGTTATTGTTTTTGTTGTTGTTGTTTTTACTGACCTTGCATCTGACAGACACAAAAGGAGAGAGCAGAGGAAATACAGGGTGGAAGAGAAAGATAGAGCTCCTAAAGACCTGCTTCACCCCCTGTAAAGCGAATCCCCTGCAGGTGGCGGTCTGGGGGCCAGACCCCAGATCCTTCCACCTGTCCCCTCTTTTTGTGAGCGCCACAAGCCCTTAACCCTCTGACATACCGCCAAAACTCCCTGGATTTACTTTTGAAGGCAGTATGACCTGCCTCGTTTTGAAGCCGCATTATCCTGTGGGTCAGTCCTGGAGACAGTGTCATGACACGACACACGGAGATCTCTGGTATCAGAGAGCACCTGGAACAGCAGCTGGGGCTCTAGTGCCAGGGCAGGAGCAACTCCCCATCCACTCTCCACGGAGTCCACCTGCCTGCATTTTGGTCCTCTTCCCTCCAAAAAAGATTTTTTCCCTTTTTTCACTTTGAAACAGGCAGCAGACAGGTTACCCAGGCAGGGGAAAAAAAATTAAAAGCTTTTTTTTTTTTTTTTTTTTTTTTTTTTACAAAAGTGAATGACCATCTTCTGGGAAGTATAGGTTTTGAACCTGAAAACTCTGTCTGTCTGTCTCTTAGTCCACAGAAAGAGCCACTAGCCCAGCCAGATCTCACGCTCAGATGGGGTGTTTTTGCCAGTCAAAGGTCTGCACAGCGCACTAGGGATTGGGCGGCCTGAGACCCAAATGTTACATTGTAGATGGACTGTTTGCAGTTCTTGCTCCCCAGGACATTGGACTGTCTCAACTCCCTCCCCTACAGCATGAAAAAAAGACTCTTGACAACCTTGGAGCAAATGGAGTGGGGGCGAGGGGAGCTGTTTGCACGTCTGCGCTGCTGATGCCCAGGTGTCTGTGGGGGCCGTGGCAGAGGCTGTAAGGGGACTAGGGGGCAGAAGGAGACTGTTTGAGAGGCTACTGGCAGGGCAGCCCGTGAGTGTGTGCAGGGCCGTGTGTGTGGGTGTGGTGGCAGGGGGTTAGGGCAGGTCCCCCTGCTGGATGGTGAGATGGCAGCTGGGCTGGCCCTGGGCCCTCAGGGCTGAAGGACAGAAGCTTGGTGGCAGTAAAGTTGCACAGGGAGGCACACAGTAGATGTTAGTTGGGAAGCTGGGGGACAGAGGGCAAGGGGAAAGGGGGCATCCTTGAGGAGGGGTCTGGACTAGAGAGTGGGGGGAGCTGGAGGCATGGAAGGTCCCAGGAATCAGGGACTGACAGGAACAGATTCCTGCACCCACCCACTGGATAGAAGCTGCAGCAGCCAGAGCAGCAGCCCTGGCTTGCCTAGGCAAAGGGCCCTGATTGAGTCCATCTGAGGATGAGGAAGAGGAGGTGGAGGTGGAGGAGGAGGAGGAGAAGGAGGAGGAGGAGGAGGAAGAGGAGGAGGAAGAAGAAGAGGAGGAGGAGGGGCAGGAGGGCAGCTGTCAGTAGGCAACGGGATTAATAGAGTCCTCCATTACGGAGGCATGTGTCCACGCAGGCACCCACCAACCCTCAGGGGCAGCTCAGGGCACCCAGGGACCTGGTGTGGGTATCTCTGGGGCGGGGACTGTCAGTCAGTCAGCAAGACTGTGTGTCAGTGCACATGGTGGGACAGGGGCCTGGCGGACCTTGGTCCCCAGCCCTGGGCTGTCAGATGCCAGCCCCATGCCCAGACACACACCAATCTGCCCAGAGCCCCTTGGCCCGGCCGAACCAGCACCTGCTTTGCCCTGGGGCTCTGGCTCTGGTGGCTGGCCACCACCCCTCAGGTCAAGTTCAGTGTGGGTGTCATGGCTGCTGGTCAACTGGATGGGCAGGGTCCCCGTGGCCTAGCAACCACAGGAGCCCTCTGTGATGTCCTAGCCCCTGGCATTCTGTGCTGGCCACACTGGCACGGGTCAGCCCAACTGCCCTGCCACTAGGTCAGGCAACAGCGCCAGATGCCTGGGCCCTGGCACAGAGGGACAGAAGGATCGGAAGACAGTGCTGACCGACGAGGGACCTCAGGGCTGGCAGGCAAGAGAAGACAGGTGGAGGTGTGCCCGGGATCCAGGGAGCCCAGGCCAGAGCTGCCTGCATGCCTGCCTGCCTTCCTGGATATCTGTATGCTGCCTTTGTCCAGGTAGGTTTCTCAGGTCCCCTCCCCTCCTGTCCTCTCCTGTCCTCTCCTGTCCTCACCATCCTCTCCCCTATCCTCTCCTCCGCACTTTGCTTCTCTCCTTTGTCTGTCCTCTCTTCCAGGTGCCCTGCTCACCAGCTCCGGCACTTGTGATGGTTCTCCAGTGACAGCTGTTCGCAACCCCTTCCACCCCCTGCCTGCCCCTAATGTGACCCAGCTCACAGGGTCTCCGGCTCACCCCACCCACACCCACACGCCCCAAAACATTCCCTGGTTCAGCCCCTCTGCCCTATTCAGCCAAACTGGCCCCTTTGCAACCTACCTGTGCATCGTTGATTGTCTTCACCATTCAAGGAGAGATCTCCTTTTGTACTTAGCTTTGTTTACTGGTGGATGGATGGATGGATGGATGGATGGATGGATGGATAGATGGATGGGTGGATGGATGGATGGACAGGTCAATAGATCAATTTTGTAGAGGGAGAGTACCATCTAGGGGTACTGGAGACCGCTGGTGTCAGATCCTTAGTCAATGTCAAATGTAAAACATTAATTCATCAATGACAAAAATGAGTAAGCACCTAAATAAATAAATAAATAAATATAAAAACTGGGTTAAAAATACATGGTGTCTTTGCCTTTCTGCATATGGAATGCTGTGAGCATCTTAACAAGGAATGCATTGTCCTGAGTGGCCCATTTGAAGTCGTGGAATATTTCCTTTTCCTTTTTCTGTTTTTAATTTCTATTTTCTTGATTATTCACTGGAATAAATAGACAGCAATTGAGAGGGAAGGGAGGGAGAGAGAGTTTGAGACACAGAGAGAAACACCTGCAGCACTTCTGCACCACTTGTAAAGATTTCCCCTGGCAGGTGGGGACCAGGGTGTTGAGGCCCAGTCCTCCTGCATCGTAACATGAGTGCTTCACAGGGTGTGGCACCACCTGGTACCCTTGATGGGACACTTTTTTTTAGCAATGAAAAGAAATTCTCGTGGCAAGGTAATCAATAAATGAAGAAGTAAATAAAAGTGCATTTACATTAACTCAGTGGAAACACACAGGGACATATACGTCTCTGTTACCTGTATTACTTCTTCATTTATGGATTGATTGCCTCAAGGGGTTATTGCCACAGCTGATGCCTTCGCCACGAATAATCCACAGCTCCTGCACTCCATTTGTTCCCCTTTCGCTGCCCTTGTAGCTTGGTCACTGTGGTGGTTATTGTTTTTGTTGTTGTTGTTTTTACTGACCTTGCATCTGACAGACACAAAAGGAGAGAGCAGAGGAAATACAGGGTGGAAGAGAAAGATAGAGCTCCTAAAGACCTGCTTCACCCCCTGTAAAGCGAATCCCCTGCAGGTGGCGGTCTGGGGGCCAGACCCCAGATCCTTCCACCTGTCCCCTCTTTTTGTGAGCGCCACAAGCCCTTAACCCTCTGACATACCGCCAAAACTCCCTGGATTTACTTTTGAAGGCAGTATGACCTGCCTCGTTTTGAAGCCGCATTATCCTGTGGGTCAGTCCTGGAGACAGTGTCATGACACGACACACGGAGATCTCTGGTATCAGAGAGCACCTGGAACAGCAGCTGGGGCTCTAGTGCCAGGGCAGGAGCAACTCCCCATCCACTCTCCACGGAGTCCACCTGCCTGCATTTTGGTCCTCTTCCCTCCAAAAAAGATTTTTTCCCTTTTTTCACTTTGAAACAGGCAGCAGACAGGTTACCCAGGCAGGGGAAAAAAAATTAAAAGCTTTTTTTTTTTTTTTTTTTTTTTTTTTTTACAAAAGTGAATGACCATCTTCTGGGAAGTATAGGTTTTGAACCTGAAAACTCTGTCTGTCTGTCTCTTAGTCCACAGAAAGAGCCACTAGCCCAGCCAGATCTCACGCTCAGATGGGGTGTTTTTGCCAGTCAAAGGTCTGCACAGCGCACTAGGGATTGGGCGGCCTGAGACCCAAATGTTACATTGTAGATGGACTGTTTGCAGTTCTTGCTCCCCAGGACATTGGACTGTCTCAACTCCCTCCCCTACAGCATGAAAAAAAGACTCTTGACAACCTTGGAGCAAATGGAGTGGGGGCGAGGGGAGCTGTTTGCACATCTGCGCTGCTGATGCCCAGGTGTCTGTGGGGGCCGTGGCAGAGGCTGTAAGGGGACTAGGGGGCAGAAGGAGACTGTTTGAGAGGCTACTGGCAGGGCAGCCCGTGAGTGTGTGCAGGGCCATGTGTGTGGGTGTGGTGGCAGGGGGTTAGGGCAGGTCCCCCTGCTGGATGGTGAGATGGCAGCTGGGCTGGCCCTGGGCCCTCAGGGCTGAAGGACAGAAGCTTGGTGGCAGTAAAGTTGCACAGGGAGGCACACAGTAGATGTTAGTTGGGAAGCTGGGGGACAGAGGGCAAGGGGAAAGGGGGCATCCTTGAGGAGGGGTCTGGACTAGAGAGTGGGGGGAGCTGGAGGCATGGAAGGTCCCAGGAATCAGGGACTGACAGGAACAGATTCCTGCACCCACCCACTGGATAGAAGCTGCAGCAGCCAGAGCAGCAGCCCTGGCTTGCCTAGGCAAAGGGCCCTGATTGAGTCCATCTGAGGATGAGGAAGAGGAGGTGGAGGTGGAGGAGGAGGAGGAGAAGGAGGAGGAGGAGGAGGAAGAGGAGGAGGAAGAAGAAGAGGAGGAGGAGGGGCAGGAGGGCAGCTGTCAGTAGGCAACGGGATTAATAGAGTCCTCCATTACGGAGGCATGTGTCCACGCAGGCACCCACCAACCCTCAGGGGCAGCTCAGGGCACCCAGGGACCTGGTGTGGGTATCTCTGGGGCAGGGACTGTCAGTCAGTCAGCAAGACTGTGTGTCAGTGCACATGGTGGGACAGGGGCCTGGCGGACCTTGGTCCCCAGCCCTGGGCTGTCAGATGCCAGCCCCATGCCCAGACACACACCAATCTGCCCAGAGCCCCTTGGCCCGGCCGAACCAGCACCTGCTTTGCCCTGGGGCTCTGGCTCTGGTGGCTGGCCACCACCCCTCAGGTCAAGTTCAGTGTGGGTGTCATGGCTGCTGGTCAACTGGATGGGCAGGGTCCCCGTGGCCTAGCAACCACAGGAGCCCTCTGTGATGTCCTAGCCCCTGGCATTCTGTGCTGGCCACACTGGCACGGGTCAGCCCAACTGCCCTGCCACTAGGTCAGGCAACAGCGCCAGATGCCTGGGCCCTGGCACAGAGGGACAGAAGGATCGGAAGACAGTGCTGACCGACGAGGGACCTCAGGGCTGGCAGGCAAGAGAAGACAGGTGGAGGTGTGCCCGGGATCCAGGGAGCCCAGGCCAGAGCTGCCTGCATGCCTGCCTGCCTTCCTGGATATCTGTATGCTGCCTTTGTCCAGGTAGGTTTCTCAGGTCCCCTCCCCTCCTGTCCTCTCCTGTCCTCTCCTGTCCTCACCATCCTCTCCCCTATCCTCTCCTCCGCACTTTGCTTCTCTCCTTTGTCTGTCCTCTCTTCCAGGTGCCCTGCTCACCAGCTCCGGCACTTGTGATGGTTCTCCAGTGACAGCTGTTCGCAACCCCTTCCACCCCCTGCCTGCCCCTAATGTGACCCAGCTCACAGGGTCTCCGGCTCACCCCACCCACACCCACACGCCCCAACACATTCCCTGGTTCAGCCCCTCTGCCCTATTCAGCCAAACTGGCCCCTTTGCAACCTACCTGTGCATCGTTGATTGTCTTCACCATTCAAGGAGAGATCTCCTTTTGTACTTAGCTTTGTTTACTGGTGGTTGGATGGATGGATGGATGGATGGATGGATGGATGGATGGATGGATAGATGGATGGGTGGATGGATGGATGGACAGGTCAATGGATCAATTTTGTAGAGGGAGAGTACCATCTAGGGGTACTGGAGACCGCTGGTGTCAGATCCTTAGTCAATGTCAAATGTAAAACATTAATTCATCAATGACAAAAATGAGTAAGCACCTAAATAAATAAATAAATAAATATAAAAACTGGGTTAAAAATACATGGTGTCTTTGCCTTTCTGCATATGGAATGCTGTGAGCATCTTAACAAGGAATGCATTGTCCTGAGTGGCCCATTTGAAGTCGTGGAATATTTCCTTTTCCTTTTTCTTTTTTTACTTTCTATTTTCTTGATTATTCACTGGAATAAATAGACAGAAATTGAGAGGGAAGGGAGGGAGAGAGAGTTTGAGACACAGAGAGAAACACCTGCAGCACTTCTGCACCACTTGTAAAGATTTCCCCTGGCAGGTGGGGACCAGGGTGTTGAGGCCCAGTCCTCCTGCATCGTAACATGAGTGCTTCACAGGGTGTGGCACCACCTGGTACCCTTGATGGGACACTTTTTTTTAGCAATGAAAAGAAATTCTCGTGGCAAGGTAATCAATAAATGAAGAAGTAAATAAAAGTGCATTTACATTAACTCAGTGGAAACACACAGGGACATATACGTCTCTGTTACCTGTATTACTTCTTCATTTATGGATTGATTGCCTCAAGGGGTTATTGCCACAGCTGATGCCTTCGCCACGAATAATCCACAGCTCCTGCACTCCATTTGTTCCCCTTTCGCTGCCCTTGTAGCTTGGTCACTGTGGTGGTTATTGTTTTTGTTGTTGTTGTTTTTACTGACCTTGCATCTGACAGACACAAAAGGAGAGAGCAGAGGAAATACAGGGTGGAAGAGAAAGATAGAGCTCCTAAAGACCTGCTTCACCCCCTGTAAAGCGAATCCCCTGCAGGTGGCGGTCTGGGGGCCAGACCCCAGATCCTTCCACCTGTCCCCTCTTTTTGTGAGCGCCACAAGTCCTTAACCCTCTGACATACCGCCAAAACTCCCTGGATTTACTTTTGAAGGCAGTATGACCTGCCTCGTTTTGAAGCCGCATTATCCTGTGGGTCAGTCCTGGAGACAGTGTCATGACACGACACACGGAGATCTCTGGTATCAGAGAGCACCTGGAACAGCAGCTGGGGCTCTAGTGCCAGGGCAGGAGCAACTCCCCATCCACTCTCCACGGAGTCCACCTGCCTGCATTTTGGTCCTCTTCCCTCCAAAAAAGATTTTTTCCCTTTTTTCACTTTGAAACAGGCAGCAGACAGGTTACCCAGGCAGGGGAAAAAAAATTAAAAGCTTTTTTTTTTTTTTTTTTTTTTTTTTTACAGAAGTTTATGACCGTCTTCTGGGAAGTATAGGTTTTGAACCTGAAAACTCTGTCTGTCTGTCTCTTAGTCCACAGAAAGAGCCACTAGCCCAGCCAGATCTCACGCTCAGATGGGGTGTTTTTGCCAGTCAAAGGCCTGCACAGCGCACTAGGGATTGGGCGGCCTGAGACCCAAATGTTACATTGTAGATGGACTGTTTGCAGTTCTTGCTCCCCAGGACATTGGACTGTCTCAACTCCCTCCCCTACAGCATGAAAAAAAGACTCTTGACAACCTTGGAGCAAATGGAGTGGGGGCGAGGGGAGCTGTTTGCATGTCTGCGCTGCTGATGCCCAGGTGTCTGTGGGGGCCGTGGCAGAGGCTGTAAGGGGACTAGGGGGCAGAAGGAGACTGTTTGAGAGGCTACTGGCAGGGCAGCCCGTGAGTGTGTGCAGGGCCGAGTGTGTGGGTGTGGTGGCAGGGGGTTAGGGCAGGTCCCCCTGCTGGATGGTGAGATGGCAGCTGGGCTGGCCCTGGGCCCTCAGGGCTGAAGGACAGAAGCTTGGTGGCAGTAAAGTTGCACAGGGAGGCACACAGTAGATGTTAGTTGGGAAGCTGGGGGACAGAGGGCAAGGGGAAAGGGGGCATCCTTGAGGAGGGGTCTGGACTAGAGAGTGGGGGGAGCTGGAGGCATGGAAGGTCCCAGGAATCAGGGACTGACAGGAACAGATTCCTGCACCCACCCACTGGATAGAAGCTGCAGCAGCCAGAGCAGCAGCCCTGGCTTGCCTAGGCAAAGGGCCCTGATTGAGTCCATCTGAGGATGAGGAAGAGGAGGTGGAGGTGGAGGAGGAGGAGGAGAAGGAGGAGGAGGAGGAGGAAGAGGAGGAGGAAGAAGAAGAGGAGGAGGAGGGGCAGGAGGGCAGCTGTCAGTAGGCAACGGGATTAATAGAGTCCTCCATTACGGAGGCATGTGTCCACGCAGGCACCCACCAACCCTCAGGGGCAGCTCAGGGCACCCAGGGACCTGGTGTGGGTATCTCTGGGGCGGGGACTGTCAGTCAGTCAGCAAGACTGTGTGTCAGTGCACATGGTGGGACAGGGGCCTGGCGGACCTTGGTCCCCAGCCCTGGGCTGTCAGATGCCAGCCCCATGCCCAGACACACACCAATCTGCCCAGAGCCCCTTGGCCCGGCCGAACCAGCACCTGCTTTGCCCTGGGGCTCTGGCTCTGGTGGCTGGCCACCACCCCTCAGGTCAAGTTCAGTGTGGGTGTCATGGCTGCTGGTCAACTGGATGGGCAGGGTCCCCGTGGCCTAGCAACCACAGGAGCCCTCTGTGATGTCCTAGCCCCTGGCATTCTGTGCTGGCCACACTGGCACGGGTCAGCCCAACTTCCCTGCCACTAGGTCAGGCAACAGCGCCAGATGCCTGGGCCCTGGCACAGAGGGACAGAAGGATCGGAAGACAGTGCTGACCGACGAGGGACCTCAGGGCTGGCAGGCAAGAGAAGACAGGTGGAGGTGTGCCCGGGATCCAGGGAGCCCAGGCCAGAGCTGCCTGCATGCCTGCCTGCCTTCCTGGATATCTGTATGCTGCCTTTGTCCAGGTAGGTTTCTCAGGTCCCCTCCCCTCCTGTCCTCTCCTGTCCTCTCCTGTCCTCACCATCCTCTCCCCTATCCTCTCCTCCACACTTTGCTTCTCTCCTTTGTCTGTCCTCTCTTCCAGGTGCCCTGCTCACCAGCTCCGGCACTTGTGATGGTTCTCCAGTGACAGCTGTTCGCAACCCCTTCCACCCCCTGCCTGCCCCTAATGTGACCCAGCTCACAGGGTCTCCGGCTCACCCCACCCACACCCACACGCCCCAACACATTCCCTGGTTCAGCCCCTCTGCCCTATTCAGCCAAACTGGCCCCTTTGCAACCTACCTGTGCATCGTTGATTGTCTTCACCATTCAAGGAGAGATCTCCTTTTGTACTTAGCTTTGTTTACTGGTGGATGGATGGATGGATGGATGGATGGATGGATGGATGGATAGATGGATGGGTGGATGGATGGATGGACAGGTCAATGGATCAATTTTGTAGAGGGAGAGTACCATCTAGGGGTACTGGAGACCGCTGGTGTCAGATCCTTAGTCAATGTCAAATGTAAAACATTAATTCATCAATGACAAAAATGAGTAAGCACCTAAATAAATAAATAAATAAATATAAAAACTGGGTTAAAAATACATGGTGTCTTTGCCTTTCTGCATATGGAATGCTGTGAGCATCTTAACAAGGAATGCATTGTCCTGAGTGGCCCATTTGAAGTCGTGGAATATTTCCTTTTCCTTTTTCTTTTTTTACTTTCTATTTTCTTGATTATTCACTGGAATAAATAGACAGAAATTGAGAGGGAAGGGAGGGAGAGAGAGTTTGAGACACAGAGAGAAACACCTGCAGCACTTCTGCACCACTTGTAAAGATTTCCCCTGGCAGGTGGGGACCAGGGTGTTGAGGCCCAGTCCTCCTGCATCGTAACATGAGTGCTTCACAGGGTGTGGCACCACCTGGTACCCTTGATGGGACACTTTTTTTTAGCAATGAAAAGAAATTCTCGTGGCAAGGTAATCAATAAATGAAGAAGTAAATAAAAGTGCAATTACATTAACTCAGTGGAAACACACAGGGACATATACGTCTCTGTTACCTGTATTACTTCTTCATTTATGGATTGATTGCCTCAAGGGGTTATTGCCACAGCTGATGCCTTCGCCACGAATAATCCACAGCTCCTGCACTCCATTTGTTCCCCTTTCGCTGCCCTTGTAGCTTGGTCACTGTGGTGGTTATTGTTTTTGTTGTTGTTGTTTTTACTGACCTTGCATCTGACAGACACAAAAGGAGAGAGCAGAGGAAATACAGGGTGGAAGAGAAAGATAGAGCTCCTAAAGACCTGCTTCACCCCCTGTAAAGCGAATCCCCTGCAGGTGGCGGTCTGGGGGCCAGACCCCAGATCCTTCCACCTGTCCCCTCTTTTTGTGAGCGCCACAAGCCCTTAACCCTCTGACATACCGCCAAAACTCCCTGGATTTACTTTTGAAGGCAGTATGACCTGCCTCGTTTTGAAGCCGCATTATCCTGTGGGTCAGTCCTGGAGACAGTGTCATGACACGACACACGGAGATCTCTGGTATCAGAGAGCACCTGGAACAGCAGCTGGGGCTCTAGTGCCAGGGCAGGAGCAACTCCCCATCCACTCTCCACGGAGTCCACCTGCCTGCATTTTGGTCCTCTTCCCTCCAAAAAAGATTTTTTCCCTTTTTTCACTTTGAAACAGGCAGCAGACAGGTTACCCAGGCAGGGGAAAAAAAATTAAAAGCTTTTTTTTTTTTTTTTTTTTTTTTTTTACAGAAGTGAATGACCATCTTCTGGGAAGTATAGGTTTTGAACCTGAAAACTCTGTCTGTCTGTCTCTTAGTCCACAGAAAGAGCCACTAGCCCAGCCAGATCTCACGCTCAGATGGGGTGTTTTTGCCAGTCAAAGGTCTGCACAGCGCACTAGGGATTGGGCGGCCTGAGACCCAAATGTTACATTGTAGATGGACTGTTTGCAGTTCTTGCTCCCCAGGACATTGGACTGTCTCAACTCCCTCCCCTACAGCATGAAAAAAAGACTCTTGACAACCTTGGAGCAAATGGAGTGGGGGCGAGGGGAGCTGTTTGCACGTCTGCGCTGCTGATGCCCAGGTGTCTGTGGGGGCCGTGGCAGAGGCTGTAAGGGGACTAGGGGGCAGAAGGAGACTGTTTGAGAGGCTACTGGCAGGGCAGCCCGTGAGTGTGTGCAGGGCCGTGTGTGTGGGTGTGGTGGCAGGGGGTTAGGGCAGGTCCCCCTGCTGGATGGTGAGATGGCAGCTGGGCTGGCCCTGGGCCCTCAGGGCTGAAGGACAGAAGCTTGGTGGCAGTAAAGTTGCACAGGGAGGCACACAGTAGATGTTAGTTGGGAAGCTGGGGGACAGAGGGCAAGGGGAAAGGGGGCATCCTTGAGGAGGGGTCTGGACTAGAGAGTGGGGGGAGCTGGAGGCATGGAAGGTCCCAGGAATCAGGGACTGACAGGAACAGATTCCTGCACCCACCCACTGGATAGAAGCTGCAGCAGCCAGAGCAGCAGCCCTGGCTTGCCTAGGCAAAGGGCCCTGATTGAGTCCATCTGAGGATGAGGAAGAGGAGGTGGAGGTGGAGGAGGAGGAGGAGAAGGAGGAGGAGGAGGAGGAAGAGGAGGAGGAAGAAGAAGAGGAGGAGGAGGGGCAGGAGGGCAGCTGTCAGTAGGCAACGGGATTAATAGAGTCCTCCATTACGGAGGCATGTGTCCACGCAGGCACCCACCAACCCTCAGGGGCAGCTCAGGGCACCCAGGGACCTGGTGTGGGTATCTCTGGGGCGGGGACTGTCAGTCAGTCAGCAAGACTGTGTGTCAGTGCACATGGTGGGACAGGGGCCTGGCGGACCTTGGTCCCCAGCCCTGGGCTGTCAGATGCCAGCCCCATGCCCAGACACACACCAATCTGCCCAGAGCCCCTTGGCCCGGCCGAACCAGCACCTGCTTTGCCCTGGGGCTCTGGCTCTGGTGGCTGGCCACCACCCCTCAGGTCAAGTTCAGTGTGGGTGTCATGGCTGCTGGTCAACTGGATGGGCAGGGTCCCCGTGGCCTAGCAACCACAGGAGCCCTCTGTGATGTCCTAGCCCCTGGCATTCTGTGCTGGCCACACTGGCACGGGTCAGCCCAACTGCCCTGCCACTAGGTCAGCCAACAGCGCCAGATGCCTGGGCCCTGGCACAGAGGGACAGAAGGATCGGAAGACAGTGCTGACCGACGAGGGACCTCAGGGCTGGCAGGCAAGAGAAGACAGGTGGAGGTGTGCCCGGGATCCAGGGAGCCCAGGCCAGAGCTGCCTGCATGCCTGCCTGCCTTCCTGGATATCTGTATGCTGCCTTTGTCCAGGTAGGTTTCTCAGGTCCCCTCCCCTCCTGTCCTCTCCTGTCCTCTCCTGTCCTCACCATCCTCTCCCCTATCCTCTCCTCCGCACTTTGCTTCTCTCCTTTGTCTGTCCTCTCTTCCAGGTGCCCTGCTCACCAGCTCCGGCACTTGTGATGGTTCTCCAGTGACAGCTGTTCGCAACCCCTTCCACCCCCTGCCTGCCCCTAATGTGACCCAGCTCACAGGGTCTCCGGCTCACCCCACCCACACCCACACGCCCCAACACATTCCCTGGTTCAGCCCCTCTGCCCTATTCAGCCAAACTGGCCCCTTTGCAACCTACCTGTGCATCGTTGATTGTCTTCACCTTTCAAGGAGAGATCTCCTTTTGTACTTAGCTTTGTTTACTGGTGGATGGATGGATGGATGGATGGATGGATGGATAGATGGATGGGTGGATGGATGGATGGACAGGTCAATGGATCAATTTTGTAGAGGGAGAGTACCATCTAGGGGTACTGGAGACCGCTGGTGTCAGATCCTTAGTCAATGTCAAATGTAAAACATTAATTCATCAATGACAAAAATGAGTAAGCACCTAAATAAATAAATAAATAAATATAAAAACTGGGTTAAAAATACATGGTGTCTTTGCCTTTCTGCATATGGAATGCTGTGAGCATCTTAACAAGGAATGCATTGTCCTGAGTGGCCCATTTGAAGTCGTGGAATATTTCCTTTTCCTTTTTCTGTTTTTAATTTCTATTTTCTTGATTATTCACTGGAATAAATAGACAGCAATTGAGAGGGAAGGGAGGGAGAGAGAGTTTGAGACACAGAGAGAAACACCTGCAGCACTTCTGCACCACTTGTAAAGATTTCCCCTGGCAGGTGGGGACCAGGGTGTTGAGGCCCAGTCCTCCTGCATCGTAACATGAGTGCTTCACAGGGTGTGGCACCACCTGGTACCCTTGATGGGACACTTTTTTTTAGCAATGAAAAGAAATTCTCGTGGCAAGGTAATCAATAAATGAAGAAGTAAATAAAAGTGCATTTACATTAACTCAGTGGAAACACACAGGGACATATACGTCTCTGTTACCTGTATTACTTCTTCATTTATGGATTGATTGCCTCAAGGGGTTATTGCCACAGCTGATGCCTTCGCCACGAATAATCCACAGCTCCTGCACTCCATTTGTTCCCCTTTCGCTGCCCTTGTAGCTTGGTCACTGTGGTGGTTATTGTTTTTGTTGTTGTTGTTTTTACTGACCTTGCATCTGACAGACACAAAAGGAGAGAGCAGAGGAAATACAGGGTGGAAGAGAAAGATAGAGCTCCTAAAGACCTGCTTCACCCCCTGTAAAGCGAATCCCCTGCAGGTGGCGGTCTGGGGGCCAGACCCCATATCCTTCCACCTGTCCCCTCTTTTTGTGAGCACCACAAGCCCTTAACCCTCTGACATACCGCCAAAACTCCCTGGATTTACTTTTGAAGGCAGTATGACCTGCCTCGTTTTGAAGCCGCATTATCCTGTGGGTCAGTCCTGGAGACAGTGTCATGACACGACACACGGAGATCTCTGGTATCAGAGAGCACCTGGAACAGCAGCTGGGGCTCTAGTGCCAGGGCAGGAGCAACTCCCCATCCACTCTCCACGGAGTCCACCTGCCTGCATTTTGGTCCTCTTCCCTCCAAAAAAGATTTTTTCCCTTTTTTCACTTTGAAACAGGCAGCAGACAGGTTACCCAGGCAGGGGAAAAAAAATTAAAAGTTTTTTTTTTTTTTTTTTTTTTTTTTTACAGAAGTGAATGTCCATCTTCTGGGAAGTATAGGTTTTGAACCTGAAAACTCTGTCTGTCTGTCTCTTAGTCCACAGAAAGAGCCACTAGCCCAGCCAGATCTCACGCTCAGATGGGGTGTTTTTGCCAGTCAAAGGTCTGCACAGCGCACTAGGGATTGGGCGGCCTGAGACCCAAATGTTACATTGTAGATGGACTGTTTGCAGTTCTTGCTCCCCAGGACATTGGACTGTCTCAACTCCCTCCCCTACAGCATGAAAAAAAGACTCTTGACAACCTTGGAGCAAATGGAGTGGGGGCGAGGGGAGCTGTTTGCATGTCTGCGCTGCTGATGCCCAGGTGTCTGTGGGGGCCGTGGCAGAGGCTGTAAGGGGACTAGGGGGCAGAAGGAGACTGTTTGAGAGGCTACTGGCAGGGCAGCCCGTGAGTGTGTGCAGGGCCGAGTGTGTGGGTGTGGTGGCAGGGGGTTAGGGCAGGTCCCCCTGCTGGATGGTGAGATGGCAGCTGGGCTGGCCCTGGGCCCTCAGGGCTGAAGGACAGAAGCTTGGTGGCAGTAAAGTTGCACAGGGAGGCACACAGTAGATGTTAGTTGGGAAGCTGGGGGACAGAGGGCAAGGGGAAAGCGGGCATCCTTGAGGAGGGGTCTGGACTAGAGAGTGGGGGGAGCTGGAGGCATGGAAGGTCCCAGGAATCAGGGACTGACAGGAACAGATTCCTGCACCCACCCACTGGATAGAAGCTGCAGCAGCCAGAGCAGCAGCCCTGGCTTGCCTAGGCAAAGGGCCCTGATTGAGTCCATCTGAGGATGAGGAAGAGGAGGTGGAGGTGGAGGAGGAGGAGGAGAAGGAGGAGGAGGAGGAGGAAGAGGAGGAGGAAGAAGAAGAGGAGGAGGAGGGGCAGGAGGGCAGCTGTCAGTAGGCAACGGGATTAATAGAGTCCTCCATTACGGAGGCATGTGTCCACGCAGGCACCCACCAACACTCAGGGGCAGCTCAGGGCACCCAGGGACCTGGTGTGGGTATCTCTGGGGCTGGGACTGTCAGTCAGTCAGCAAGACTGTGTGTCAGTGCACATGGTGGGACAGGGGCCTGGCGGACCTTGGTCCCCAGCCCTGGGCTGTCAGATGCCAGCCCCATGCACAGACACACACCAATCTGCCAAGAGCCCCTTGGCCCGGCCGAACCAGCACCTGCTTTGCCCTGGGGCTCTGGCTCTGGTGGCTGGCCACCACCCCTCAGGTCAAGTTCAGTGTGGGTGTCATGGCTGCTGGTCAACTGGATGGGCAGGGTCCCCGTGGCCTAGCAACCACAGGAGCCCTCTGTGATGTCCTAGCCCCTGGCATTCTGTGCTGGCCACACTGGCACGGGTCAGCCCAACTGCCCTGCCACTAGGTCAGGCAACAGCGCCAGATGCCTGGGCCCTGGCACAGAGGGACAGAAGGATCGGAAGACAGTGCTGACCGACGAGGGACCTCAGGGCTGGCAGGCAAGAGAAGACAGGTGGAGGTGTGCCCGGGATCCAGGGAGCCCAGGCCAGAGCTGCCTGCATGCCTGCCTGCCTTCCTGGATGTCTGTATGCTGCCTTTGTCCAGGTAGGTTTCTCAGGTCCCCTCCCCTCCTGTCCTCTCCTGTCCTCTCCTGTCCTCACCATCCTCTCCCCTATCCTCTCCTCTGCACTTTGCTTCTCTCCTTTGTCTGTCCTCTCTTCCAGGTGCCCTGCTCACCAGCTCCGGCACTTGTGATGGTTCTCCAGTGACAGCTGTTCGCAACCCCTTCCTCCCCCTGCCTGCCCCTAATGTGACCCAGCTCACAGGGTCTCCGGCTCACCCCACCCACACCCACACGCCCCAACACATTCCCTGGTTCAGCCCCTCTGCCCTATTCAGCCAAACTGGCCCCTTTGCAACCTACCTGTGCATCGTTGATTGTCTTCACCATTCAAGGAGAGATCTCCTTTTGTACTTAGCTTTGTTTACTGGTGGATGGATGGATGGATGGATGGATGGGTGGATGGATAGATGGATGGGTGGGTGGATGGATGGATGGACAGGTCAATGGATCAATTTTGTAGAGGGAGAGTACCATCTAGGGGTACTGGAGACCGCTGGTGTCAGATCCTTAGTCAATGTCAAATGTAAAACATTAATTCATCAATGACAAAAATGAGTAAGCACCTAAATAAATAAATAAATAAATATAAAAACGGGGTTAAAAAATACATGGTGTCTTTGCCTTTCTGCATATGGAATGCTGTGAGCATCTTAACAAGGAATGCATTGTCCTGAGTGGCCCATTTGAAGTCGTGGAATATTTCCTTTTCCTTTTTCTTTTTTTACTTTCTATTTTCTTGATCATTCACTGGAATAAATAGACAGCAATTGAGAGGGAAGGGAGGGAGAGAGAGTTTGAGACACAGAGAGAAACACCTGCAGCACTTCTGCACCACTTGTAAAGATTTCCCCTGGCAGGTGGGGACCAGGTTGTTGAGGCCCAGTCCTCCTGCATTGTAACATGAGTGCTTCACTGGGTGTGGCACCACCTGGTACCCTTGATGGGGCACTTTTTTTTAGCAATGAAAAGAAATTCTCGTGGCAAGGTAATAAATAAATGAAGAAGTAAATAAAAGTGCATTTACATTAACTCAGTGGAAACACACAGGGACATATACGTCTCTGTTACCTGTATTACTTCTTCATTTATGGATTGATTGCCTCAAGGGGTTTTTGCCACAGCTGTTGCCTTCGCCACGAATAATCCACAGCTCCTGCACTCCATTTGTTCCCCTTTCGCTGCCCTTGTAGCTTGGTCACTGTGGTGGTTATTGTTTTTGTTGTTGTTGTTTTTACTGACCTTGCATCTGACAGACACAAAAGGAGAGAGCAGAGGAAATACAGGGTGGAAGAGAAAGATAGAGCTCCTAAAGACCTGCTTCACCCCCTGTAAAGCGAATCCCCTGCAGGTGGCGGTCTGGGGGCCAGACCCCAGATCCTTCCACCTGTCCCCTCTTTTTGTGAGCGCCACAAGCCCTTAACCCTCTGACATACCGCCAAAACTCCCTGGATTTACTTTTGAAGGCAGTATGACCTGCCTCGTTTTGAAGCCGCATTATCCTGTGGGTCAGTCCTGGAGACAGTGTCATGACACGACACACGGAGATCTCTGGTATCAGAGAGCACCTGGAACAGCAGCTGGGGCTCTAGTGCCAGGGCAGGAGCAACTCCCCATCCACTCTCCACGGAGTCCACCTGCCTGCATTTTGGTCCTCTTCCCTCCAAAAAAGATTTTTTCCCTTTTTTCACTTTGAAACAGGCAGCAGACAGGTTACCCAGGCAGGGGAAAAAAAATTAAAAGCTTTTTTTTTTTTTTTTTTTTTTTTTTACAGAAGTGAATGACCATCTTCTGGGAAGTATAGGTTTTGAACCTGAAAACTCTGTCTGTCTGTCTCTTAGTCCACAGAAAGAGCCACTAGCCCAGCCAGATCTCACGCTCAGATGGGTTGTTTTTGCCAGTCAAAGGTCTGCACAGCGCACTAGGGATTGGGCGGCCTGAGACCCAAATGTTACATTGTAGATGGACTGTTTGCAGTTCTTGCTCCCCAGGACATTGGACTGTCTCAACTCCCTCCCCTACAGCATGAAAAAAAGACTCTTGACAACCTTGGAGCAAATGGAGTGTGGGCGAGGGGAGCTGTTTGCACGTCTGCGCTGCTGATGCCCAGGTGTCTGTGGGGGCCGTGGCAGAGGCTGTAAGGGGACTAGGGGGCAGAAGGAGACTGTTTGAGAGGCTACTGGCAGGGCAGCCCGTGAGTGTGTGCAGGGCTGTGTGTGTGGGTGTGGTGGCAGGGGGTTAGGGCAGGTCCCCCTGCTGGATGGTGAGATGGCAGCTGGGCTGGCCCTGGGCCCTCAGGGCTGAAGGACAGAAGCTTGGTGGCAGTAAAGTTGCACAGGGAGGCACACAGTAGATGTTAGTTGGGAAGCTGGGGGACAGAGGGCAAGGGGAAAGGGGGCATCCTTGAGGAGGGGTCTGGACTAGAGAGTGGGGGGAGCTGGAGGCATGGAAGGTCCCAGGAATCAGGAACTGACAGGAACAGATTCCTGCACCCACCCACTGGATAGAAGCTGCAGCAGCCAGAGCAGCAGCCCTGGCTTGCCTAGGCAAAGGGCCCTGATTGAGTCCATCTGAGGATGAGGAAGAGGAGGTGGAGGTGGAGGAGGAGGAGGAGGAGGAGGAGGAGGAGGAAGAGGAGGAGGAAGAAGAAGAGGAGGAGGAGGGGCAGGAGGGCAGCTGTCAGTAGGCAACGGGATTAATAGAGTCCTCCATTACGGAGGCATGTGTCCACGCAGGCACCCACCAACCCTCAGGGGCAGCTCAGGGCACCCAGGGACCTGGTGTGGGTATCTCTGGGGCGGGGACTGTCATTCAGTCAGCAAGACTGTTTGTCAGTGCACATGGTGGGACAGGGGCCTGGCGGACCTTGGTCCCCAGCCCTGGGCTGTCAGATGCCAGCCCCATGCCCAGACACACACCAATCTGCCCAGAGCCCCTTGGCCCGGCCGAACCAGCACCTGCTTTGCCCTGGGGCTCTGGCTCTGGTGGCTGGCCACCACCCCTCAGGTCAAGTTCAGTGTGGGTGTCATGGCTGCTGGTCAACTGGATGGGCAGGGTCCCCGTGGCCTAGCAACCACAGGAGCCCTCTGTGATGTCCTAGCCCCTGGCATTCTGTGCTGGCCACACTGGCACGGGTCAGCCCAACTGCCCTGCCACTAGGTCAGGCAACAGCGCCAGATGCCTGGGCCCTGGCACAGAGGGACAGAAGGATCGGAAGACAGTGCTGACCAACGAGGGACCTCAGGGCTGGCAGGCAAGAGAAGACAGGTGGAGGTGTGCCCGGGATCCAGGGAGCCCAGGCCAGAGCTGCCTGCATGCCTGCCTGCCTTCCTGGATATCTGTATGCTGCCTTTGTCCAGGTAGGTTTCTCAGGTCCCCTCCCCTCCTGTCCTCTCCTGTCCTCTCCTGTCCTCACCATCCTCTCCCCTATCCTCTCCTCCGCACTTTGCTTCTCTCCTTTGTCTGTCCTCTCTTCCAGGTGCCCTGCTCACCAGCTCCGGCACTTGTGATGGTTCTCCAGTGACAGCTGTTCGCAACCCCTTCCACCCCCTGCCTGCCCCTAATGTGACCCAGCTCACAGCATCTCCGGCTCACCCCACCCACACCCACACGCCCCAACACATTCCCTGGTTCAGCCCCTCTGCCCTATTCAGCCAAACTGGCCCCTTTGCAACCTACCTGTGCATCGTTGATTGTCTTCACCATTCAAGGAGAGATCTCCTTTTGTACTTAGCTTTGTTTACTGGTGGATGGATGGATGGATGGATGGATGGATGGATAGATGGATGGGTGGAAGGATGGATGGACAGGTCAATGGATCAATTTTGTAGAGGGAGAGTACCATCTAGGGGTACTGGAGACCGCTGGTGTCAGATCCTTAGTCAATGTCAAATGTAAAACATTAATTCATCAATGACAAAAATGAGTAAGCACCTAAATAAATAAATAAAAAAATATAAAAACTGGGTTAAAAATACATGGTGTCTTTGCCTTTCTGCATATGGAATGCTGTGAGCATCTTAACAAGGAATGCATTGTCCTGAGTGGCCCATTTGAAGTCGTGGAATATTTCCTTTTCCTTTTTCTTTTTTTACTTTCTATTTTCTTGATTATTCACTGGAATAAATAGACAGCAATTGAGAGGGAAGGGAGGGAGAGAGAGTTTGAGACACAGAGAGAAACACCTGCAGCACTTCTGCACCACTTGTAAAGATTTCCCCTGGCAGGTGGGGACCAGGGTGTTGAGGCCCAGTCCTCCTGCATCGTAACATGAGTGCTTCACAGGGTGTGGCACCACCTGGTACCCTTGATGGGACACTTTTTTTTAGCAATGAAAAGAAATTCTCGTGGCAAGGTAATAAATAAATGAAGAAGTAAATAAAAGTGCATTTACATTAACTCAGTGGAAACACACAGGGACATATACGTCTCTGTTACCTGTATTACTTCTTCATTTATGGATTGATTGCCTCAAGGGGTTATTGCCACAGCTGATGCCTTCGCCACGAATAATCCACAGCTCCTGCACTCCATTTGTTCCCCTTTCGCTGCCCTTGTAGCTTGGTCACTGTGGTGGTTATTGTTTTTGTTGTTGTTGTTTTTACTGACCTTGCATCTGACAGACACAAAAGGAGAGAGCAGAGGAAATACAAGGTGGAAGAGAAAGATAGAGCTCCTAAAGACCTGCTTCACCCCCTGTAAAGCGAATCCCCTGCAGGTGGCGGTCTGGGGGCCAGACCCCAGATCCTTCCACCTGTCCCCTCTTTTTGTGAGCGCCACAAGCCCTTAACCCTCTGACATACCGCCAAAACTCCCTGGATTTACTTTTGAAGGCAGTATGACCTGCCTCGTTTTGAAGCCGCATTATCCTGTGGGTCAGTCCTGGAGACAGTGTCATGACACGACACACGGAGATCTCTGGTATCAGAGAGCACCTGGAACAGCAGCTGGGGCTCTAGTGCCAGGGCAGGAGCAACTCCCCATCCACTCTCCACGGAGTCCACCTGCCTGCATTTTGGTCCTCTTCCCTCCAAAAAAGATTTTTTCCCTTTTTTCACTTTGAAACAGGCAGCAGACAGGTTACCCAGGCAGGGGAAAAAAAATTAAAAGCTTTTTTTTTTTTTTTTTTTTTTTTACAGAAGTGAATGACCATCTTCTGGGAAGTATAGGTTTTGAACCTGAAAACTCTGTCTGTCTGTCTCTTAGTCCACAGAAAGAGCCACTAGCCCAGCCAGATCTCACGCTCAGATGGGGTGTTTTTGCCAGTCAAAGGTCTGCACAGCGCACTAGGGATTGGGCGGCCTGAGACCCAAATGTTACATTGTAGATGGACTGTTTGCAGTTCTTGCTCCCCAGGACATTGGACTGTCTCAACTCCCTCCCCTACAGCATGAAAAAAAGACTCTTGACAACCTTGGAGCAAATGGAGTGGGGGCGAGGGGAGCTGTTTGCATGTCTGCGCTGCTGATGCCCAGGTGTCTGTGGGGGCCGTGGCAGAGGCTGTAAGGGGACTAGGGGGCAGAAGGAGACTGTTTGAGAGGCTACTGGCAGGGCAGCCCGTGAGTGTGTGCAGGGCCGAGTGTGTGGGTGTGGTGGCAGGGGGTTAGGGCAGGTCCCCCTGCTGGATGGTGAGATGGCAGTTGGGCTGGCCCTGGGCCCTCAGGGCTGAAGGACAGAAGCTTGGTGGCAGTAAAGTTGCACAGGGAGGCACACAGTAGATGTTAGTTGGGAAGCTGGGGGACAGAGGGCAAGGGGAAAGGGGGCATCCTTGAGGAGGGGTCTGGACTAGAGAGTGGGGGGAGCTGGAGGCATGGAAGGTCCCAGGAATCAGGGACTGACAGGAACAGATTCCTGCACCCACCCACTGGATAGAAGCTGCAGCAGCCAGAGCAGCAGCCCTGGCTTGCCTAGGCAAAGGGCCCTGATTGAGTCCATCTGAGGATGAGGAAGAGGAGGTGGAGGTGGAGGAGGAGGAGGAGAAGGAGGAGGAGGAGGAGGAAGAGGAGGAGGAAGAAGAAGAGGAGGAGGAGGGGCAGGAGGGCAGCTGTCAGTAGGCAACGGGATTAATAGAGTCCTCCATTACGGAGGCATGTGTCCACGCAGGCACCCACCAACCCTCAGGGGCAGCTCAGGGCACCCAGGGACCTGGTGTGGGTATCTCTGGGGCGGGGACTGTCAGTCAGTCAGCAAGACTGTGTGTCAGTGCACATGGTGGGACAGGGGCCTGGCGGACCTTGGTCCCCAGCCCTGGGCTGTCAGATGCCAGCCCCATGCCCAGACACACACCAATCTGCCCAGAGCCCCTTGGCCCGGCCGAACCTGCACCTGATTTGCCCTGGGGCTCTGGCTCTGGTGGCTGGCCACCACCCCTCAGGTCAAGTTCAGTGTGGGTGTCATGGCTGCTGGTCAACTGGATCGGCAGGGTCCCCGTGGCCTAGCAACCACAGGAGCCCTCTGTGATGTCCTAGCCCCTGGCATTCTGTGCTGGCCACACTGGCACGGGTCAGCCCAACTTCCCTGCCACTAGGTCAGCCAACAGCGCCAGATGCCTGGGCCCTGGCACAGAGGGACAGAAGGATCGGAAGACAGTGCTGACCGACGAGGGACCTCAGGGCTGGCAGGCAAGAGAAGACAGGTGGAGGTGTGCCCGGGATCCAGGGAGCCCAGGCCAGAGCTGCCTGCATGCCTGCCTGCCTTCCTGGATATCTGTATGCTGCCTTTGTCCAGGTAGGTTTCTCAGGTCCCCTCCCCTCCTGTCCTCTCCTGTCCTCTCCTGTCCTCACCATCCTCTCCCCTATCCTCTCCTCTGCACTTTGCTTCTCTCCTTTGTCTGTCCTCTCTTCCAGGTGCCCTGCTCACCAGCTCCGGCACTTGTGATGGTTCTCCAGTGACAGCTGTTCGCAACCCCTTCCACCCCCTGCCTGCCCCTAATGTGACCCAGCTCACAGGGTCTCCGGCTCACCCCACCCACACCCACACGCCCCAACACATTCCCTGGTTCAGCCCCTCTGCCCTATTCAGCCAAACTGGCCCCTTTGCAACCTACCTGTGCATCGTTGATTGTCTTCACCATTCAAGGAGAGATCTCCTTTTGTACTTAGCTTTGTTTACTGGTGGATGGATGGATGGATGGATGGATGGATGGATAGATGGATGGGTGGATGGATGGATGGACAGGTCAATGGATCAATTTTGTAGAGGGAGAGTACCATCTAGGGGTACTGGAGACCGCTGGTGTCAGATCCTTAGTCAATGTCAAATGTAAAACATTAATTCATCAATGACAAAAATGAGTAAGCACCTAAATAAATAAATAAATAAATAAATAAATAAATAAATATAAAAACTGGGTTAAAAAATACATGGTGTCTTTGCCTTTCTGCATATGGAATGCTGTGAGCATCTTAACAAGGAATGCATTGTCCTGAGTGGCCCATTTGAAGTCGTGGAATATTTCCTTTTCCTTTTTCTTTTTTTACTTTCTATTTTCTTGATTATTCACTGGAATAAATAGACAGCAATTGAGAGGGAAGGGAGGGAGAGAGAGTTTGAGACACAGAGAGAAACACCTGCAGCACTTCTGCACCACTTGTAAAGATTTCCCCTGGCAGGTGGGGACCAGGGTGTTGAGGCCCAGTCCTCCTGCATCGTAACATGAGTGCTTCACTGGGTGTGGCACCACCTGGTACCCTTGATGGGACACTTTTTTTTAGCAATGAAAAGAAATTCTCGTGGCAAGGTAATCAATAAATGAAGAAGTAAATAAAAGTGCATTTACATTAACTCAGTGGAAACACACAGGGACATATACGTCTCTGTTACCTGTATTACTTCTTCATTTATGGATTGATTGCCTCAAGGGGTTATTGCCACAGCTGATGCCTTCGCCACGAATAATCCACAGCTCCTGCACTCCATTTGTTCCCCTTTCGCTGCCCTTGTAGCTTGGTCACTGTGGTGGTTATTGTTTTTGTTGTTGTTGTTTTTACTGACCTTGCATCTGACAGACACAAAAGGAGAGAGCAGAGGAAATACAGGGTGGAAGAGAAAGATAGAGCTCCTAAAGACCTGCTTCACCCCCTGTAAAGCGAATCCCCTGCAGGTGGCGGTCTGGGGGCCAGACCCCAGATCCTTCCACCTGTCCCCTCTTTTTGTGAGCGCCACAAGCCCTTAACCCTCTGACATACCGCCAAAACTCCCTGGATTTACTTTTGAAGGCAGTATGACCTGCCTCGTTTTGAAGCCGCATTATCCTGTGGGTCAGTCCTGGAGACAGTGTCATCACACGACACACGGAGATCTCTGGTATCAGAGAGCACCTGGAACAGCAGCTGGGGCTCTAGTGCCAGGGCAGGAGCAACTCCCCATCCACTCTCCACGGAGTCCACCTGCCTGCATTTTGGTCCTCTTCCCTCCAAAAAAGATTTTTTCCCTTTTTTCACTTTGAAACAGGCAGCAGACAGGTTACCCAGGCAGGGGAAAAAAATTAAAAGCTTTTTTTTTTTTTTTTTTTTTTTTTTTTACAGAAGTGAATGACCATCTTCTGGGAAGTATAGGTTTTGAACCTGAAAACTCTGTCTGTCTGTCTCTTAGTCCACAGAAAGAGCCACTAGCCCAGCCAGATCTCACGCTCAGATGGGGTGTTTTTGCCAGTCAAAGGTCTGCACAGCGCACTAGGGATTGGGCGGCCTGAGACCCAAATGTTACATTGTAGATGGACTGTTTGCAGTTCTTGCTCCCCAGGACATTGGACTGTCTCAACTCCCTCCCCTACAGCATGAAAAAAAGACTCTTGACAACCTTGGAGCAAATGGAGTGGGGGCGAGGGGAGCTGTTTGCATGTCTGCGCTGCTGATGCCCAGGTGTCTGTGGGGGCCGTGGCAGAGGCTGTAAGGGGACTAGGGGGCAGAAGGAGACTGTTTGAGAGGCTACTGGCAGGGCAGCCCGTGAGTGTGTGCAGGGCCGAGTGTGTGGGTGTGGTGGCAGGGGGTTAGGGCAGGTCCCCCTGCTGGATGGTGAGATGGCAGCTGGGCTGGCCCTGGGCCCTCAGGGCTGAAGGACAGAAGCTTGGTGGCAGTAAAGTTGCACAGGGAGGCACACAGTAGATGTTAGTTGGGAAGCTGGGGGACAGAGGGCAAGGGGAAAGGGGGCATCCTTGAGGAGGGGTCTGGACTAGAGAGTGGGGGGAGCTGGAGGCATGGAAGGTCCCAGGAATCAGGGACTGACAGGAACAGATTCCTGCACCCACCCACTGGATAGAAGCTGCAGCAGCCAGAGCAGCAGCCCTGGCTTGCCTAGGCAAAGGGACCTGATTGAGTCCATCTGAGGATGAGGAAGAGGAGGTGGAGGTGGAGGAGGAGGAGGAGAAGGAGGAGGAGGAGGAGGAAGAGGAGGAGGAAGAAGAAGAGGAGGAGGAGGGGCAGGAGGGCAGCTGTCAGTAGGCAACGGGATTAATAGAGTCCTCCATTACGGAGGCATGTGTCCAGGCAGGCACCCACCAACCCTCAGGGGCAGCTCAGGACACCCAGGGACCTGGTGTGGGTATCTCTGGGGCGGGGACTGTCAGTCAGTCAGCAAGACTGTGTGTCAGTGCACATGGTGGGACAGGGGCCTGGCGGACCTTGGTCCCCAGCCCTGGGCTGTCAGATGCCAGCCCCATGCCCAGACACACACCAATCTGCCCAGAGCCCCTTGGCCCGGCCGACCAGCACCTGCTTTGCCCTGGGGCTCTGGCTCTGGTGGCTGGCCACCACCCCTCAGGTCAAGTTCAGTGTGGGTGTCATGGCTGCTGGTCAACTGGATGGGCAGGGTCCCCGTGGCCTAGCAACCACAGGAGCCCTCTGTGATGTCCTAGCCCCTGGCATTCTGTGCTGGCCACACTGGCACGGGTCAGCCCAACTGCCCTGCCACTAGGTCAGCCAACAGCGCCAGATGCCTGGGCCCTGGCACAGAGGGACAGAAGGATCGGAAGACAGTGCTGACCGACGAGGGACCTCAGGGCTGGCAGGCAAGAGAAGACAGGTGGAGGTGTGCCCGGGATCCAGGGAGCCCAGGCCAGAGCTGCCTGCATGCCTGCCTGCCTTCCTGGATATCTGTATGCTGCCTTTGTCCAGGTAGGTTTCTCAGGTCCCCTCCCCTCCTGTCCTCTCCTGTCCTCTCCTGTCCTCACCATCCTCTCCCCTATCCTCTCCTCTGCACTTTGCTTCTCTCCTTTGTCTGTCCTCTCTTCCAGGTGCCCTGCTCACCAGCTCCGGCACTTGTGATGGTTCTCCAGTGACAGCTGTTCGCAACCCCTTCCACCCCCTGCCTGCCCCTAATGTGACCCAGCTCACAGGGTCTCCGGCTCACCCCACCCACACCCACACGCCCCAACACATTCCCTGGTTCAGCCCCTCTGCCCTATTCAGCCAAACTGGCCCCTTTGCAACCTACCTGTGCATCGTTGATTGTCTTCACCATTCAACGAGAGATCTCCTTTTGTACTTAGCTTTGTTTACTGGTGGATGGATGGATGGATGGATGGATGGATGGATGGATGGATGGATAGATGGATGGGTGGATGGATGGATGGACAGGTCAATGGATCAATTTTGTAGAGGGAGAGTACCATCTAGGGGTACTGGAGACCGCTGGTGTCAGATCCTTAGTCAATGTCAAATGTAAAACATTAATTCATCAATGACAAAAATGAGTAAGCACCTAAATAAATAAATAAATAAATAAATAAATAAATATAAAAACTGGGTTAAAAAATACATGGTGTCTTTGCCTTTCTGCATATGGAATGCTGTGAGCATCTTAACAAGGAATGCATTGTCCTGAGTGGCCCATTTGAAGTCGTGGAATATTTCCTTTTCCTTTTTCTTTTTTTACTTTCTATTTTCTTGATTATTCACTGGAATAAATAGACAGCAATTGAGAGGGAAGGGAGGGAGAGAGAGTTTGAGACACAGAGAGAAACACCTGCAGCACTTCTGCACCACTTGTAAAGATTTCCCCTGGCAGGTGGGGACCAGGGTGTTGAGGCCCAGTCCTCCTGCATCGTAACATGAGTGCTTCACTGGGTGTGGCACCACCTGGTACCCTTGATGGGACACTTTTTTTTAGCAATGAAAAGAAATTCTCGTGGCAAGGTAATCAATAAATGAAGAAGTAAATAAAAGTGCATTTACATTAACTCAGTGGAAACACACAGGGACATATACGTCTCTGTTACCTGTATTACTTCTTCATTTATGGATTGATTGCCTCAAGGGGTTATTGCCACAGCTGATGCCTTCGCCACGAATAATCCACAGCTCCTGCACTCCATTTGTTCCCCTTTCGCTGCCCTTGTAGCTTGGTCACTGTGGTGGTTATTGTTTTTGTTGTTGTTGTTTTTACTGACCTTGCATCTGACAGACACAAAAGGAGAGAGCAGAGGAAATACAGGGTGGAAGAGAAAGATAGAGCTCCTAAAGACCTGCTTCACCCCCTGTAAAGCGAATCCCCTGCAGGTGGCGGTCTGGGGGCCAGACCCCAGATCCTTCCACCTGTCCCCTCTTTTTGTGAGCGCCACAAGCCCTTAACCCTCTGACATACCGCCAAAACTCCCTGGATTTACTTTTGAAGGCAGTATGACCTGCCTCGTTTTGAAGCCGCATTATCCTGTGGGTCAGTCCTGGAGACAGTGTCATGACACGACACACGGAGATCTCTGGTATCAGAGAGCACCTGGAACAGCAGCTGGGGCTCTAGTGCCAGGGCAGGAGCAACTCCCCATCCACTCTGCACGGAGTCCACCTGCCTGCATTTTGGTCCTCTTCCCTCCAAAAAAGATTTTTTCCCTTTTTTCACTTTGAAACAGGCAGCAGACAGGTTACCCAGGCAGGGGAAAAAAAATTAAAAGCCTTTTTTTTTTTTTTTTTTTTTTTACAGAAGTGAATGACCATCTTCTGGGAAGTATAGGTTTTGAACCTGAAAACTCTGTCTGTCTGTCTCTTAGTCCACAGAAAGAGCCACTAGCCCAGCCAGATCTCACGCTCAGATGGGGTGTTTTTGCCAGTCAAAGGTCTGCACAGCGCACTAGGGATTGGGCGGCCTGAGACCCAAATGTTACATTGTAGATGGACTGTTTGCAGTTCTTGCTCCCCAGGACATTGGACTGTCTCAACTCCCTCCCCTACAGCATGAAAAAAAGACTCTTGACAACCTTGGAGCAAATGGAGTGGGGGCGAGGGGAGCTGTTTGCATGTCTGCGCTGCTGATGCCCAGGTGTCTGTGGGGGCCGTGGCAGAGGCTGTAAGGGGACTAGGGGGCAGAAGGAGACTGTTTGAGAGGCTACTGGCAGGGCAGCCCGTGAGTGTGTGCAGGGCCGAGTGTGTGGGTGTGGTGGCAGGGGGTTAGGGCAGGTCCCCATGCTGGATGGTGAGATGGCAGCTGGGCTGGCCCTGGGCCCTCAGGGCTGAAGGACAGAAGCTTGGTGGCAGTAAAGTTGCACAGGGAGGCACACAGTAGATGTTAGTTGGGAAGCTGGGGGACAGAGGGCAAGGGGAAAGGGGGCATCCTTGAGGAGGGGTCTGGACTAGAGAGTGGGGGGAGCTGGAGGCATGGAAGGTCCCAGGAATCAGGGACTGACAGGAACAGATTCCTGCACCCACCCACTGGATAGAAGCTGCAGCAGCCAGAGCAGCAGCCCTGGCTTGCCTAGGCAAAGGGACCTGATTGAGTCCATCTGAGGATGAGGAAGAGGAGGTGGAGGTGGAGGAGGAGGAGGAGAAGGAGGAGGAGGAGGAGGAAGAGGAGGAGGAAGAAGAAGAGGAGGAGGAGGGGCAGGAGGGCAGCTGTCAGTAGGCAACGGGATTAATAGAGTCCTCCATTACGGAGGCATGTGTCCAGGCAGGCACCCACCAACCCTCAGGGGCAGCTCAGGACACCCAGGGACCTGGTGTGGGTATCTCTGGGGCGGGGACTGTCAGTCAGTCAGCAAGACTGTGTGTCAGTGCACATGGTGGGACAGGGGCCTGGCGGACCTTGGTCCCCAGCCCTGGGCTGTCAGATGCCAGCCCCATGCCCAGACACACACCAATCTGCCCAGAGCCCCTTGGCCCGGCCGACCAGCACCTGCTTTGCCCTGGGGCTCTGGCTCTGGTGGCTGGCCACCACCCCTCAGGTCAAGTTCAGTGTGGGTGTCATGGCTGCTGGTCAACTGGATGGGCAGGGTCCCCGTGGCCTAGCAACCACAGGAGCCCTCTGTGATGTCCTAGCCCCTGGCATTCTGTGCTGGCCACACTGGCACGGGTCAGCCCAACTGCCCTGCCACTAGGTCAGCCAACAGCGCCAGATGCCTGGGCCCTGGCACAGAGGGACAGAAGGATCGGAAGACAGTGCTGACCGACGAGGGACCTCAGGGCTGGCAGGCAAGAGAAGACAGGTGGAGGTGTGCCCGGGATCCAGGGAGCCCAGGCCAGAGCTGCCTGCATGCCTGCCTGCCTTCCTGGATATCTGTATGCTGCCTTTGTCCAGGTAGGTTTCTCAGGTCCCCTCCCCTCCTGTCCTCTCCTGTCCTCTCCTGTCCTCACCATCCTCTCCCCTATCCTCTCCTCTGCACTTTGCTTCTCTCCTTTGTCTGTCCTCTCTTCCAGGTGCCCTGCTCACCAGCTCCGGCACTTGTGATGGTTCTCCAGTGACAGCTGTTCGCAACCCCTTCCACCCCCTGCCTGCCCCTAATGTGACCCAGCTCACAGGGTCTCCGGCTCACCCCACCCACACCCACACGCCCCAACACATTCCCTGGTTCAGCCCCTCTGCCCTATTCAGCCAAACTGGCCCCTTTGCAACCTACCTGTGCATCGTTGATTGTCTTCACCATTCAAGGAGAGATCTCCTTTTGTACTTAGCTTTGTTTACTGGTGGATGGATGGATGGATGGATGGATGGATGGATAGATGGATGGGTGGATGGATGGATGGACAGGTCAATGGATCAATTTTGTAGAGGGAGAGTACCATCTAGGGGTACTGGAGACCGCTGGTGTCAGATCCTTAGTCAATGTCAAATGTAAAACATTAATTCATCAATGACAAAAATGAGTAAGCACCTAAATAAATAAATAAATAAATAAATAAATATAAAAACTGGGTAAAAAAATACATGGTGTCTTTGCCTTTCTGCATATGGAATGCTGTGAGCATCTTAACAAGGAATGCATTGTCCTGAGTGGCCCATTTGAAGTCGTGGAATATTTCCTTTTCCTTTTTCTTTTTTTACTTTCTATTTTCTTGATTATTCACTGGAATAAATAGACAGCAATTGAGAGGGAAGGGAGGGAGAGAGAGTTTGAGACACAGAGAGAAACACCTGCAGCACTTCTGCACCACTTGTAAAGATTTCCCCTGGCAGGTGGGGACCAGGGTGTTGAGGCCCAGTCCTCCTGCATCGTAACATGAGTGCTTCACTGGGTGTGGCACCACCTGGTACCCTTGATGGGACACTTTTTTTTAGCAATGAAAAGAAATTCTCGTGGCAAGGTAATCAATAAATGAAGAAGTAAATAAAAGTGCATTTACATTAACTCAGTGGAAACACACAGGGACATATACGTCTCTGTTACCTGTATTACTTCTTCATTTATGGATTGATTGCCTCAAGGGGTTATTGCCACAGCTGATGCCTTCGCCACGAATAATCCACAGCTCCTGCACTCCATTTGTTCCCCTTTCGCTGCCCTTGTAGCTTGGTCACTGTGGTGGTTATTGTTTTTGTTGTTGTTGTTTTTACTGACCTTGCATCTGACAGACACAAAAGGAGAGAGCAGAGGAAATACAGGGTGGAAGAGAAAGATAGAGCTCCTAAAGACCTGCTTCACCCCCTGTAAAGCGAATCCCCTGCAGGTGGCGGTCTGGGGGCCAGACCCCAGATCCTTCCACCTGTCCCCTCTTTTTGTGAGCGCCACAAGCCCTTAACCCTCTGACATACCGCCAAAACTCCCTGGATTTACTTTTGAAGGCAGTATGACCTGCCTCGTTTTGAAGCCGCATTATCCTGTGGGTCAGTCCTGGAGACAGTGTCATCACACGACACACGGAGATCTCTGGTATCAGAGAGCACCTGGAACAGCAGCTGGGGCTCTAGTGCCAGGGCAGGAGCAACTCCCCATCCACTCTCCACGGAGTCCACCTGCCTGCATTTTGGTCCTCTTCCCTCCAAAAAAGATTTTTTCCCTTTTTTCACTTTGAAACAGGCAGCAGACAGGTTACCCAGGCAGGGGAAAAAAATTAAAAGCTTTTTTTTTTTTTTTTTTTTTTTTTTACAGAAGTGAATGACCATCTTCTGGGAAGTATAGGTTTTGAACCTGAAAACTCTGTCTGTCTGTCTCTTAGTCCACAGAAAGAGCCACTAGCCCAGCCAGATCTCACGCTCAGATGGGGTGTTTTTGCCAGTCAAAGGTCTGCACAGCGCACTAGGGATTGGGCGGCCTGAGACCCAAATGTTACATTGTAGATGGACTGTTTGCAGTTCTTGCTCCCCAGGACATTGGACTGTCTCAACTCCCTCCCCTACAGCATGAAAAAAAGACTCTTGACAACCTTGGAGCAAATGGAGTGGGGGCGAGGGGAGCTGTTTGCATGTCTGCGCTGCTGATGCCCAGGTGTCTGTGGGGGCCGTGGCAGAGGCTGTAAGGGGACTAGGGGGCAGAAGGAGACTGTTTGAGAGGCTACTGGCAGGGCAGCCCGTGAGTGTGTGCAGGGCCGAGTGTGTGGGTGTGGTGGCAGGGGGTTAGGGCAGGTCCCCCTGCTGGATGGTGAGATGGCAGCTGGGCTGGCCCTGGGCCCTCAGGGCTGAAGGACAGAAGCTTGGTGGCAGTAAAGTTGCACAGGGAGGCACACAGTAGATGTTAGTTGGGAAGCTGGGGGACAGAGGGCAAGGGGAAAGGGGGCATCCTTGAGGAGGGGTCTGGACTAGAGAGTGGGGGGAGCTGGAGGCATGGAAGGTCCCAGGAATCAGGGACTGACAGGAACAGATTCCTGCACCCACCCACTGGATAGAAGCTGCAGCAGCCAGAGCAGCAGCCCTGGCTTGCCTAGGCAAAGGGACCTGATTGAGTCCATCTGAGGATGAGGAAGAGGAGGTGGAGGTGGAGGAGGAGGAGGAGAAGGAGGAGGAGGAGGAGGAAGAGGAGGAGGAAGAAGAAGAGGAGGAGGAGGGGCAGGAGGGCAGCTGTCAGTAGGCAACGGGATTAATAGAGTCCTCCATTACGGAGGCATGTGTCCAGGCAGGCACCCACCAACCCTCAGGGGCAGCTCAGGACACCCAGGGACCTGGTGTGGGTATCTCTGGGGCGGGGACTGTCAGTCAGTCAGCAAGACTGTGTGTCAGTGCACATGGTGGGACAGGGGCCTGGCGGACCTTGGTCCCCAGCCCTGGGCTGTCAGATGCCAGCCCCATGCCCAGACACACACCAATCTGCCCAGAGCCCCTTGGCCCGGCCGACCAGCACCTGCTTTGCCCTGGGGCTCTGGCTCTGGTGGCTGGCCACCACCCCTCAGGTCAAGTTCAGTGTGGGTGTCATGGCTGCTGGTCAACTGGATGGGCAGGGTCCCCGTGGCCTAGCAACCACAGGAGCCCTCTGTGATGTCCTAGCCCCTGGCATTCTGTGCTGGCCACACTGGCACGGGTCAGCCCAACTGCCCTGCCACTAGGTCAGCCAACAGCGCCAGATGCCTGGGCCCTGGCACAGAGGGACAGAAGGATCGGAAGACAGTGCTGACCGACGAGGGACCTCAGGGCTGGCAGGCAAGAGAAGACAGGTGGAGGTGTGCCCGGGATCCAGGGAGCCCAGGCCAGAGCTGCCTGCATGCCTGCCTGCCTTCCTGGATATCTGTATGCTGCCTTTGTCCAGGTAGGTTTCTCAGGTCCCCTCCCCTCCTGTCCTCTCCTGTCCTCTCCTGTCCTCACCATCCTCTCCCCTATCCTCTCCTCTGCACTTTGCTTCTCTCCTTTGTCTGTCCTCTCTTCCAGGTGCCCTGCTCACCAGCTCCGGCACTTGTGATGGTTCTCCAGTGACAGCTGTTCGCAACCCCTTCCACCCCCTGCCTGCCCCTAATGTGACCCAGCTCACAGGGTCTCCGGCTCACCCCACCCACACCCACACGCCCCAACACATTCCCTGGTTCAGCCCCTCTGCCCTATTCAGCCAAACTGGCCCCTTTGCAACCTACCTGTGCATCGTTGATTGTCTTCACCATTCAAGGAGAGATCTCCTTTTGTACTTAGCTTTGTTTACTGGTGGATGGATGGATGGATGGATGGATGGATGGATGGATAGATGGATGGGTGGATGGATGGATGGACAGGTCAATGGATCAATTTTGTAGAGGGAGAGTACCATCTAGGGGTACTGGAGACCGCTGGTGTCAGATCCTTAGTCAATGTCAAATGTAAAACATTAATTCATCAATGACAAAAATGAGTAAGCACCTAAATAAATAAATAAATAAATAAATAAATATAAAAACTGGGTTAAAAAATACATGGTGTCTTTGCCTTTCTGCATATGGAATGCTGTGAGCATCTTAACAAGGAATGCATTGTCCTGAGTGGCCCATTTGAAGTCGTGGAATATTTCCTTTTCCTTTTTCTTTTTTTACTTTCTATTTTCTTGATTATTCACTGGAATAAATAGACAGCAATTGAGAGGGAAGGGAGGGAGAGAGAGTTTGAGACACAGAGAGAAACACCTGCAGCACTTCTGCACCACTTGTAAAGATTTCCCCTGGCAGGTGGGGACCAGGGTGTTGAGGCCCAGTCCTCCTGCATCGTAACATGAGTGCTTCACTGGGTGTGGCACCACCTGGTACCCTTGATGGGACACTTTTTTTTAGCAATGAAAAGAAATTCTCGTGGCAAGGTAATCAATAAATGAAGAAGTAAATAAAAGTGCATTTACATTAACTCAGTGGAAACACACAGGGACATATACGTCTCTGTTACCTGTATTACTTCTTCATTTATGGATTGATTGCCTCAAGGGGTTATTGCCACAGCTGATGCCTTCGCCACGAATAATCCACAGCTCCTGCACTCCATTTGTTCCCCTTTCGCTGCCCTTGTAGCTTGGTCACTGTGGTGGTTATTGTTTTTGTTGTTGTTGTTTTTACTGACCTTGCATCTGACAGACACAAAAGGAGAGAGCAGAGGAAATACAGGGTGGAAGAGAAAGATAGAGCTCCTAAAGACCTGCTTCACCCCCTGTAAAGCGAATCCCCTGCAGGTGGCGGTCTGGGGGCCAGACCCCAGATCCTTCCACCTGTCCCCTCTTTTTGTGAGCGCCACAAGCCCTTAACCCTCTGACATACCGCCAAAACTCCCTGGATTTACTTTTGAAGGCAGTATGACCTGCCTCGTTTTGAAGCCGCATTATCCTGTGGGTCAGTCCTGGAGACAGTGTCATCACACGACACACGGAGATCTCTGGTATCAGAGAGCACCTGGAACAGCAGCTGGGGCTCTAGTGCCAGGGCAGGAGCAACTCCCCATCCACTCTCCACGGAGTCCACCTGCCTGCATTTTGGTCCTCTTCCCTCCAAAAAAGATTTTTTCCCTTTTTTCACTTTGAAACAGGCAGCAGACAGGTTACCCAGGCAGGGGAAAAAAATTAAAAGCTTTTTTTTTTTTTTTTTTTTTTTTTTTACAGAAGTGAATGACCATCTTCTGGGAAGTATAGGTTTTGAACCTGAAAACTCTGTCTGTCTGTCTCTTAGTCCACAGAAAGAGCCACTAGCCCAGCCAGATCTCACGCTCAGATGGGGTGTTTTTGCCAGTCAAAGGTCTGCACAGCGCACTAGGGATTGGGCGGCCTGAGACCCAAATGTTACATTGTAGATGGACTGTTTGCAGTTCTTGCTCCCCAGGACATTGGACTGTCTCAACTCCCTCCCCTACAGCATGAAAAAAAGACTCTTGACAACCTTGGAGCAAATGGAGTGGGGGCGAGGGGAGCTGTTTGCATGTCTGCGCTGCTGATGCCCAGGTGTCTGTGGGGGCCGTGGCAGAGGCTGTAAGGGGACTAGGGGGCAGAAGGAGACTGTTTGAGAGGCTACTGGCAGGGCAGCCCGTGAGTGTGTGCAGGGCCGAGTGTGTGGGTGTGGTGGCAGGGGGTTAGGGCAGGTCCCCCTGCTGGATGGTGAGATGGCAGCTGGGCTGGCCCTGGGCCCTCAGGGCTGAAGGACAGAAGCTTGGTGGCAGTAAAGTTGCACAGGGAGGCACACAGTAGATGTTAGTTGGGAAGCTGGGGGACAGAGGGCAAGGGGAAAGGGGGCATCCTTGAGGAGGGGTCTGGACTAGAGAGTGGGGGGAGCTGGAGGCATGGAAGGTCCCAGGAATCAGGGACTGACAGGAACAGATTCCTGCACCCACCCACTGGATAGAAGCTGCAGCAGCCAGAGCAGCAGCCCTGGCTTGCCTAGGCAAAGGGACCTGATTGAGTCCATCTGAGGATGAGGAAGAGGAGGTGGAGGTGGAGGAGGAGGAGGAGAAGGAGGAGGAGGAGGAGGAAGAGGAGGAGGAAGAAGAAGAGGAGGAGGAGGGGCAGGAGGGCAGCTGTCAGTAGGCAACGGGATTAATAGAGTCCTCCATTACGGAGGCATGTGTCCAGGCAGGCACCCACCAACCCTCAGGGGCAGCTCAGGACACCCAGGGACCTGGTGTGGGTATCTCTGGGGCGGGGACTGTCAGTCAGTCAGCAAGACTGTGTGTCAGTGCACATGGTGGGACAGGGGCCTGGCGGACCTTGGTCCCCAGCCCTGGGCTGTCAGATGCCAGCCCCATGCCCAGACACACACCAATCTGCCCAGAGCCCCTTGGCCCGGCCGACCAGCACCTGCTTTGCCCTGGGGCTCTGGCTCTGGTGGCTGGCCACCACCCCTCAGGTCAAGTTCAGTGTGGGTGTCATGGCTGCTGGTCAACTGGATGGGCAGGGTCCCCGTGGCCTAGCAACCACAGGAACCCTCTGTGATGTCCTAGCCCCTGGCATTCTGTGCTGGCCACACTGGCACGGGTCAGCCCAACTGCCCTGCCACTAGGTCAGCCAACAGCGCCAGATGCCTGGGCCCTGGCACAGAGGGACAGAAGGATCGGAAGACAGTGCTGACCGACGAGGGACCTCAGGGCTGGCAGGCAAGAGAAGACAGGTGGAGGTGTGCCCGGGATCCAGGGAGCCCAGGCCAGAGCTGCCTGCATGCCTGCCTGCCTTCCTGGATATCTGTATGCTGCCTTTGTCCAGGTAGGTTTCTCAGGTCCCCTCCCCTCCTGTCCTCTCCTGTCCTCTCCTGTCCTCACCATCCTCTCCCCTATCCTCTCCTCTGCACTTTGCTTCTCTCCTTTGTCTGTCCTCTCTTCCAGGTGCCCTGCTCACCAGCTCCGGCACTTGTGATGGTTCTCCAGTGACAGCTGTTCGCAACCCCTTCCACCCCCTGCCTGCCCCTAATGTGACCCAGCTCACAGGGTCTCCGGCTCACCCCACCCACACCCACACGCCCCAACACATTCCCTGGTTCAGCCCCTCTGCCCTATTCAGCCAAACTGGCCCCTTTGCAACCTACCTGTGCATCGTTGATTGTCTTCACCATTCAAGGAGAGATCTCCTTTTGTACTTAGCTTTGTTTACTGGTGGATGGATGGATGGATGGATGGATGGATGGATAGATGGATGGGTGGATGGATGGATGGACAGGTCAATGGATCAATTTTGTAGAGGGAGAGTACCATCTAGGGGTACTGGAGACCGCTGGTGTCAGATCCTTAGTCAATGTCAAATGTAAAACATTAATTCATCAATGACAAAAATGAGTAAGCACCTAAATAAATAAATAAATAAATAAATAAATATAAAAACTGGGTTAAAAAATACATGGTGTCTTTGCCTTTCTGCATATGGAATGCTGTGAGCATCTTAACAAGGAATGCATTGTCCTGAGTGGCCCATTTGAAGTCGTGGAATATTTCCTTTTCCTTTTTCTTTTTTTACTTTCTATTTTCTTGATTATTCACTGGAATAAATAGACAGCAATTGAGAGGGAAGGGAGGGAGAGAGAGTTTGAGACACAGAGAGAAACACCTGCAGCACTTCTGCACCACTTGTAAAGATTTCCCCTGGCAGGTGGGGACCAGGGTGTTGAGGCCCAGTCCTCCTGCATCGTAACATGAGTGCTTCACTGGGTGTGGCACCACCTGGTACCCTTGATGGGACACTTTTTTTTAGCAATGAAAAGAAATTCTCGTGGCAAGGTAATCAATAAATGAAGAAGTAAATAAAAGTGCATTTACATTAACTCAGTGGAAACACACAGGGACATATACGTCTCTGTTACCTGTATTACTTCTTCATTTATGGATTGATTGCCTCAAGGGGTTATTGCCACAGCTGATGCCTTCGCCACGAATAATCCACAGCTCCTGCACTCCATTTGTTCCCCTTTCGCTGCCCTTGTAGCTTGGTCACTGTGGTGGTTATTGTTTTTGTTGTTGTTGTTTTTACTGACCTTGCATCTGACAGACACAAAAGGAGAGAGCAGAGGAAATACAGGGTGGAAGAGAAAGATAGAGCTCCTAAAGACCTGCTTCACCCCCTGTAAAGCGAATCCCCTGCAGGTGGCGGTCTGGGGGCCAGACCCCAGATCCTTCCACCTGTCCCCTCTTTTTGTGAGCGCCACAAGCCCTTAACCCTCTGACATACCGCCAAAACTCCCTGGATTTACTTTTGAAGGCAGTATGACCTGCCTCGTTTTGAAGCCGCATTATCCTGTGGGTCAGTCCTGGAGACAGTGTCATCACACGACACACGGAGATCTCTGGTATCAGAGAGCACCTGGAACAGCAGCTGGGGCTCTAGTGCCAGGGCAGGAGCAACTCCCCATCCACTCTCCACGGAGTCCACCTGCCTGCATTTTGGTCCTCTTCCCTCCAAAAAAGATTTTTTCCCTTTTTTCACTTTGAAACAGGCAGCAGACAGGTTACCCAGGCAGGGGAAAAAAATTAAAAGCTTTTTTTTTTTTTTTTTTTTTTTTTTTTACAGAAGTGAATGACCATCTTCTGGGAAGTATAGGTTTTGAACCTGAAAACTCTGTCTGTCTGTCTCTTAGTCCACAGAAAGAGCCACTAGCCCAGCCAGATCTCACGCTCAGATGGGGTGTTTTTGCCAGTCAAAGGTCTGCACAGCGCACTAGGGATTGGGCGGCCTGAGACCCAAATGTTACATTGTAGATGGACTGTTTGCAGTTCTTGCTCCCCAGGACATTGGACTGTCTCAACTCCCTCCCCTACAGCATGAAAAAAAGACTCTTGACAACCTTGGAGCAAATGGAGTGGGGGCGAGGGGAGCTGTTTGCATGTCTGCGCTGCTGATGCCCAGGTGTCTGTGGGGGCCGTGGCAGAGGCTGTAAGGGGACTAGGGGGCAGAAGGAGACTGTTTGAGAGGCTACTGGCAGGGCAGCCCGTGAGTGTGTGCAGGGCCGAGTGTGTGGGTGTGGTGGCAGGGGGTTAGGGCAGGTCCCCCTGCTGGATGGTGAGATGGCAGCTGGGCTGGCCCTGGGCCCTCAGGGCTGAAGGACAGAAGCTTGGTGGCAGTAAAGTTGCACAGGGAGGCACACAGTAGATGTTAGTTGGGAAGCTGGGGGACAGAGGGCAAGGGGAAAGGGGGCATCCTTGAGGAGGGGTCTGGACTAGAGAGTGGGGGGAGCTGGAGGCATGGAAGGTCCCAGGAATCAGGGACTGACAGGAACAGATTCCTGCACCCACCCACTGGATAGAAGCTGCAGCAGCCAGAGCAGCAGCCCTGGCTTGCCTAGGCAAAGGGACCTGATTGAGTCCATCTGAGGATGAGGAAGAGGAGGTGGAGGTGGAGGAGGAGGAGGAGAAGGAGGAGGAGGAGGAGGAAGAGGAGGAGGAAGAAGAAGAGGAGGAGGAGGGGCAGGAGGGCAGCTGTCAGTAGGCAACGGGATTAATAGAGTCCTCCATTACGGAGGCATGTGTCCAGGCAGGCACCCACCAACCCTCAGGGGCAGCTCAGGACACCCAGGGACCTGGTGTGGGTATCTCTGGGGCGGGGACTGTCAGTCAGTCAGCAAGACTGTGTGTCAGTGCACATGGTGGGACAGGGGCCTGGCGGACCTTGGTCCCCAGCCCTGGGCTGTCAGATGCCAGCCCCATGCCCAGACACACACCAATCTGCCCAGAGCCCCTTGGCCCGGCCGACCAGCACCTGCTTTGCCCTGGGGCTCTGGCTCTGGTGGCTGGCCACCACCCCTCAGGTCAAGTTCAGTGTGGGTGTCATGGCTGCTGGTCAACTGGATCGGCAGGGTCCCCGTGGCCTAGCAACCACAGGAGCCCTCTGTGATGTCCTAGCCCCTGGCATTCTGTGCTGGCCACACTGGCACGGGTCAGCCCAACTGCCCTGCCACTAGGTCAGCCAACAGCGCCAGATGCCTGGGCCCTGGCACAGAGGGACAGAAGGATCGGAAGACAGTGCTGACCGACGAGGGACCTCAGGGCTGGCAGGCAAGAGAAGACAGGTGGAGGTGTGCCCGGGATCCAGGGAGCCCAGGCCAGAGCTGCCTGCATGCCTGCCTGCCTTCCTGGATATCTGTATGCTGCCTTTGTCCAGGTAGGTTTCTCAGGTCCCCTCCCCTCCTGTCCTCTCCTGTCCTCTCCTGTCCTCACCATCCTCTCCTCTATCCTCTCCTCTGCACTTTGCTTCTCTCCTTTGTCTGTCCTCTCTTCCAGGTGCCCTGCTCACCAGCTCCGGCACTTGTGATGGTTCTCCAGTGACAGCTGTTCGCAACCCCTTCCACCCCCTGCCTGCCCCTAATGTGACCCAGCTCACAGGGTCTCCGGCTCACCCCACCCACACCCACACGCCCCAACACATTCCCTGGTTCAGCCCCTCTGCCCTATTCAGCCAAACTGGCCCCTTTGCAACCTACCTGTGCATCGTTGATTGTCTTCACCATTCAAGGAGAGATCTCCTTTTGTACTTAGCTTTGTTTACTGGTGGATGGATGGATGGATGGATGGATGGATGGATGGATGGATGGATGGATAGATGGATGGGTGGATGGATGGATGGACAGGTCAATGGATCAATTTTGTAGAGGGAGAGTACCATCTAGGGGTACTGGAGACCGCTGGTGTCAGATCCTTAGTCAATGTCAAATGTAAAACATTAATTCATCAATGACAAAAATGAGTAAGCACCTAAATAAATAAATAAATAAATAAATAAATAAATATAAAAACTGGGTTAAAAAATACATGGTGTCTTTGCCTTTCTGCATATGGAATGCTGTGAGCATCTTAACAAGGAATGCATTGTCCTGAGTGGCCCATTTGAAGTCGTGGAATATTTCCTTTTCCTTTTTCTTTTTTTACTTTCTATTTTCTTGATTATTCACTGGAATAAATAGACAGCAATTGAGAGGGAAGGGAGGGAGAGAGAGTTTGAGACACAGAGAGAAACACCTGCAGCACTTCTGCACCACTTGTAAAGATTTCCCCTGGCAGGTGGGGACCAGGGTGTTGAGGCCCAGTCCTCCTGCATCGTAACATGAGTGCTTCACTGGGTGTGGCACCACCTGGTACCCTTGATGGGACACTTTTTTTTAGCAATGAAAAGAAATTCTCGTGGCAAGGTAATCAATAAATGAAGAAGTAAATAAAAGTGCATTTACATTAACTCAGTGGAAACACACAGGGACATATACGTCTCTGTTACCTGTATTACTTCTTCATTTATGGATTGATTGCCTCAAGGGGTTATTGCCACAGCTGATGCCTTCGCCACGAATAATCCACAGCTCCTGCACTCCATTTGTTCCCCTTTCGCTGCCCTTGTAGCTTGGTCACTGTGGTGGTTATTGTTTTTGTTGTTGTTGTTTTTACTGACCTTGCATCTGACAGACACAAAAGGAGAGAGCAGAGGAAATACAGGGTGGAAGAGAAAGATAGAGCTCCTAAAGACCTGCTTCACCCCCTGTAAAGCGAATCCCCTGCAGGTGGCGGTCTGGGGGCCAGACCCCAGATCCTTCCACCTGTCCCCTCTTTTTGTGAGCGCCACAAGCCCTTAACCCTCTGACATACCGCCAAAACTCCCTGGATTTACTTTTGAAGGCAGTATGACCTGCCTCGTTTTGAAGCCGCATTATCCTGTGGGTCAGTCCTGGAGACAGTGTCATCACACGACACACGGAGATCTCTGGTATCAGAGAGCACCTGGAACAGCAGCTGGGGCTCTAGTGCCAGGGCAGGAGCAACTCCCCATCCACTCTCCACGGAGTCCACCTGCCTGCATTTTGGTCCTCTTCCCTCCAAAAAAGATTTTTTCCCTTTTTTCACTTTGAAACAGGCAGCAGACAGGTTACCCAGGCAGGGGAAAAAAATTAAAAGCTTTTTTTTTTTTTTTTTTTTTTTTTTTTACAGAAGTGAATGACCATCTTCTGGGAAGTATAGGTTTTGAACCTGAAAACTCTGTCTGTCTGTCTCTTAGTCCACAGAAAGAGCCACTAGCCCAGCCAGATCTCACGCTCAGATGGGGTGTTTTTGCCAGTCAAAGGTCTGCACAGCGCACTAGGGATTGGGCGGCCTGAGACCCAAATGTTACATTGTAGATGGACTGTTTGCAGTTCTTGCTCCCCAGGACATTGGACTGTCTCAACTCCCTCCCCTACAGCATGAAAAAAAGACTCTTGACAACCTTGGAGCAAATGGAGTGGGGGCGAGGGGAGCTGTTTGCATGTCTGCGCTGCTGATGCCCAGGTGTCTGTGGGGGCCGTGGCAGAGGCTGTAAGGGGACTAGGGGGCAGAAGGAGACTGTTTGAGAGGCTACTGGCAGGGCAGCCCGTGAGTGTGTGCAGGGCCGAGTGTGTGGGTGTGGTGGCAGGGGGTTAGGGCAGGTCCCCCTGCTGGATGGTGAGATGGCAGCTGGGCTGGCCCTGGGCCCTCAGGGCTGAAGGACAGAAGCTTGGTGGCAGTAAAGTTGCACAGGGAGGCACACAGTAGATGTTAGTTGGGAAGCTGGGGGACAGAGGGCAAGGGGAAAGGGGGCATCCTTGAGGAGGGGTCTGGACTAGAGAGTGGGGGGAGCTGGAGGCATGGAAGGTCCCAGGAATCAGGGACTGACAGGAACAGATTCCTGCACCCACCCACTGGATAGAAGCTGCAGCAGCCAGAGCAGCAGCCCTGGCTTGCCTAGGCAAAGGGACCTGATTGAGTCCATCTGAGGATGAGGAAGAGGAGGTGGAGGTGGAGGAGGAGGAGGAGAAGGAGGAGGAGGAGGAGGAAGAGGAGGAGGAAGAAGAAGAGGAGGAGGAGGGGCAGGAGGGCAGCTGTCAGTAGGCAACGGGATTAATAGAGTCCTCCATTACGGAGGCATGTGTCCAGGCAGGCACCCACCAACCCTCAGGGGCAGCTCAGGACACCCAGGGACCTGGTGTGGGTATCTCTGGGGCGGGGACTGTCAGTCAGTCAGCAAGACTGTGTGTCAGTGCACATGGTGGGACAGGGGCCTGGCGGACCTTGGTCCCCAGCCCTGGGCTGTCAGATGCCAGCCCCATGCCCAGACACACACCAATCTGCCCAGAGCCCCTTGGCCCGGCCGACCAGCACCTGCTTTGCCCTGGGGCTCTGGCTCTGGTGGCTGGCCACCACCCCTCAGGTCAAGTTCAGTGTGGGTGTCATGGCTGCTGGTCAACTGGATGGGCAGGGTCCCCGTGGCCTAGCAACCACAGGAGCCCTCTGTGATGTCCTAGCCCCTGGCATTCTGTGCTGGCCACACTGGCACGGGTCAGCCCAACTGCCCTGCCACTAGGTCAGCCAACAGCGCCAGATGCCTGGGCCCTGGCACAGAGGGACAGAAGGATCGGAAGACAGTGCTGACCGACGAGGGACCTCAGGGCTGGCAGGCAAGAGAAGACAGGTGGAGGTGTGCCCGGGATCCAGGGAGCCCAGGCCAGAGCTGCCTGCATGCCTGCCTGCCTTCCTGGATATCTGTATGCTGCCTTTGTCCAGGTAGGTTTCTCAGGTCCCCTCCCCTCCTGTCCTCTCCTGTCCTCTCCTGTCCTCACCATCCTCTCCCCTATCCTCTCCTCTGCACTTTGCTTCTCTCCTTTGTCTGTCCTCTCTTCCAGGTGCCCTGCTCACCAGCTCCGGCACTTGTGATGGTTCTCCAGTGACAGCTGTTCGCAACCCCTTCCACCCCCTGCCTGCCCCTAATGTGACCCAGCTCACAGGGTCTCCGGCTCACCCCACCCACACCCACACGCCCCAACACATTCCCTGGTTCAGCCCCTCTGCCCTATTCAGCCAAACTGGCCCCTTTGCAACCTACCTGTGCATCGTTGATTGTCTTCACCATTCAAGGAGAGATCTCCTTTTGTACTTAGCTTTGTTTACTGGTGGATGGATGGATGGATGGATGGATGGATGGATGGATGGATGGATGGATAGATGGATGGGTGGATGGATGGATGGACAGGTCAATGGATCAATTTTGTAGAGGGAGAGTACCATCTAGGGGTACTGGAGACCGCTGGTGTCAGATCCTTAGTCAATGTCAAATGTAAAACATTAATTCATCAATGACAAAAATGAGTAAGCACCTAAATAAATAAATAAATAAATAAATAAATAAATATAAAAACTGGGTTAAAAAATACATGGTGTCTTTGCCTTTCTGCATATGGAATGCTGTGAGCATCTTAACAAGGAATGCATTGTCCTGAGTGGCCCATTTGAAGTCGTGGAATATTTCCTTTTCCTTTTTCTTTTTTTACTTTCTATTTTCTTGATTATTCACTGGAATAAATAGACAGCAATTGAGAGGGAAGGGAGGGAGAGAGAGTTTGAGACACAGAGAGAAACACCTGCAGCACTTCTGCACCACTTGTAAAGATTTCCCCTGGCAGGTGGGGACCAGGGTGTTGAGGCCCAGTCCTCCTGCATCGTAACATGAGTGCTTCACTGGGTGTGGCACCACCTGGTACCCTTGATGGGACACTTTTTTTTAGCAATGAAAAGAAATTCTCGTGGCAAGGTAATCAATAAATGAAGAAGTAAATAAAAGTGCATTTACATTAACTCAGTGGAAACACACAGGGACATATACGTCTCTGTTACCTGTATTACTTCTTCATTTATGGATTGATTGCCTCAAGGGGTTATTGCCACAGCTGATGCCTTCGCCACGAATAATCCACAGCTCCTGCACTCCATTTGTTCCCCTTTCGCTGCCCTTGTAGCTTGGTCACTGTGGTGGTTATTGTTTTTGTTGTTGTTGTTTTTACTGACCTTGCATCTGACAGACACAAAAGGAGAGAGCAGAGGAAATACAGGGTGGAAGAGAAAGATAGAGCTCCTAAAGACCTGCTTCACCCCCTGTAAAGCGAATCCCCTGCAGGTGGCGGTCTGGGGGCCAGACCCCAGATCCTTCCACCTGTCCCCTCTTTTTGTGAGCGCCACAAGCCCTTAACCCTCTGACATACCGCCAAAACTCCCTGGATTTACTTTTGAAGGCAGTATGACCTGCCTCGTTTTGAAGCCGCATTATCCTGTGGGTCAGTCCTGGAGACAGTGTCATGACACGACACACGGAGATCTCTGGTATCAGAGAGCACCTGGAACAGCAGCTGGGGCTCTAGTGCCAGGGCAGGAGCAACTCCCCATCCACTCTGCACGGAGTCCACCTGCCTGCATTTTGGTCCTCTTCCCTCCAAAAAAGATTTTTTCCCTTTTTTCACTTTGAAACAGGCAGCAGACAGGTTACCCAGGCAGGGGAAAAAAAATTAAAAGCCTTTTTTTTTTTTTTTTTTTTTTTACAGAAGTGAATGACCATCTTCTGGGAAGTATAGGTTTTGAACCTGAAAACTCTGTCTGTCTGTCTCTTAGTCCACAGAAAGAGCCACTAGCCCAGCCAGATCTCACGCTCAGATGGGGTGTTTTTGCCAGTCAAAGGTCTGCACAGCGCACTAGGGATTGGGCGGCCTGAGACCCAAATGTTACATTGTAGATGGACTGTTTGCAGTTCTTGCTCCCCAGGACATTGGACTGTCTCAACTCCCTCCCCTACAGCATGAAAAAAAGACTCTTGACAACCTTGGAGCAAATGGAGTGGGGGCGAGGGGAGCTGTTTGCATGTCTGCGCTGCTGATGCCCAGGTGTCTGTGGGGGCCGTGGCAGAGGCTGTAAGGGGACTAGGGGGCAGAAGGAGACTGTTTGAGAGGCTACTGGCAGGGCAGCCCGTGAGTGTGTGCAGGGCCGAGTGTGTGGGTGTGGTGGCAGGGGGTTAGGGCAGGTCCCCCTGCTGGATGGTGAGATGGCAGCTGGGCTGGCCCTGGGCCCTCAGGGCTGAAGGACAGAAGCTTGGTGGCAGTAAAGTTGCACAGGGAGGCACACAGTAGATGTTAGTTGGGAAGCTGGGGGACAGAGGGCAAGGGGAAAGGGGGCATCCTTGAGGAGGGGTCTGGACTAGAGAGTGGGGGGAGCTGGAGGCATGGAAGGTCCCAGGAATCAGGGACTGACAGGAACAGATTCCTGCACCCACCCACTGGATAGAAGCTGCAGCAGCCAGAGCAGCAGCCCTGGCTTGCCTAGGCAAAGGGACCTGATTGAGTCCATCTGAGGATGAGGAAGAGGAGGTGGAGGTGGAGGAGGAGGAGGAGAAGGAGGAGGAGGAGGAGGAAGAGGAGGAGGAAGAAGAAGAGGAGGAGGAGGGGCAGGAGGGCAGCTGTCAGTAGGCAACGGGATTAATAGAGTCCTCCATTACGGAGGCATGTGTCCAGGCAGGCACCCACCAACCCTCAGGGGCAGCTCAGGACACCCAGGGACCTGGTGTGGGTATCTCTGGGGCGGGGACTGTCAGTCAGTCAGCAAGACTGTGTGTCAGTGCACATGGTGGGACAGGGGCCTGGCGGACCTTGGTCCCCAGCCCTGGGCTGTCAGATGCCAGCCCCATGCCCAGACACACACCAATCTGCCCAGAGCCCCTTGGCCCGGCCGACCAGCACCTGCTTTGCCCTGGGGCTCTGGCTCTGGTGGCTGGCCACCACCCCTCAGGTCAAGTTCAGTGTGGGTGTCATGGCTGCTGGTCAACTGGATGGGCAGGGTCCCCGTGGCCTAGCAACCACAGGAGCCCTCTGTGATGTCCTAGCCCCTGGCATTCTGTGCTGGCCACACTGGCACGGGTCAGCCCAACTGCCCTGCCACTAGGTCAGCCAACAGCGCCAGATGCCTGGGCCCTGGCACAGAGGGACAGAAGGATCGGAAGACAGTGCTGACCGACGAGGGACCTCAGGGCTGGCAGGCAAGAGAAGACAGGTGGAGGTGTGCCCGGGATCCAGGGAGCCCAGGCCAGAGCTGCCTGCATGCCTGCCTGCCTTCCTGGATATCTGTATGCTGCCTTTGTCCAGGTAGGTTTCTCAGGTCCCCTCCCCTCCTGTCCTCTCCTGTCCTCTCCTGTCCTCACCATCCTCTCCCCTATCCTCTCCTCTGCACTTTGCTTCTCTCCTTTGTCTGTCCTCTCTTCCAGGTGCCCTGCTCACCAGCTCCGGCACTTGTGATGGTTCTCCAGTGACAGCTGTTCGCAACCCCTTCCACCCCCTGCCTGCCCCTAATGTGACCCAGCTCACAGGGTCTCCGGCTCACCCCACCCACACCCACACGCCCCAACACATTCCCTGGTTCAGCCCCTCTGCCCTATTCAGCCAAACTGGCCCCTTTGCAACCTACCTGTGCATCGTTGATTGTCTTCACCATTCAACGAGAGATCTCCTTTTGTACTTAGCTTTGTTTACTGGTGGATGGATGGATGGATGGATGGATGGATGGATGGATGGATGGATGGATAGATGGATGGGTGGATGGATGGATGGACAGGTCAATGGATCAATTTTGTAGAGGGAGAGTACCATCTAGGGGTACTGGAGACCGCTGGTGTCAGATCCTTAGTCAATGTCAAATGTAAAACATTAATTCATCAATGACAAAAATGAGTAAGCACCTAAATAAATAAATAAATAAATAAATAAATAAATATAAAAACTGGGTAAAAAAATACATGGTGTCTTTGCCTTTCTGCATATGGAATGCTGTGAGCATCTTAACAAGGAATGCATTGTCCTGAGTGGCCCATTTGAAGTCGTGGAATATTTCCTTTTCCTTTTTCTTTTTTTACTTTCTATTTTCTTGATTATTCACTGGAATAAATAGACAGCAATTGAGAGGGAAGGGAGGGAGAGAGAGTTTGAGACACAGAGAGAAACACCTGCAGCACTTCTGCACCACTTGTAAAGATTTCCCCTGGCAGGTGGGGACCAGGGTGTTGAGGCCCAGTCCTCCTGCATCGTAACATGAGTGCTTCACTGGGTGTGGCACCACCTGGTACCCTTGATGGGACACTTTTTTTTAGCAATGAAAAGAAATTCTCGTGGCAAGGTAATCAATAAATGAAGAAGTAAATAAAAGTGCATTTACATTAACTCAGTGGAAACACACAGGGACATATACGTCTCTGTTACCTGTATTACTTCTTCATTTATGGATTGATTGCCTCAAGGGGTTATTGCCACAGCTGATGCCTTCGCCACGAATAATCCACAGCTCCTGCACTCCATTTGTTCCCCTTTCGCTGCCCTTGTAGCTTGGTCACTGTGGTGGTTATTGTTTTTGTTGTTGTTGTTTTTACTGACCTTGCATCTGACAGACACAAAAGGAGAGAGCAGAGGAAATACAGGGTGGAAGAGAAAGATAGAGCTCCTAAAGACCTGCTTCACCCCCTGTAAAGCGAATCCCCTGCAGGTGGCGGTCTGGGGGCCAGACCCCAGATCCTTCCACCTGTCCCCTCTTTTTGTGAGCGCCACAAGCCCTTAACCCTCTGACATACCGCCAAAACTCCCTGGATTTACTTTTGAAGGCAGTATGACCTGCCTCGTTTTGAAGCCGCATTATCCTGTGGGTCAGTCCTGGAGACAGTGTCATCACACGACACACGGAGATCTCTGGTATCAGAGAGCACCTGGAACAGCAGCTGGGGCTCTAGTGCCAGGGCAGGAGCAACTCCCCATCCACTCTCCACGGAGTCCACCTGCCTGCATTTTGGTCCTCTTCCCTCCAAAAAAGATTTTTTCCCTTTTTTCACTTTGAAACAGGCAGCAGACAGGTTACCCAGGCAGGGGAAAAAAATTAAAAGCTTTTTTTTTTTTTTTTTTTTTTTTTTACAGAAGTGAATGACCATCTTCTGGGAAGTATAGGTTTTGAACCTGAAAACTCTGTCTGTCTGTCTCTTAGTCCACAGAAAGAGCCACTAGCCCAGCCAGATCTCACGCTCAGATGGGGTGTTTTTGCCAGTCAAAGGTCTGCACAGCGCACTAGGGATTGGGCGGCCTGAGACCCAAATGTTACATTGTAGATGGACTGTTTGCAGTTCTTGCTCCCCAGGACATTGGACTGTCTCAACTCCCTCCCCTACAGCATGAAAAAAAGACTCTTGACAACCTTGGAGCAAATGGAGTGGGGGCGAGGGGAGCTGTTTGCATGTCTGCGCTGCTGATGCCCAGGTGTCTGTGGGGGCCGTGGCAGAGGCTGTAAGGGGACTAGGGGGCAGAAGGAGACTGTTTGAGAGGCTACTGGCAGGGCAGCCCGTGAGTGTGTGCAGGGCCGAGTGTGTGGGTGTGGTGGCAGGGGGTTAGGGCAGGTCCCCCTGCTGGATGGTGAGATGGCAGCTGGGCTGGCCCTGGGCCCTCAGGGCTGAAGGACAGAAGCTTGGTGGCAGTAAAGTTGCACAGGGAGGCACACAGTAGATGTTAGTTGGGAAGCTGGGGGACAGAGGGCAAGGGGAAAGGGGGCATCCTTGAGGAGGGGTCTGGACTAGAGAGTGGGGGGAGCTGGAGGCATGGAAGGTCCCAGGAATCAGGGACTGACAGGAACAGATTCCTGCACCCACCCACTGGATAGAAGCTGCAGCAGCCAGAGCAGCAGCCCTGGCTTGCCTAGGCAAAGGGACCTGATTGAGTCCATCTGAGGATGAGGAAGAGGAGGTGGAGGTGGAGGAGGAGGAGGAGAAGGAGGAGGAGGAGGAGGAAGAGGAGGAGGAAGAAGAAGAGGAGGAGGAGGGGCAGGAGGGCAGCTGTCAGTAGGCAACGGGATTAATAGAGTCCTCCATTACGGAGGCATGTGTCCAGGCAGGCACCCACCAACCCTCAGGGGCAGCTCAGGACACCCAGGGACCTGGTGTGGGTATCTCTGGGGCGGGGACTGTCAGTCAGTCAGCAAGACTGTGTGTCAGTGCACATGGTGGGACAGGGGCCTGGCGGACCTTGGTCCCCAGCCCTGGGCTGTCAGATGCCAGCCCCATGCCCAGACACACACCAATCTGCCCAGAGCCCCTTGGCCCGGCCGACCAGCACCTGCTTTGCCCTGGGGCTCTGGCTCTGGTGGCTGGCCACCACCCCTCAGGTCAAGTTCAGTGTGGGTGTCATGGCTGCTGGTCAACTGGATGGGCAGGGTCCCCGTGGCCTAGCAACCACAGGAGCCCTCTGTGATGTCCTAGCCCCTGGCATTCTGTGCTGGCCACACTGGCACGGGTCAGCCCAACTGCCCTGCCACTAGGTCAGCCAACAGCGCCAGATGCCTGGGCCCTGGCACAGAGGGACAGAAGGATCGGAAGACAGTGCTGACCGACGAGGGACCTCAGGGCTGGCAGGCAAGAGAAGACAGGTGGAGGTGTGCCCGGGATCCAGGGAGCCCAGGCCAGAGCTGCCTGCATGCCTGCCTGCCTTCCTGGATATCTGTATGCTGCCTTTGTCCAGGTAGGTTTCTCAGGTCCCCTCCCCTCCTGTCCTCTCCTGTCCTCTCCTGTCCTCACCATCCTCTCCCCTATCCTCTCCTCTGCACTTTGCTTCTCTCCTTTGTCTGTCCTCTCTTCCAGGTGCCCTGCTCACCAGCTCCGGCACTTGTGATGGTTCTCCAGTGACAGCTGTTCGCAACCCCTTCCACCCCCTGCCTGCCCCTAATGTGACCCAGCTCACAGGGTCTCCGGCTCACCCCACCCACACCCACACGCCCCAACACATTCCCTGGTTCAGCCCCTCTGCCCTATTCAGCCAAACTGGCCCCTTTGCAACCTACCTGTGCATCGTTGATTGTCTTCACCATTCAAGGAGAGATCTCCTTTTGTACTTAGCTTTGTTTACTGGTGGATGGATGGATGGATGGATGGATGGATGGATGGATAGATGGATGGGTGGATGGATGGATGGACAGGTCAATGGATCAATTTTGTAGAGGGAGAGTACCATCTAGGGGTACTGGAGACCGCTGGTGTCAGATCCTTAGTCAATGTCAAATGTAAAACATTAATTCATCAATGACAAAAATGAGTAAGCACCTAAATAAATAAATAAATAAATAAATAAATAAATATAAAAACTGGGTTAAAAAATACATGGTGTCTTTGCCTTTCTGCATATGGAATGCTGTGAGCATCTTAACAAGGAATGCATTGTCCTGAGTGGCCCATTTGAAGTCGTGGAATATTTCCTTTTCCTTTTTCTTTTTTTACTTTCTATTTTCTTGATTATTCACTGGAATAAATAGACAGCAATTGAGAGGGAAGGGAGGGAGAGAGAGTTTGAGACACAGAGAGAAACACCTGCAGCACTTCTGCACCACTTGTAAAGATTTCCCCTGGCAGGTGGGGACCAGGGTGTTGAGGCCCAGTCCTCCTGCATCGTAACATGAGTGCTTCACTGGGTGTGGCACCACCTGGTACCCTTGATGGGACACTTTTTTTTAGCAATGAAAAGAAATTCTCGTGGCAAGGTAATCAATAAATGAAGAAGTAAATAAAAGTGCATTTACATTAACTCAGTGGAAACACACAGGGACATATACGTCTCTGTTACCTGTATTACTTCTTCATTTATGGATTGATTGCCTCAAGGGGTTATTGCCACAGCTGATGCCTTCGCCACGAATAATCCACAGCTCCTGCACTCCATTTGTTCCCCTTTCGCTGCCCTTGTAGCTTGGTCACTGTGGTGGTTATTGTTTTTGTTGTTGTTGTTTTTACTGACCTTGCATCTGACAGACACAAAAGGAGAGAGCAGAGGAAATACAGGGTGGAAGAGAAAGATAGAGCTCCTAAAGACCTGCTTCACCCCCTGTAAAGCGAATCCCCTGCAGGTGGCGGTCTGGGGGCCAGACCCCAGATCCTTCCACCTGTCCCCTCTTTTTGTGAGCGCCACAAGCCCTTAACCCTCTGACATACCGCCAAAACTCCCTGGATTTACTTTTGAAGGCAGTATGACCTGCCTCGTTTTGAAGCCGCATTATCCTGTGGGTCAGTCCTGGAGACAGTGTCATGACACGACACACGGAGATCTCTGGTATCAGAGAGCACCTGGAACAGCAGCTGGGGCTCTAGTGCCAGGGCAGGAGCAACTCCCCATCCACTCTGCACGGAGTCCACCTGCCTGCATTTTGGTCCTCTTCCCTCCAAAAAAGATTTTTTCCCTTTTTTCACTTTGAAACAGGCAGCAGACAGGTTACCCAGGCAGGGGAAAAAAAATTAAAAGCCTTTTTTTTTTTTTTTTTTTTTTTTACAGAAGTGAATGACCATCTTCTGGGAAGTATAGGTTTTGAACCTGAAAACTCTGTCTGTCTGTCTCTTAGTCCACAGAAAGAGCCACTAGCCCAGCCAGATCTCACCCTCAGATGGGGTGTTTTTGCCAGTCAAAGGTCTGCACAGCGCACTAGGGATTGGGCGGCCTGAGACCCAAATGTTACATTGTAGATGGACTGTTTGCAGTTCTTGCTCCCCAGGACATTGGACTGTCTCAACTCCCTCCCCTACAGCATGAAAAAAAGACTCTTGACAACCTTGGAGCAAATGGAGTGGGGGCGAGGGGAGCTGTTTGCATGTCTGCGCTGCTGATGCCCAGGTGTCTGTGGGGGCCGTGGCAGAGGCTGTAAGGGGACTAGGGGGCAGAAGGAGACTGTTTGAGAGGCTACTGGCAGGGCAGCCCGTGAGTGTGTGCAGGGCCGAGTGTGTGGGTGTGGTGGCAGGGGGTTAGGGCAGGTCCCCATGCTGGATGGTGAGATGGCAGCTGGGCTGGCCCTGGGCCCTCAGGGCTGAAGGACAGAAGCTTGGTGGCAGTAAAGTTGCACAGGGAGGCACACAGTAGATGTTAGTTGGGAAGCTGGGGGACAGAGGGCAAGGGGAAAGGGGGCATCCTTGAGGAGGGGTCTGGACTAGAGAGTGGGGGGAGCTGGAGGCATGGAAGGTCCCAGGAATCAGGGACTGACAGGAACAGATTCCTGCACCCACCCACTGGATAGAAGCTGCAGCAGCCAGAGCAGCAGCCCTGGCTTGCCTAGGCAAAGGGACCTGATTGAGTCCATCTGAGGATGAGGAAGAGGAGGTGGAGGTGGAGGAGGAGGAGGAGAAGGAGGAGGAGGAGGAGGAAGAGGAGGAGGAAGAAGAAGAGGAGGAGGAGGGGCAGGAGGGCAGCTGTCAGTAGGCAACGGGATTAATAGAGTCCTCCATTACGGAGGCATGTGTCCAGGCAGGCACCCACCAACCCTCAGGGGCAGCTCAGGACACCCAGGGACCTGGTGTGGGTATCTCTGGGGCGGGGACTGTCAGTCAGTCAGCAAGACTGTGTGTCAGTGCACATGGTGGGACAGGGGCCTGGCGGACCTTGGTCCCCAGCCCTGGGCTGTCAGATGCCAGCCCCATGCCCAGACACACACCAATCTGCCCAGAGCCCCTTGGCCCGGCCGACCAGCACCTGCTTTGCCCTGGGGCTCTGGCTCTGGTGGCTGGCCACCACCCCTCAGGTCAAGTTCAGTGTGGGTGTCATGGCTGCTGGTCAACTGGATGGGCAGGGTCCCCGTGGCCTAGCAACCACAGGAGCCCTCTGTGATGTCCTAGCCCCTGGCATTCTGTGCTGGCCACACTGGCACGGGTCAGCCCAACTGCCCTGCCACTAGGTCAGCCAACAGCGCCAGATGCCTGGGCCCTGGCACAGAGGGACAGAAGGATCGGAAGACAGTGCTGACCGACGAGGGACCTCAGGGCTGGCAGGCAAGAGAAGACAGGTGGAGGTGTGCCCGGGATCCAGGGAGCCCAGGCCAGAGCTGCCTGCATGCCTGCCTGCCTTCCTGGATATCTGTATGCTGCCTTTGTCCAGGTAGGTTTCTCAGGTCCCCTCCCCTCCTGTCCTCTCCTGTCCTCTCCTGTCCTCACCATCCTCTCCCCTATCCTCTCCTCTGCACTTTGCTTCTCTCCTTTGTCTGTCCTCTCTTCCAGGTGCCCTGCTCACCAGCTCCGGCACTTGTGATGGTTCTCCAGTGACAGCTGTTCGCAACCCCTTCCACCCCCTGCCTGCCCCTAATGTGACCCAGCTCACAGGGTCTCCGGCTCACCCCACCCACACCCACACGCCCCAACACATTCCCTGGTTCAGCCCCTCTGCCCTATTCAGCCAAACTGGCCCCTTTGCAACCTACCTGTGCATCGTTGATTGTCTTCACCATTCAAGGAGAGATCTCCTTTTGTACTTAGCTTTGTTTACTGGTGGATGGATGGATGGATGGATGGATGGATGGATAGATGGATGGGTGGATGGATGGATGGACAGGTCAATGGATCAATTTTGTAGAGGGAGAGTACCATCTAGGGGTACTGGAGACCGCTGGTGTCAGATCCTTAGTCAATGTCAAATGTAAAACATTAATTCATCAATGACAAAAATGAGTAAGCACCTAAATAAATAAATAAATAAATAAATAAATAAATATAAAAACTGGGTAAAAAAATACATGGTGTCTTTGCCTTTCTGCATATGGAATGCTGTGAGCATCTTAACAAGGAATGCATTGTCCTGAGTGGCCCATTTGAAGTCGTGGAATATTTCCTTTTCCTTTTTCTTTTTTTACTTTCTATTTTCTTGATTATTCACTGGAATAAATAGACAGCAATTGAGAGGGAAGGGAGGGAGAGAGAGTTTGAGACACAGAGAGAAACACCTGCAGCACTTCTGCACCACTTGTAAAGATTTCCCCTGGCAGGTGGGGACCAGGGTGTTGAGGCCCAGTCCTCCTGCATCGTAACATGAGTGCTTCACTGGGTGTGGCACCACCTGGTACCCTTGATGGGACACTTTTTTTTAGCAATGAAAAGAAATTCTCGTGGCAAGGTAATCAATAAATGAAGAAGTAAATAAAAGTGCATTTACATTAACTCAGTGGAAACACACAGGGACATATACGTCTCTGTTACCTGTATTACTTCTTCATTTATGGATTGATTGCCTCAAGGGGTTATTGCCACAGCTGATGCCTTCGCCACGAATAATCCACAGCTCCTGCACTCCATTTGTTCCCCTTTCGCTGCCCTTGTAGCTTGGTCACTGTGGTGGTTATTGTTTTTGTTGTTGTTGTTTTTACTGACCTTGCATCTGACAGACACAAAAGGAGAGAGCAGAGGAAATACAGGGTGGAAGAGAAAGATAGAGCTCCTAAAGACCTGCTTCACCCCCTGTAAAGCGAATCCCCTGCAGGTGGCGGTCTGGGGGCCAGACCCCAGATCCTTCCACCTGTCCCCTCTTTTTGTGAGCGCCACAAGCCCTTAACCCTCTGACATACCGCCAAAACTCCCTGGATTTACTTTTGAAGGCAGTATGACCTGCCTCGTTTTGAAGCCGCATTATCCTGTGGGTCAGTCCTGGAGACAGTGTCATCACACGACACACGGAGATCTCTGGTATCAGAGAGCACCTGGAACAGCAGCTGGGGCTCTAGTGCCAGGGCAGGAGCAACTCCCCATCCACTCTCCACGGAGTCCACCTGCCTGCATTTTGGTCCTCTTCCCTCCAAAAAAGATTTTTTCCCTTTTTTCACTTTGAAACAGGCAGCAGACAGGTTACCCAGGCAGGGGAAAAAAATTAAAAGCTTTTTTTTTTTTTTTTTTTTTTTTTTACAGAAGTGAATGACCATCTTCTGGGAAGTATAGGTTTTGAACCTGAAAACTCTGTCTGTCTGTCTCTTAGTCCACAGAAAGAGCCACTAGCCCAGCCAGATCTCACGCTCAGATGGGGTGTTTTTGCCAGTCAAAGGTCTGCACAGCGCACTAGGGATTGGGCGGCCTGAGACCCAAATGTTACATTGTAGATGGACTGTTTGCAGTTCTTGCTCCCCAGGACATTGGACTGTCTCAACTCCCTCCCCTACAGCATGAAAAAAAGACTCTTGACAACCTTGGAGCAAATGGAGTGGGGGCGAGGGGAGCTGTTTGCATGTCTGCGCTGCTGATGCCCAGGTGTCTGTGGGGGCCGTGGCAGAGGCTGTAAGGGGACTAGGGGGCAGAAGGAGACTGTTTGAGAGGCTACTGGCAGGGCAGCCCGTGAGTGTGTGCAGGGCCGAGTGTGTGGGTGTGGTGGCAGGGGGTTAGGGCAGGTCCCCCTGCTGGATGGTGAGATGGCAGCTGGGCTGGCCCTGGGCCCTCAGGGCTGAAGGACAGAAGCTTGGTGGCAGTAAAGTTGCACAGGGAGGCACACAGTAGATGTTAGTTGGGAAGCTGGGGGACAGAGGGCAAGGGGAAAGGGGGCATCCTTGAGGAGGGGTCTGGACTAGAGAGTGGGGGGAGCTGGAGGCATGGAAGGTCCCAGGAATCAGGGACTGACAGGAACAGATTCCTGCACCCACCCACTGGATAGAAGCTGCAGCAGCCAGAGCAGCAGCCCTGGCTTGCCTAGGCAAAGGGACCTGATTGAGTCCATCTGAGGATGAGGAAGAGGAGGTGGAGGTGGAGGAGGAGGAGGAGAAGGAGGAGGAGGAGGAGGAAGAGGAGGAGGAAGAAGAAGAGGAGGAGGAGGGGCAGGAGGGCAGCTGTCAGTAGGCAACGGGATTAATAGAGTCCTCCATTACGGAGGCATGTGTCCAGGCAGGCACCCACCAACCCTCAGGGGCAGCTCAGGACACCCAGGGACCTGGTGTGGGTATCTCTGGGGCGGGGACTGTCAGTCAGTCAGCAAGACTGTGTGTCAGTGCACATGGTGGGACAGGGGCCTGGCGGACCTTGGTCCCCAGCCCTGGGCTGTCAGATGCCAGCCCCATGCCCAGACACACACCAATCTGCCCAGAGCCCCTTGGCCCGGCCGACCAGCACCTGCTTTGCCCTGGGGCTCTGGCTCTGGTGGCTGGCCACCACCCCTCAGGTCAAGTTCAGTGTGGGTGTCATGGCTGCTGGTCAACTGGATGGGCAGGGTCCCCGTGGCCTAGCAACCACAGGAGCCCTCTGTGATGTCCTAGCCCCTGGCATTCTGTGCTGGCCACACTGGCACGGGTCAGCCCAACTGCCCTGCCACTAGGTCAGCCAACAGCGCCAGATGCCTGGGCCCTGGCACAGAGGGACAGAAGGATCGGAAGACAGTGCTGACCGACGAGGGACCTCAGGGCTGGCAGGCAAGAGAAGACAGGTGGAGGTGTGCCCGGGATCCAGGGAGCCCAGGCCAGAGCTGCCTGCATGCCTGCCTGCCTTCCTGGATATCTGTATGCTGCCTTTGTCCAGGTAGGTTTCTCAGGTCCCCTCCCCTCCTGTCCTCTCCTGTCCTCTCCTGTCCTCACCATCCTCTCCCCTATCCTCTCCTCTGCACTTTGCTTCTCTCCTTTGTCTGTCCTCTCTTCCAGGTGCCCTGCTCACCAGCTCCGGCACTTGTGATGGTTCTCCAGTGACAGCTGTTCGCAACCCCTTCCACCCCCTGCCTGCCCCTAATGTGACCCAGCTCACAGGGTCTCCGGCTCACCCCACCCACACCCACACGCCCCAACACATTCCCTGGTTCAGCCCCTCTGCCCTATTCAGCCAAACTGGCCCCTTTGCAACCTACCTGTGCATCGTTGATTGTCTTCACCATTCAAGGAGAGATCTCCTTTTGTACTTAGCTTTGTTTACTGGTGGATGGATGGATGGATGGATGGATGGATGGATGGATGGATGGATAGATGGATGGGTGGATGGATGGATGGACAGGTCAATGGATCAATTTTGTAGAGGGAGAGTACCATCTAGGGGTACTGGAGACCGCTGGTGTCAGATCCTTAGTCAATGTCAAATGTAAAACATTAATTCATCAATGACAAAAATGAGTAAGCACCTAAATAAATAAATAAATAAATAAATAAATAAATATAAAAACTGGGTTAAAAAATACATGGTGTCTTTGCCTTTCTGCATATGGAATGCTGTGAGCATCTTAACAAGGAATGCATTGTCCTGAGTGGCCCATTTGAAGTCGTGGAATATTTCCTTTTCCTTTTTCTTTTTTTACTTTCTATTTTCTTGATTATTCACTGGAATAAATAGACAGCAATTGAGAGGGAAGGGAGGGAGAGAGAGTTTGAGACACAGAGAGAAACACCTGCAGCACTTCTGCACCACTTGTAAAGATTTCCCCTGGCAGGTGGGGACCAGGGTGTTGAGGCCCAGTCCTCCTGCATCGTAACATGAGTGCTTCACTGGGTGTGGCACCACCTGGTACCCTTGATGGGACACTTTTTTTTAGCAATGAAAAGAAATTCTCGTGGCAAGGTAATCAATAAATGAAGAAGTAAATAAAAGTGCATTTACATTAACTCAGTGGAAACACACAGGGACATATACGTCTCTGTTACCTGTATTACTTCTTCATTTATGGATTGATTGCCTCAAGGGGTTATTGCCACAGCTGATGCCTTCGCCACGAATAATCCACAGCTCCTGCACTCCATTTGTTCCCCTTTCGCTGCCCTTGTAGCTTGGTCACTGTGGTGGTTATTGTTTTTGTTGTTGTTGTTTTTACTGACCTTGCATCTGACAGACACAAAAGGAGAGAGCAGAGGAAATACAGGGTGGAAGAGAAAGATAGAGCTCCTAAAGACCTGCTTCACCCCCTGTAAAGCGAATCCCCTGCAGGTGGCGGTCTGGGGGCCAGACCCCAGATCCTTCCACCTGTCCCCTCTTTTTGTGAGCGCCACAAGCCCTTAACCCTCTGACATACCGCCAAAACTCCCTGGATTTACTTTTGAAGGCAGTATGACCTGCCTCGTTTTGAAGCCGCATTATCCTGTGGGTCAGTCCTGGAGACAGTGTCATGACACGACACACGGAGATCTCTGGTATCAGAGAGCACCTGGAACAGCAGCTGGGGCTCTAGTGCCAGGGCAGGAGCAACTCCCCATCCACTCTGCACGGAGTCCACCTGCCTGCATTTTGGTCCTCTTCCCTCCAAAAAAGATTTTTTCCCTTTTTTCACTTTGAAACAGGCAGCAGACAGGTTACCCAGGCAGGGGAAAAAAAATTAAAAGCCTTTTTTTTTTTTTTTTTTTTTTTACAGAAGTGAATGACCATCTTCTGGGAAGTATAGGTTTTGAACCTGAAAACTCTGTCTGTCTGTCTCTTAGTCCACAGAAAGAGCCACTAGCCCAGCCAGATCTCACGCTCAGATGGGGTGTTTTTGCCAGTCAAAGGTCTGCACAGCGCACTAGGGATTGGGCGGCCTGAGACCCAAATGTTACATTGTAGATGGACTGTTTGCAGTTCTTGCTCCCCAGGACATTGGACTGTCTCAACTCCCTCCCCTACAGCATGAAAAAAAGACTCTTGACAACCTTGGAGCAAATGGAGTGGGGGCGAGGGGAGCTGTTTGCATGTCTGCGCTGCTGATGCCCAGGTGTCTGTGGGGGCCGTGGCAGAGGCTGTAAGGGGACTAGGGGGCAGAAGGAGACTGTTTGAGAGGCTACTGGCAGGGCAGCCCGTGAGTGTGTGCAGGGCCGAGTGTGTGGGTGTGGTGGCAGGGGGTTAGGGCAGGTCCCCATGCTGGATGGTGAGATGGCAGCTGGGCTGGCCCTGGGCCCTCAGGGCTGAAGGACAGAAGCTTGGTGGCAGTAAAGTTGCACAGGGAGGCACACAGTAGATGTTAGTTGGGAAGCTGGGGGACAGAGGGCAAGGGGAAAGGGGGCATCCTTGAGGAGGGGTCTGGACTAGAGAGTGGGGGGAGCTGGAGGCATGGAAGGTCCCAGGAATCAGGGACTGACAGGAACAGATTCCTGCACCCACCCACTGGATAGAAGCTGCAGCAGCCAGAGCAGCAGCCCTGGCTTGCCTAGGCAAAGGGACCTGATTGAGTCCATCTGAGGATGAGGAAGAGGAGGTGGAGGTGGAGGAGGAGGAGGAGAAGGAGGAGGAGGAGGAGGAAGAGGAGGAGGAAGAAGAAGAGGAGGAGGAGGGGCAGGAGGGCAGCTGTCAGTAGGCAACGGGATTAATAGAGTCCTCCATTACGGAGGCATGTGTCCAGGCAGGCACCCACCAACCCTCAGGGGCAGCTCAGGACACCCAGGGACCTGGTGTGGGTATCTCTGGGGCGGGGACTGTCAGTCAGTCAGCAAGACTGTGTGTCAGTGCACATGGTGGGACAGGGGCCTGGCGGACCTTGGTCCCCAGCCCTGGGCTGTCAGATGCCAGCCCCATGCCCAGACACACACCAATCTGCCCAGAGCCCCTTGGCCCGGCCGACCAGCACCTGCTTTGCCCTGGGGCTCTGGCTCTGGTGGCTGGCCACCACCCCTCAGGTCAAGTTCAGTGTGGGTGTCATGGCTGCTGGTCAACTGGATGGGCAGGGTCCCCGTGGCCTAGCAACCACAGGAGCCCTCTGTGATGTCCTAGCCCCTGGCATTCTGTGCTGGCCACACTGGCACGGGTCAGCCCAACTGCCCTGCCACTAGGTCAGCCAACAGCGCCAGATGCCTGGGCCCTGGCACAGAGGGACAGAAGGATCGGAAGACAGTGCTGACCGACGAGGGACCTCAGGGCTGGCAGGCAAGAGAAGACAGGTGGAGGTGTGCCCGGGATCCAGGGAGCCCAGGCCAGAGCTGCCTGCATGCCTGCCTGCCTTCCTGGATATCTGTATGCTGCCTTTGTCCAGGTAGGTTTCTCAGGTCCCCTCCCCTCCTGTCCTCTCCTGTCCTCTCCTGTCCTCACCATCCTCTCCCCTATCCTCTCCTCTGCACTTTGCTTCTCTCCTTTGTCTGTCCTCTCTTCCAGGTGCCCTGCTCACCAGCTCCGGCACTTGTGATGGTTCTCCAGTGACAGCTGTTCGCAACCCCTTCCACCCCCTGCCTGCCCCTAATGTGACCCAGCTCACAGGGTCTCCGGCTCACCCCACCCACACCCACACGCCCCAACACATTCCCTGGTTCAGACCCTCTGCCCTATTCAGCCAAACTGGCCCCTTTGCAACCTACCTGTGCATCGTTGATTGTCTTCACCATTCAAGGAGAGATCTCCTTTTGTACTTAGCTTTGTTTACTGGTGGATGGATGGATGGATGGATGGATGGATGGATGGATGGATAGATGGATGGGTGGATGGATGGATGGACAGGTCAATGGATCAATTTTGTAGAGGGAGAGTACCATCTAGGGGTACTGGAGACCGCTGGTGTCAGATCCTTAGTCAATGTCAAATGTAAAACATTAATTCATCAATGACAAAAATGAGTAAGCACCTAAATAAATAAATAAATAAATAAATAAATATAAAAACTGGGTAAAAAAATACATGGTGTCTTTGCCTTTCTGCATATGGAATGCTGTGAGCATCTTAACAAGGAATGCATTGTCCTGAGTGGCCCATTTGAAGTCGTGGAATATTTCCTTTTCCTTTTTCTTTTTTTACTTTCTATTTTCTTGATTATTCACTGGAATAAATAGACAGCAATTGAGAGGGAAGGGAGGGAGAGAGAGTTTGAGACACAGAGAGAAACACCTGCAGCACTTCTGCACCACTTGTAAAGATTTCCCCTGGCAGGTGGGGACCAGGGTGTTGAGGCCCAGTCCTCCTGCATCGTAACATGAGTGCTTCACTGGGTGTGGCACCACCTGGTACCCTTGATGGGACACTTTTTTTTAGCAATGAAAAGAAATTCTCGTGGCAAGGTAATCAATAAATGAAGAAGTAAATAAAAGTGCATTTACATTAACTCAGTGGAAACACACAGGGACATATACGTCTCTGTTACCTGTATTACTTCTTCATTTATGGATTGATTGCCTCAAGGGGTTATTGCCACAGCTGATGCCTTCGCCACGAATAATCCACAGCTCCTGCACTCCATTTGTTCCCCTTTCGCTGCCCTTGTAGCTTGGTCACTGTGGTGGTTATTGTTTTTGTTGTTGTTGTTTTTACTGACCTTGCATCTGACAGACACAAAAGGAGAGAGCAGAGGAAATACAGGGTGGAAGAGAAAGATAGAGCTCCTAAAGACCTGCTTCACCCCCTGTAAAGCGAATCCCCTGCAGGTGGCGGTCTGGGGGCCAGACCCCAGATCCTTCCACCTGTCCCCTCTTTTTGTGAGCGCCACAAGCCCTTAACCCTCTGACATACCGCCAAAACTCCCTGGATTTACTTTTGAAGGCAGTATGACCTGCCTCGTTTTGAAGCCGCATTATCCTGTGGGTCAGTCCTGGAGACAGTGTCATGACACGACACACGGAGATCTCTGGTATCAGAGAGCACCTGGAACAGCAGCTGGGGCTCTAGTGCCAGGGCAGGAGCAACTCCCCATCCACTCTGCACGGAGTCCACCTGCCTGCATTTTGGTCCTCTTCCCTCCAAAAAAGATTTTTTCCCTTTTTTCACTTTGAAACAGGCAGCAGACAGGTTACCCAGGCAGGGGAAAAAAAATTAAAAGCCTTTTTTTTTTTTTTTTTTTTTTTTACAGAAGTGAATGACCATCTTCTGGGAAGTATAGGTTTTGAACCTGAAAACTCTGTCTGTCTGTCTCTTAGTCCACAGAAAGAGCCACTAGCCCAGCCTGATCTCACGCTCAGATGGGGTGTTTTTGCCAGTCAAAGGTCTGCACAGCGCACTAGGGATTGGGCGGCCTGAGACCCAAATGTTACATTGTAGATGGACTGTTTGCAGTTCTTGCTCCCCAGGACATTGGACTGTCTCAACTCCCTCCCCTACAGCATGAAAAAAAGACTCTTGACAACCTTGGAGCAAATGGAGTGGGGGCGAGGGGAGCTGTTTGCATGTCTGCGCTGCTGATGCCCAGGTGTCTGTGGGGGCCGTGGCAGAGGCTGTAAGGGGACTAGGGGGCAGAAGGAGACTGTTTGAGAGGCTACTGGCAGGGCAGCCCGTGAGTGTGTGCAGGGCCGAGTGTGTGGGTGTGGTGGCAGGGGGTTAGGGCAGGTCCCCCTGCTGGATGGTGAGATGGCAGCTGGGCTGGCCCTGGGCCCTCAGGGCTGAAGGACAGAAGCTTGGTGGCAGTAAAGTTGCACAGGGAGGCACACAGTAGATGTTAGTTGGGAAGCTGGGGGACAGAGGGCAAGGGGAAAGGGGGCATCCTTGAGGAGGGGTCTGGACTAGAGAGTGGGGGGAGCTGGAGGCATGGAAGGTCCCAGGAATCAGGGACTGACAGGAACAGATTCCTGCACCCACCCACTGGATAGAAGCTGCAGCAGCCAGAGCAGCAGCCCTGGCTTGCCTAGGCAAAGGGACCTGATTGAGTCCATCTGAGGATGAGGAAGAGGAGGTGGAGGTGGAGGAGGAGGAGGAGAAGGAGGAGGAGGAGGAGGAAGAGGAGGAGGAAGAAGAAGAGGAGGAGGAGGGGCAGGAGGGCAGCTGTCAGTAGGCAACGGGATTAATAGAGTCCTCCATTACGGAGGCATGTGTCCAGGCAGGCACCCACCAACCCTCAGGGGCAGCTCAGGACACCCAGGGACCTGGTGTGGGTATCTCTGGGGCGGGGACTGTCAGTCAGTCAGCAAGACTGTGTGTCAGTGCACATGGTGGGACAGGGGCCTGGCGGACCTTGGTCCCCAGCCCTGGGCTGTCAGATGCCAGCCCCATGCCCAGACACACACCAATCTGCCCAGAGCCCCTTGGCCCGGCCGACCAGCACCTGCTTTGCCCTGGGGCTCTGGCTCTGGTGGCTGGCCACCACCCCTCAGGTCAAGTTCAGTGTGGGTGTCATGGCTGCTGGTCAACTGGATGGGCAGGGTCCCCGTGGCCTAGCAACCACAGGAGCCCTCTGTGATGTCCTAGCCCCTGGCATTCTGTGCTGGCCACACTGGCACGGGTCAGCCCAACTGCCCTGCCACTAGGTCAGCCAACAGCGCCAGATGCCTGGGCCCTGGCACAGAGGGACAGAAGGATCGGAAGACAGTGCTGACCGACGAGGGACCTCAGGGCTGGCAGGCAAGAGAAGACAGGTGGAGGTGTGCCCGGGATCCAGGGAGCCCAGGCCAGAGCTGCCTGCATGCCTGCCTGCCTTCCTGGATATCTGTATGCTGCCTTTGTCCAGGTAGGTTTCTCAGGTCCCCTCCCCTCCTGTCCTCTCCTGTCCTCTCCTGTCCTCACCATCCTCTCCCCTATCCTCTCCTCTGCACTTTGCTTCTCTCCTTTGTCTGTCCTCTCTTCCAGGTGCCCTGCTCACCAGCTCCGGCACTTGTGATGGTTCTCCAGTGACAGCTGTTCGCAACCCCTTCCACCCCCTGCCTGCCCCTAATGTGACCCAGCTCACAGGGTCTCCGGCTCACCCCACCCACACCCACACGCCCCAACACATTCCCTGGTTCAGCCCCTCTGCCCTATTCAGCCAAACTGGCCCCTTTGCAACCTACCTGTGCATCGTTGATTGTCTTCACCATTCAAGGAGAGATCTCCTTTTGTACTTAGCTTTGTTTACTGGTGGATGGATGGATGGATGGATGGATGGATGGATAGATGGATGGGTGGATGGATGGATGGACAGGTCAATGGATCAATTTTGTAGAGGGAGAGTACCATCTAGGGGTACTGGAGACCGCTGGTGTCAGATCCTTAGTCAATGTCAAATGTAAAACATTAATTCATCAATGACAAAAATGAGTAAGCACCTAAATAAATAAATAAATAAATAAATAAATAAATATAAAAACTGGGTAAAAAAATACATGGTGTCTTTGCCTTTCTGCATATGGAATGCTGTGAGCATCTTAACAAGGAATGCATTGTCCTGAGTGGCCCATTTGAAGTCGTGGAATATTTCCTTTTCCTTTTTCTTTTTTTACTTTCTATTTTCTTGATTATTCACTGGAATAAATAGACAGCAATTGAGAGGGAAGGGAGGGAGAGAGAGTTTGAGACACAGAGAGAAACACCTGCAGCACTTCTGCACCACTTGTAAAGATTTCCCCTGGCAGGTGGGGACCAGGGTGTTGAGGCCCAGTCCTCCTGCATCGTAACATGAGTGCTTCACTGGGTGTGGCACCACCTGGTACCCTTGATGGGACACTTTTTTTTAGCAATGAAAAGAAATTCTCGTGGCAAGGTAATCAATAAATGAAGAAGTAAATAAAAGTGCATTTACATTAACTCAGTGGAAACACACAGGGACATATACGTCTCTGTTACCTGTATTACTTCTTCATTTATGGATTGATTGCCTCAAGGGGTTATTGCCACAGCTGATGCCTTCGCCACGAATAATCCACAGCTCCTGCACTCCATTTGTTCCCCTTTCGCTGCCCTTGTAGCTTGGTCACTGTGGTGGTTATTGTTTTTGTTGTTGTTGTTTTTACTGACCTTGCATCTGACAGACACAAAAGGAGAGAGCAGAGGAAATACAGGGTGGAAGAGAAAGATAGAGCTCCTAAAGACCTGCTTCACCCCCTGTAAAGCGAATCCCCTGCAGGTGGCGGTCTGGGGGCCAGACCCCAGATCCTTCCACCTGTCCCCTCTTTTTGTGAGCGCCACAAGCCCTTAACCCTCTGACATACCGCCAAAACTCCCTGGATTTACTTTTGAAGGCAGTATGACCTGCCTCGTTTTGAAGCCGCATTATCCTGTGGGTCAGTCCTGGAGACAGTGTCATGACACGACACACGGAGATCTCTGGTATCAGAGAGCACCTGGAACAGCAGCTGGGGCTCTAGTGCCAGGGCAGGAGCAACTCCCCATCCACTCTGCACGGAGTCCACCTGCCTGCATTTTGGTCCTCTTCCCTCCAAAAAAGATTTTTTCCCTTTTTTCACTTTGAAACAGGCAGCAGACAGGTTACCCAGGCAGGGGAAAAAAAATTAAAAGCCTTTTTTTTTTTTTTTTTTTTTTTTACAGAAGTGAATGACCATCTTCTGGGAAGTATAGGTTTTGAACCTGAAAACTCTGTCTGTCTGTCTCTTAGTCCACAGAAAGAGCCACTAGCCCAGCCAGATCTCACGCTCAGATGGGGTGTTTTTGCCAGTCAAAGGTCTGCACAGCGCACTAGGGATTGGGCGGCCTGAGACCCAAATGTTACATTGTAGATGGACTGTTTGCAGTTCTTGCTCCCCAGGACATTGGACTGTCTCAACTCCCTCCCCTACAGCATGAAAAAAAGACTCTTGACAACCTTGGAGCAAATGGAGTGGGGGCGAGGGGAGCTGTTTGCATGTCTGCGCTGCTGATGCCCAGGTGTCTGTGGGGGCCGTGGCAGAGGCTGTAAGGGGACTAGGGGGCAGAAGGAGACTGTTTGAGAGGCTACTGGCAGGGCAGCCCGTGAGTGTGTGCAGGGCCGAGTGTGTGGGTGTGGTGGCAGGGGGTTAGGGCAGGTCCCCCTGCTGGATGGTGAGATGGCAGCTGGGCTGGCCCTGGGCCCTCAGGGCTGAAGGACAGAAGCTTGGTGGCAGTAAAGTTGCACAGGGAGGCACACAGTAGATGTTAGTTGGGAAGCTGGGGGACAGAGGGCAAGGGGAAAGGGGGCATCCTTGAGGAGGGGTCTGGACTAGAGAGTGGGGGGAGCTGGAGGCATGGAAGGTCCCAGGAATCAGGGACTGACAGGAACAGATTCCTGCACCCACCCACTGGATAGAAGCTGCAGCAGCCAGAGCAGCAGCCCTGGCTTGCCTAGGCAAAGGGACCTGATTGAGTCCATCTGAGGATGAGGAAGAGGAGGTGGAGGTGGAGGAGGAGGAGGAGAAGGAGGAGGAGGAGGAGGAAGAGGAGGAGGAAGAAGAAGAGGAGGAGGAGGGGCAGGAGGGCAGCTGTCAGTAGGCAACGGGATTAATAGAGTCCTCCATTACGGAGGCATGTGTCCAGGCAGGCACCCACCAACCCTCAGGGGCAGCTCAGGACACCCAGGGACCTGGTGTGGGTATCTCTGGGGCGGGGACTGTCAGTCAGTCAGCAAGACTGTGTGTCAGTGCACATGGTGGGACAGGGGCCTGGCGGACCTTGGTCCCCAGCCCTGGGCTGTCAGATGCCAGCCCCATGCCCAGACACACACCAATCTGCCCAGAGCCCCTTGGCCCGGCCGACCAGCACCTGCTTTGCCCTGGGGCTCTGGCTCTGGTGGCTGGCCACCACCCCTCAGGTCAAGTTCAGTGTGGGTGTCATGGCTGCTGGTCAACTGGATGGGCAGGGTCCCCGTGGCCTAGCAACCACAGGAGCCCTCTGTGATGTCCTAGCCCCTGGCATTCTGTGCTGGCCACACTGGCACGGGTCAGCCCAACTGCCCTGCCACTAGGTCAGCCAACAGCGCCAGATGCCTGGGCCCTGGCACAGAGGGACAGAAGGATCGGAAGACAGTGCTGACCGACGAGGGACCTCAGGGCTGGCAGGCAAGAGAAGACAGGTGGAGGTGTGCCCGGGATCCAGGGAGCCCAGGCCAGAGCTGCCTGCATGCCTGCCTGCCTTCCTGGATATCTGTATGCTGCCTTTGTCCAGGTAGGTTTCTCAGGTCCCCTCCCCTCCTGTCCTCTCCTGTCCTCTCCTGTCCTCACCATCCTCTCCCCTATCCTCTCCTCTGCACTTTGCTTCTCTCCTTTGTCTGTCCTCTCTTCCAGGTGCCCTGCTCACCAGCTCCGGCACTTGTGATGGTTCTCCAGTGACAGCTGTTCGCAACCCCTTCCACCCCCTGCCTGCCCCTAATGTGACCCAGCTCACAGGGTCTCCGGCTCACCCCACCCACACCCACACGCCCCAACACATTCCCTGGTTCAGCCCCTCTGCCCTATTCAGCCAAACTGGCCCCTTTGCAACCTACCTGTGCATCGTTGATTGTCTTCACCATTCAAGGAGAGATCTCCTTTTGTACTTAGCTTTGTTTACTGGTGGATGGATGGATGGATGGATGGATGGATGGATGGATAGATGGATGGGTGGATGGATGGATGGACAGGTCAATGGATCAATTTTGTAGAGGGAGAGTACCATCTAGGGGTACTGGAGACCGCTGGTGTCAGATCCTTAGTCAATGTCAAATGTAAAACATTAATTCATCAATGACAAAAATGAGTAAGCACCTAAATAAATAAATAAATAAATAAATAAATAAATATAAAAACTGGGTAAAAAAATACATGGTGTCTTTGCCTTTCTGCATATGGAATGCTGTGAGCATCTTAACAAGGAATGCATTGTCCTGAGTGGCCCATTTGAAGTCGTGGAATATTTCCTTTTCCTTTTTCTTTTTTTACTTTCTATTTTCTTGATTATTCACTGGAATAAATAGACAGCAATTGAGAGGGAAGGGAGGGAGAGAGAGTTTGAGACACAGAGAGAAACACCTGCAGCACTTCTGCACCACTTGTAAAGATTTCCCCTGGCAGGTGGGGACCAGGGTGTTGAGGCCCAGTCCTCCTGCATCGTAACATGAGTGCTTCACTGGGTGTGGCACCACCTGGTACCCTTGATGGGACACTTTTTTTTAGCAATGAAAAGAAATTCTCGTGGCAAGGTAATCAATAAATGAAGAAGTAAATAAAAGTGCATTTACATTAACTCAGTGGAAACACACAGGGACATATACGTCTCTGTTACCTGTATTACTTCTTCATTTATGGATTGATTGCCTCAAGGGGTTATTGCCACAGCTGATGCCTTCGCCACGAATAATCCACAGCTCCTGCACTCCATTTGTTCCCCTTTCGCTGCCCTTGTAGCTTGGTCACTGTGGTGGTTATTGTTTTTGTTGTTGTTGTTTTTACTGACCTTGCATCTGACAGACACAAAAGGAGAGAGCAGAGGAAATACAGGGTGGAAGAGAAAGATAGAGCTCCTAAAGACCTGCTTCACCCCCTGTAAAGCGAATCCCCTGCAGGTGGCGGTCTGGGGGCCAGACCCCAGATCCTTCCACCTGTCCCCTCTTTTTGTGAGCGCCACAAGCCCTTAACCCTCTGACATACCGCCAAAACTCCCTGGATTTACTTTTGAAGGCAGTATGACCTGCCTCGTTTTGAAGCCGCATTATCCTGTGGGTCAGTCCTGGAGACAGTGTCATGACACGACACACGGAGATCTCTGGTATCAGAGAGCACCTGGAACAGCAGCTGGGGCTCTAGTGCCAGGGCAGGAGCAACTCCCCATCCACTCTGCACGGAGTCCACCTGCCTGCATTTTGGTCCTCTTCCCTCCAAAAAAGATTTTTTCCCTTTTTTCACTTTGAAACAGGCAGCAGACAGGTTACCCAGGCAGGGGAAAAAAAATTAAAAGCCTTTTTTTTTTTTTTTTTTTTTTTTACAGAAGTGAATGACCATCTTCTGGGAAGTATAGGTTTTGAACCTGAAAACTCTGTCTGTCTGTCTCTTAGTCCACAGAAAGAGCCACTAGCCCAGCCAGATCTCACGCTCAGATGGGGTGTTTTTGCCAGTCAAAGGTCTGCACAGCGCACTAGGGATTGGGCGGCCTGAGACCCAAATGTTACATTGTAGATGGACTGTTTGCAGTTCTTGCTCCCCAGGACATTGGACTGTCTCAACTCCCTCCCCTACAGCATGAAAAAAAGACTCTTGACAACCTTGGAGCAAATGGAGTGGGGGCGAGGGGAGCTGTTTGCATGTCTGCGCTGCTGATGCCCAGGTGTCTGTGGGGGCCGTGGCAGAGGCTGTAAGGGGACTAGGGGGCAGAAGGAGACTGTTTGAGAGGCTACTGGCAGGGCAGCCCGTGAGTGTGTGCAGGGCCGAGTGTGTGGGTGTGGTGGCAGGGGGTTAGGGCAGGTCCCCCTGCTGGATGGTGAGATGGCAGCTGGGCTGGCCCTGGGCCCTCAGGGCTGAAGGACAGAAGCTTGGTGGCAGTAAAGTTGCACAGGGAGGCACACAGTAGATGTTAGTTGGGAAGCTGGGGGACAGAGGGCAAGGGGAAAGGGGGCATCCTTGAGGAGGGGTCTGGACTAGAGAGTGGGGGGAGCTGGAGGCATGGAAGGTCCCAGGAATCAGGGACTGACAGGAACAGATTCCTGCACCCACCCACTGGATAGAAGCTGCAGCAGCCAGAGCAGCAGCCCTGGCTTGCCTAGGCAAAGGGACCTGATTGAGTCCATCTGAGGATGAGGAAGAGGAGGTGGAGGTGGAGGAGGAGGAGGAGAAGGAGGAGGAGGAGGAGGAAGAGGAGGAGGAAGAAGAAGAGGAGGAGGAGGGGCAGGAGGGCAGCTGTCAGTAGGCAACGGGATTAATAGAGTCCTCCATTACGGAGGCATGTGTCCAGGCAGGCACCCACCAACCCTCAGGGGCAGCTCAGGACACCCAGGGACCTGGTGTGGGTATCTCTGGGGCGGGGACTGTCAGTCAGTCAGCAAGACTGTGTGTCAGTGCACATGGTGGGACAGGGGCCTGGCGGACCTTGGTCCCCAGCCCTGGGCTGTCAGATGCCAGCCCCATGCCCAGACACACACCAATCTGCCCAGAGCCCCTTGGCCCGGCCGACCAGCACCTGCTTTGCCCTGGGGCTCTGGCTCTGGTGGCTGGCCACCACCCCTCAGGTCAAGTTCAGTGTGGGTGTCATGGCTGCTGGTCAACTGGATGGGCAGGGTCCCCGTGGCCTAGCAACCACAGGAGCCCTCTGTGATGTCCTAGCCCCTGGCATTCTGTGCTGGCCACACTGGCACGGGTCAGCCCAACTGCCCTGCCACTAGGTCAGCCAACAGCGCCAGATGCCTGGGCCCTGGCACAGAGGGACAGAAGGATCGGAAGACAGTGCTGACCGACGAGGGACCTCAGGGCTGGCAGGCAAGAGAAGACAGGTGGAGGTGTGCCCGGGATCCAGGGAGCCCAGGCCAGAGCTGCCTGCATGCCTGCCTGCCTTCCTGGATATCTGTATGCTGCCTTTGTCCAGGTAGGTTTCTCAGGTCCCCTCCCCTCCTGTCCTCTCCTGTCCTCTCCTGTCCTCACCATCCTCTCCCCTATCCTCTCCTCTGCACTTTGCTTCTCTCCTTTGTCTGTCCTCTCTTCCAGGTGCCCTGCTCACCAGCTCCGGCACTTGTGATGGTTCTCCAGTGACAGCTGTTCGCAACCCCTTCCACCCCCTGCCTGCCCCTAATGTGACCCAGCTCACAGGGTCTCCGGCTCACCCCACCCACACCCACACGCCCCAACACATTCCCTGGTTCAGCCCCTCTGCCCTATTCAGCCAAACTGGCCCCTTTGCAACCTACCTGTGCATCGTTGATTGTCTTCACCATTCAAGGAGAGATCTCCTTTTGTACTTAGCTTTGTTTACTGGTGGATGGATGGATGGATGGATGGATGGATGGATGGATGGATGGATGGATAGATGGATGGGTGGATGGATGGATGGACAGGTCAATGGATCAATTTTGTAGAGGGAGAGTACCATCTAGGGGTACTGGAGACCGCTGGTGTCAGATCCTTAGTCAATGTCAAATGTAAAACATTAATTCATCAATGACAAAAATGAGTAAGCACCTAAATAAATAAATAAATAAATAAATAAATAAATATAAAAACTGGGTTAAAAAATACATGGTGTCTTTGCCTTTCTGCATATGGAATGCTGTGAGCATCTTAACAAGGAATGCATTGTCCTGAGTGGCCCATTTGAAGTCGTGGAATATTTCCTTTTCCTTTTTCTTTTTTTACTTTCTATTTTCTTGATTATTCACTGGAATAAATAGACAGCAATTGAGAGGGAAGGGAGGGAGAGAGAGTTTGAGACACAGAGAGAAACACCTGCAGCACTTCTGCACCACTTGTAAAGATTTCCCCTGGCAGGTGGGGACCAGGGTGTTGAGGCCCAGTCCTCCTGCATCGTAACATGAGTGCTTCACTGGGTGTGGCACCACCTGGTACCCTTGATGGGACACTTTTTTTTAGCAATGAAAAGAAATTCTCGTGGCAAGGTAATCAATAAATGAAGAAGTAAATAAAAGTGCATTTACATTAACTCAGTGGAAACACACAGGGACATATACGTCTCTGTTACCTGTATTACTTCTTCATTTATGGATTGATTGCCTCAAGGGGTTATTGCCACAGCTGATGCCTTCGCCACGAATAATCCACAGCTCCTGCACTCCATTTGTTCCCCTTTCGCTGCCCTTGTAGCTTGGTCACTGTGGTGGTTATTGTTTTTGTTGTTGTTGTTTTTACTGACCTTGCATCTGACAGACACAAAAGGAGAGAGCAGAGGAAATACAGGGTGGAAGAGAAAGATAGAGCTCCTAAAGACCTGCTTCACCCCCTGTAAAGCGAATCCCCTGCAGGTGGCGGTCTGGGGGCCAGACCCCAGATCCTTCCACCTGTCCCCTCTTTTTGTGAGCGCCACAAGCCCTTAACCCTCTGACATACCGCCAAAACTCCCTGGATTTACTTTTGAAGGCAGTATGACCTGCCTCGTTTTGAAGCCGCATTATCCTGTGGGTCAGTCCTGGAGACAGTGTCATGACACGACACACGGAGATCTCTGGTATCAGAGAGCACCTGGAACAGCAGCTGGGGCTCTAGTGCCAGGGCAGGAGCAACTCCCCATCCACTCTGCACGGAGTCCACCTGCCTGCATTTTGGTCCTCTTCCCTCCAAAAAAGATTTTTTCCCTTTTTTCACTTTGAAACAGGCAGCAGACAGGTTACCCAGGCAGGGGAAAAAAAATTAAAAGCCTTTTTTTTTTTTTTTTTTTTTTTTACAGAAGTGAATGACCATCTTCTGGGAAGTATAGGTTTTGAACCTGAAAACTCTGTCTGTCTGTCTCTTAGTCCACAGAAAGAGCCACTAGCCCAGCCAGATCTCACGCTCAGATGGGGTGTTTTTGCCAGTCAAAGGTCTGCACAGCGCACTAGGGATTGGGCGGCCTGAGACCCAAATGTTACATTGTAGATGGACTGTTTGCAGTTCTTGCTCCCCAGGACATTGGACTGTCTCAACTCCCTCCCCTACAGCATGAAAAAAAGACTCTTGACAACCTTGGAGCAAATGGAGTGGGGGCGAGGGGAGCTGTTTGCATGTCTGCGCTGCTGATGCCCAGGTGTCTGTGGGGGCCGTGGCAGAGGCTGTAAGGGGACTAGGGGGCAGAAGGAGACTGTTTGAGAGGCTACTGGCAGGGCAGCCCGTGAGTGTGTGCAGGGCCGAGTGTGTGGGTGTGGTGGCAGGGGGTTAGGGCAGGTCCCCCTGCTGGATGGTGAGATGGCAGCTGGGCTGGCCCTGGGCCCTCAGGGCTGAAGGACAGAAGCTTGGTGGCAGTAAAGTTGCACAGGGAGGCACACAGTAGATGTTAGTTGGGAAGCTGGGGGACAGAGGGCAAGGGGAAAGGGGGCATCCTTGAGGAGGGGTCTGGACTAGAGAGTGGGGGGAGCTGGAGGCATGGAAGGTCCCAGGAATCAGGGACTGACAGGAACAGATTCCTGCACCCACCCACTGGATAGAAGCTGCAGCAGCCAGAGCAGCAGCCCTGGCTTGCCTAGGCAAAGGGACCTGATTGAGTCCATCTGAGGATGAGGAAGAGGAGGTGGAGGTGGAGGAGGAGGAGGAGAAGGAGGAGGAGGAGGAGGAAGAGGAGGAGGAAGAAGAAGAGGAGGAGGAGGGGCAGGAGGGCAGCTGTCAGTAGGCAACGGGATTAATAGAGTCCTCCATTACGGAGGCATGTGTCCAGGCAGGCACCCACCAACCCTCAGGGGCAGCTCAGGACACCCAGGGACCTGGTGTGGGTATCTCTGGGGCGGGGACTGTCAGTCAGTCAGCAAGACTGTGTGTCAGTGCACATGGTGGGACAGGGGCCTGGCGGACCTTGGTCCCCAGCCCTGGGCTGTCAGATGCCAGCCCCATGCCCAGACACACACCAATCTGCCCAGAGCCCCTTGGCCCGGCCGACCAGCACCTGCTTTGCCCTGGGGCTCTGGCTCTGGTGGCTGGCCACCACCCCTCAGGTCAAGTTCAGTGTGGGTGTCATGGCTGCTGGTCAACTGGATGGGCAGGGTCCCCGTGGCCTAGCAACCACAGGAGCCCTCTGTGATGTCCTAGCCCCTGGCATTCTGTGCTGGCCACACTGGCACGGGTCAGCCCAACTGCCCTGCCACTAGGTCAGCCAACAGCGCCAGATGCCTGGGCCCTGGCACAGAGGGACAGAAGGATCGGAAGACAGTGCTGACCGACGAGGGACCTCAGGGCTGGCAGGCAAGAGAAGACAGGTGGAGGTGTGCCCGGGATCCAGGGAGCCCAGGCCAGAGCTGCCTGCATGCCTGCCTGCCTTCCTGGATATCTGTATGCTGCCTTTGTCCAGGTAGGTTTCTCAGGTCCCCTCCCCTCCTGTCCTCTCCTGTCCTCTCCTGTCCTCACCATCCTCTCCCCTATCCTCTCCTCTGCACTTTGCTTCTCTCCTTTGTCTGTCCTCTCTTCCAGGTGCCCTGCTCACCAGCTCCGGCACTTGTGATGGTTCTCCAGTGACAGCTGTTCGCAACCCCTTCCACCCCCTGCCTGCCCCTAATGTGACCCAGCTCACAGGGTCTCCGGCTCACCCCACCCACACCCACACGCCCCAACACATTCCCTGGTTCAGCCCCTCTGCCCTATTCAGCCAAACTGGCCCCTTTGCAACCTACCTGTGCATCGTTGATTGTCTTCACCATTCAAGGAGAGATCTCCTTTTGTACTTAGCTTTGTTTACTGGTGGATGGATGGATGGATGGATGGATGGATGGATGGATGGATGGATGGATAGATGGATGGGTGGATGGATGGATGGACAGGTCAATGGATCAATTTTGTAGAGGGAGAGTACCATCTAGGGGTACTGGAGACCGCTGGTGTCAGATCCTTAGTCAATGTCAAATGTAAAACATTAATTCATCAATGACAAAAATGAGTAAGCACCTAAATAAATAAATAAATAAATAAATAAATATAAAAACTGGGTTAAAAAATACATGGTGTCTTTGCCTTTCTGCATATGGAATGCTGTGAGCATCTTAACAAGGAATGCATTGTCCTGAGTGGCCCATTTGAAGTCGTGGAATATTTCCTTTTCCTTTTTCTTTTTTTACTTTCTATTTTCTTGATTATTCACTGGAATAAATAGACAGCAATTGAGAGGGAAGGGAGGGAGAGAGAGTTTGAGACACAGAGAGAAACACCTGCAGCACTTCTGCACCACTTGTAAAGATTTCCCCTGGCAGGTGGGGACCAGGGTGTTGAGGCCCAGTCCTCCTGCATCGTAACATGAGTGCTTCACTGGGTGTGGCACCACCTGGTACCCTTGATGGGACACTTTTTTTTAGCAATGAAAAGAAATTCTCGTGGCAAGGTAATCAATAAATGAAGAAGTAAATAAAAGTGCATTTACATTAACTCAGTGGAAACACACAGGGACATATACGTCTCTGTTACCTGTATTACTTCTTCATTTATGGATTGATTGCCTCAAGGGGTTATTGCCACAGCTGATGCCTTCGCCACGAATAATCCACAGCTCCTGCACTCCATTTGTTCCCCTTTCGCTGCCCTTGTAGCTTGGTCACTGTGGTGGTTATTGTTTTTGTTGTTGTTGTTTTTACTGACCTTGCATCTGACAGACACAAAAGGAGAGAGCAGAGGAAATACAGGGTGGAAGAGAAAGATAGAGCTCCTAAAGACCTGCTTCACCCCCTGTAAAGCGAATCCCCTGCAGGTGGCGGTCTGGGGGCCAGACCCCAGATCCTTCCACCTGTCCCCTCTTTTTGTGAGCGCCACAAGCCCTTAACCCTCTGACATACCGCCAAAACTCCCTGGATTTACTTTTGAAGGCAGTATGACCTGCCTCGTTTTGAAGCCGCATTATCCTGTGGGTCAGTCCTGGAGACAGTGTCATCACACGACACACGGAGATCTCTGGTATCAGAGAGCACCTGGAACAGCAGCTGGGGCTCTAGTGCCAGGGCAGGAGCAACTCCCCATCCACTCTGCACGGAGTCCACCTGCCTGCATTTTGGTCCTCTTCCCTCCAAAAAAGATTTTTTCCCTTTTTTCACTTTGAAACAGGCAGCAGACAGGTTACCCAGGCAGGGGAAAAAAAATTAAAAGCCTTTTTTTTTTTTTTTTTTTTTTTTACAGAAGTGAATGACCATCTTCTGGGAAGTATAGGTTTTGAACCTGAAAACTCTGTCTGTCTGTCTCTTAGTCCACAGAAAGAGCCACTAGCCCAGCCAGATCTCACGCTCAGATGGGGTGTTTTTGCCAGTCAAAGGTCTGCACAGCGCACTAGGGATTGGGCGGCCTGAGACCCAAATGTTACATTGTAGATGGACTGTTTGCAGTTCTTGCTCCCCAGGACATTGGACTGTCTCAACTCCCTCCCCTACAGCATGAAAAAAAGACTCTTGACAACCTTGGAGCAAATGGAGTGGGGGCGAGGGGAGCTGTTTGCATGTCTGCGCTGCTGATGCCCAGGTGTCTGTGGGGGCCGTGGCAGAGGCTGTAAGGGGACTAGGGGGCAGAAGGAGACTGTTTGAGAGGCTACTGGCAGGGCAGCCCGTGAGTGTGTGCAGGGCCGAGTGTGTGGGTGTGGTGGCAGGGGGTTAGGGCAGGTCCCCCTGCTGGATGGTGAGATGGCAGCTGGGCTGGCCCTGGGCCCTCAGGGCTGAAGGACAGAAGCTTGGTGGCAGTAAAGTTGCACAGGGAGGCACACAGTAGATGTTAGTTGGGAAGCTGGGGGACAGAGGGCAAGGGGAAAGGGGGCATCCTTGAGGAGGGGTCTGGACTAGAGAGTGGGGGGAGCTGGAGGCATGGAAGGTCCCAGGAATCAGGGACTGACAGGAACAGATTCCTGCACCCACCACTGGATAGAAGCTGCAGCAGCCAGAGCAGCAGCCCTGGCTTGCCTAGGCAAAGGGACCTGATTGAGTCCATCTGAGGATGAGGAAGAGGAGGTGGAGGTGGAGGAGGAGGAGGAGAAGGAGGAGGAGGAGGAGGAAGAGGAGGAGGAAGAAGAAGAGGAGGAGGAGGGGCAGGAGGGCAGCTGTCAGTAGGCAACGGGATTAATAGAGTCCTCCATTACGGAGGCATGTGTCCAGGCAGGCACCCACCAACCCTCAGGGGCAGCTCAGGACACCCAGGGACCTGGTGTGGGTATCTCTGGGGCGGGGACTGTCAGTCAGTCAGCAAGACTGTGTGTCAGTGCACATGGTGGGACAGGGGCCTGGCGGACCTTGGTCCCCAGCCCTGGGCTGTCAGATGCCAGCCCCATGCCCAGACACACACCAATCTGCCCAGAGCCCCTTGGCCCGGCCGACCAGCACCTGCTTTGCCCTGGGGCTCTGGCTCTGGTGGCTGGCCACCACCCCTCAGGTCAAGTTCAGTGTGGGTGTCATGGCTGCTGGTCAACTGGATGGGCAGGGTCCCCGTGGCCTAGCAACCACAGGAGCCCTCTGTGATGTCCTAGCCCCTGGCATTCTGTGCTGGCCACACTGGCACGGGTCAGCCCAACTGCCCTGCCACTAGGTCAGCCAACAGCGCCAGATGCCTGGGCCCTGGCACAGAGGGACAGAAGGATCGGAAGACAGTGCTGACCGACGAGGGACCTCAGGGCTGGCAGGCAAGAGAAGACAGGTGGAGGTGTGCCCGGGATCCAGGGAGCCCAGGCCAGAGCTGCCTGCATGCCTGCCTGCCTTCCTGGATATCTGTATGCTGCCTTTGTCCAGGTAGGTTTCTCAGGTCCCCTCCCCTCCTGTCCTCTCCTGTCCTCTCCTGTCCTCACCATCCTCTCCCCTATCCTCTCCTCTGCACTTTGCTTCTCTCCTTTGTCTGTCCTCTCTTCCAGGTGCCCTGCTCACCAGCTCCGGCACTTGTGATGGTTCTCCAGTGACAGCTGTTCGCAACCCCTTCCACCCCCTGCCTGCCCCTAATGTGACCCAGCTCACAGGGTCTCCGGCTCACCCCACCCACACCCACACGCCCCAACACATTCCCTGGTTCAGCCCCTCTGCCCTATTCAGCCAAACTGGCCCCTTTGCAACCTACCTGTGCATCGTTGATTGTCTTCACCATTCAAGGAGAGATCTCCTTTTGTACTTAGCTTTGTTTACTGGTGGATGGATGGATGGATGGATGGATGGATGGATGGATGGATGGATAGATGGATGGGTGGATGGATGGATGGACAGGTCAATGGATCAATTTTGTAGAGGGAGAGTACCATCTAGGGGTACTGGAGACCGCTGGTGTCAGATCCTTAGTCAATGTCAAATGTAAAACATTAATTCATCAATGACAAAAATGAGTAAGCACCTAAATAAATAAATAAATAAATAAATAAATAAATATAAAAACTGGGTTAAAAAATACATGGTGTCTTTGCCTTTCTGCATATGGAATGCTGTGAGCATCTTAACAAGGAATGCATTGTCCTGAGTGGCCCATTTGAAGTCGTGGAATATTTCCTTTTCCTTTTTCTTTTTTTACTTTCTATTTTCTTGATTATTCACTGGAATAAATAGACAGCAATTGAGAGGGAAGGGAGGGAGAGAGAGTTTGAGACACAGAGAGAAACACCTGCAGCACTTCTGCACCACTTGTAAAGATTTCCCCTGGCAGGTGGGGACCAGGGTGTTGAGGCCCAGTCCTCCTGCATCGTAACATGAGTGCTTCACTGGGTGTGGCACCACCTGGTACCCTTGATGGGACACTTTTTTTTAGCAATGAAAAGAAATTCTCGTGGCAAGGTAATCAATAAATGAAGAAGTAAATAAAAGTGCATTTACATTAACTCAGTGGAAACACACAGGGACATATACGTCTCTGTTACCTGTATTACTTCTTCATTTATGGATTGATTGCCTCAAGGGGTTATTGCCACAGCTGATGCCTTCGCCACGAATAATCCACAGCTCCTGCACTCCATTTGTTCCCCTTTCGCTGCCCTTGTAGCTTGGTCACTGTGGTGGTTATTGTTTTTGTTGTTGTTGTTTTTACTGACCTTGCATCTGACAGACACAAAAGGAGAGAGCAGAGGAAATACAGGGTGGAAGAGAAAGATAGAGCTCCTAAAGACCTGCTTCACCCCCTGTAAAGCGAATCCCCTGCAGGTGGCGGTCTGGGGGCCAGACCCCAGATCCTTCCACCTGTCCCCTCTTTTTGTGAGCGCCACAAGCCCTTAACCCTCTGACATACCGCCAAAACTCCCTGGATTTACTTTTGAAGGCAGTATGACCTGCCTCGTTTTGAAGCCGCATTATCCTGTGGGTCAGTCCTGGAGACAGTGTCATCACACGACACACGGAGATCTCTGGTATCAGAGAGCACCTGGAACAGCAGCTGGGGCTCTAGTGCCAGGGCAGGAGCAACTCCCCATCCACTCTGCACGGAGTCCACCTGCCTGCATTTTGGTCCTCTTCCCTCCAAAAAAGATTTTTTCCCTTTTTTCACTTTGAAACAGGCAGCAGACAGGTTACCCAGGCAGGGGAAAAAAAATTAAAAGCCTTTTTTTTTTTTTTTTTTTTTTTTACAGAAGTGAATGACCATCTTCTGGGAAGTATAGGTTTTGAACCTGAAAACTCTGTCTGTCTGTCTCTTAGTCCACAGAAAGAGCCACTAGCCCAGCCAGATCTCACGCTCAGATGGGGTGTTTTTGCCAGTCAAAGGTCTGCACAGCGCACTAGGGATTGGGCGGCCTGAGACCCAAATGTTACATTGTAGATGGACTGTTTGCAGTTCTTGCTCCCCAGGACATTGGACTGTCTCAACTCCCTCCCCTACAGCATGAAAAAAAGACTCTTGACAACCTTGGAGCAAATGGAGTGGGGGCGAGGGGAGCTGTTTGCATGTCTGCGCTGCTGATGCCCAGGTGTCTGTGGGGGCCGTGGCAGAGGCTGTAAGGGGACTAGGGGGCAGAAGGAGACTGTTTGAGAGGCTACTGGCAGGGCAGCCCGTGAGTGTGTGCAGGGCCGAGTGTGTGGGTGTGGTGGCAGGGGGTTAGGGCAGGTCCCCCTGCTGGATGGTGAGATGGCAGCTGGGCTGGCCCTGGGCCCTCAGGGCTGAAGGACAGAAGCTTGGTGGCAGTAAAGTTGCACAGGGAGGCACACAGTAGATGTTAGTTGGGAAGCTGGGGGACAGAGGGCAAGGGGAAAGGGGGCATCCTTGAGGAGGGGTCTGGACTAGAGAGTGGGGGGAGCTGGAGGCATGGAAGGTCCCAGGAATCAGGGACTGACAGGAACAGATTCCTGCACCCACCCACTGGATAGAAGCTGCAGCAGCCAGAGCAGCAGCCCTGGCTTGCCTAGGCAAAGGGACCTGATTGAGTCCATCTGAGGATGAGGAAGAGGAGGTGGAGGTGGAGGAGGAGGAGGAGAAGGAGGAGGAGGAGGAGGAAGAGGAGGAGGAAGAAGAAGAGGAGGAGGAGGGGCAGGAGGGCAGCTGTCAGTAGGCAACGGGATTAATAGAGTCCTCCATTACGGAGGCATGTGTCCAGGCAGGCACCCACCAACCCTCAGGGGCAGCTCAGGACACCCAGGGACCTGGTGTGGGTATCTCTGGGGCGGGGACTGTCAGTCAGTCAGCAAGACTGTGTGTCAGTGCACATGGTGGGACAGGGGCCTGGCGGACCTTGGTCCCCAGCCCTGGGCTGTCAGATGCCAGCCCCATGCCCAGACACACACCAATCTGCCCAGAGCCCCTTGGCCCGGCCGACCAGCACCTGCTTTGCCCTGGGGCTCTGGCTCTGGTGGCTGGCCACCACCCCTCAGGTCAAGTTCAGTGTGGGTGTCATGGCTGCTGGTCAACTGGATGGGCAGGGTCCCCGTGGCCTAGCAACCACAGGAGCCCTCTGTGATGTCCTAGCCCCTGGCATTCTGTGCTGGCCACACTGGCACGGGTCAGCCCAACTGCCCTGCCACTAGGTCAGCCAACAGCGCCAGATGCCTGGGCCCTGGCACAGAGGGACAGAAGGATCGGAAGACAGTGCTGACCGACGAGGGACCTCAGGGCTGGCAGGCAAGAGAAGACAGGTGGAGGTGTGCCCGGGATCCAGGGAGCCCAGGCCAGAGCTGCCTGCATGCCTGCCTGCCTTCCTGGATATCTGTATGCTGCCTTTGTCCAGGTAGGTTTCTCAGGTCCCCTCCCCTCCTGTCCTCTCCTGTCCTCTCCTGTCCTCACCATCCTCTCCCCTATCCTCTCCTCTGCACTTTGCTTCTCTCCTTTGTCTGTCCTCTCTTCCAGGTGCCCTGCTCACCAGCTCCGGCACTTGTGATGGTTCTCCAGTGACAGCTGTTCGCAACCCCTTCCACCCCCTGCCTGCCCCTAATGTGACCCAGCTCACAGGGTCTCCGGCTCACCCCACCCACACCCACACGCCCCAACACATTCCCTGGTTCAGCCCCTCTGCCCTATTCAGCCAAACTGGCCCCTTTGCAACCTACCTGTGCATCGTTGATTGTCTTCACCATTCAAGGAGAGATCTCCTTTTGTACTTAGCTTTGTTTACTGGTGGATGGATGGATGGATGGATGGATGGATGGATGGATAGATGGATGGGTGGATGGATGGATGGACAGGTCAATGGATCAATTTTGTAGAGGGAGAGTACCATCTAGGGGTACTGGAGACCGCTGGTGTCAGATCCTTAGTCAATGTCAAATGTAAAACATTAATTCATCAATGACAAAAATGAGTAAGCACCTAAATAAATAAATAAATAAATAAATAAATAAATATAAAAACTGGGTAAAAAAATACATGGTGTCTTTGCCTTTCTGCATATGGAATGCTGTGAGCATCTTAACAAGGAATGCATTGTCCTGAGTGGCCCATTTGAAGTCGTGGAATATTTCCTTTTCCTTTTTCTTTTTTTACTTTCTATTTTCTTGATTATTCACTGGAATAAATAGACAGCAATTGAGAGGGAAGGGAGGGAGAGAGAGTTTGAGACACAGAGAGAAACACCTGCAGCACTTCTGCACCACTTGTAAAGATTTCCCCTGGCAGGTGGGGACCAGGGTGTTGAGGCCCAGTCCTCCTGCATCGTAACATGAGTGCTTCACTGGGTGTGGCACCACCTGGTACCCTTGATGGGACACTTTTTTTTAGCAATGAAAAGAAATTCTCGTGGCAAGGTAATCAATAAATGAAGAAGTAAATAAAAGTGCATTTACATTAACTCAGTGGAAACACACAGGGACATATACGTCTCTGTTACCTGTATTACTTCTTCATTTATGGATTGATTGCCTCAAGGGGTTATTGCCACAGCTGATGCCTTCGCCACGAATAATCCACAGCTCCTGCACTCCATTTGTTCCCCTTTCGCTGCCCTTGTAGCTTGGTCACTGTGGTGGTTATTGTTTTTGTTGTTGTTGTTTTTACTGACCTTGCATCTGACAGACACAAAAGGAGAGAGCAGAGGAAATACAGGGTGGAAGAGAAAGATAGAGCTCCTAAAGACCTGCTTCACCCCCTGTAAAGCGAATCCCCTGCAGGTGGCGGTCTGGGGGCCAGACCCCAGATCCTTCCACCTGTCCCCTCTTTTTGTGAGCGCCACAAGCCCTTAACCCTCTGACATACCGCCAAAACTCCCTGGATTTACTTTTGAAGGCAGTATGACCTGCCTCGTTTTGAAGCCGCATTATCCTGTGGGTCAGTCCTGGAGACAGTGTCATGACACGACACACGGAGATCTCTGGTATCAGAGAGCACCTGGAACAGCAGCTGGGGCTCTAGTGCCAGGGCAGGAGCAACTCCCCATCCACTCTGCACGGAGTCCACCTGCCTGCATTTTGGTCCTCTTCCCTCCAAAAAAGATTTTTTCCCTTTTTTCACTTTGAAACAGGCAGCAGACAGGTTACCCAGGCAGGGGAAAAAAAATTAAAAGCCTTTTTTTTTTTTTTTTTTTTTTTTACAGAAGTGAATGACCATCTTCTGGGAAGTATAGGTTTTGAACCTGAAAACTCTGTCTGTCTGTCTCTTAGTCCACAGAAAGAGCCACTAGCCCAGCCAGATCTCACGCTCAGATGGGGTGTTTTTGCCAGTCAAAGGTCTGCACAGCGCACTAGGGATTGGGCGGCCTGAGACCCAAATGTTACATTGTAGATGGACTGTTTGCAGTTCTTGCTCCCCAGGACATTGGACTGTCTCAACTCCCTCCCCTACAGCATGAAAAAAAGACTCTTGACAACCTTGGAGCAAATGGAGTGGGGGCGAGGGGAGCTGTTTGCATGTCTGCGCTGCTGATGCCCAGGTGTCTGTGGGGGCCGTGGCAGAGGCTGTAAGGGGACTAGGGGGCAGAAGGAGACTGTTTGAGAGGCTACTGGCAGGGCAGCCCGTGAGTGTGTGCAGGGCCGAGTGTGTGGGTGTGGTGGCAGGGGGTTAGGGCAGGTCCCCCTGCTGGATGGTGAGATGGCAGCTGGGCTGGCCCTGGGCCCTCAGGGCTGAAGGACAGAAGCTTGGTGGCAGTAAAGTTGCACAGGGAGGCACACAGTAGATGTTAGTTGGGAAGCTGGGGGACAGAGGGCAAGGGGAAAGGGGGCATCCTTGAGGAGGGGTCTGGACTAGAGAGTGGGGGGAGCTGGAGGCATGGAAGGTCCCAGGAATCAGGGACTGACAGGAACAGATTCCTGCACCCACCCACTGGATAGAAGCTGCAGCAGCCAGAGCAGCAGCCCTGGCTTGCCTAGGCAAAGGGACCTGATTGAGTCCATCTGAGGATGAGGAAGAGGAGGTGGAGGTGGAGGAGGAGGAGGAGAAGGAGGAGGAGGAGGAGGAAGAGGAGGAGGAAGAAGAAGAGGAGGAGGAGGGGCAGGAGGGCAGCTGTCAGTAGGCAACGGGATTAATAGAGTCCTCCATTACGGAGGCATGTGTCCAGGCAGGCACCCACCAACCCTCAGGGGCAGCTCAGGACACCCAGGGACCTGGTGTGGGTATCTCTGGGGCGGGGACTGTCAGTCAGTCAGCAAGACTGTGTGTCAGTGCACATGGTGGGACAGGGGCCTGGCGGACCTTGGTCCCCAGCCCTGGGCTGTCAGATGCCAGCCCCATGCCCAGACACACACCAATCTGCCCAGAGCCCCTTGGCCCGGCCGACCAGCACCTGCTTTGCCCTGGGGCTCTGGCTCTGGTGGCTGGCCACCACCCCTCAGGTCAAGTTCAGTGTGGGTGTCATGGCTGCTGGTCAACTGGATGGGCAGGGTCCCCGTGGCCTAGCAACCACAGGAGCCCTCTGTGATGTCCTAGCCCCTGGCATTCTGTGCTGGCCACACTGGCACGGGTCAGCCCAACTGCCCTGCCACTAGGTCAGCCAACAGCGCCAGATGCCTGGGCCCTGGCACAGAGGGACAGAAGGATCGGAAGACAGTGCTGACCGACGAGGGACCTCAGGGCTGGCAGGCAAGAGAAGACAGGTGGAGGTGTGCCCGGGATCCAGGGAGCCCAGGCCAGAGCTGCCTGCATGCCTGCCTGCCTTCCTGGATATCTGTATGCTGCCTTTGTCCAGGTAGGTTTCTCAGGTCCCCTCCCCTCCTGTCCTCTCCTGTCCTCTCCTGTCCTCACCATCCTCTCCCCTATCCTCTCCTCTGCACTTTGCTTCTCTCCTTTGTCTGTCCTCTCTTCCAGGTGCCCTGCTCACCAGCTCCGGCACTTGTGATGGTTCTCCAGTGACAGCTGTTCGCAACCCCTTCCACCCCCTGCCTGCCCCTAATGTGACCCAGCTCACAGGGTCTCCGGCTCACCCCACCCACACCCACACGCCCCAACACATTCCCTGGTTCAGCCCCTCTGCCCTATTCAGCCAAACTGGCCCCTTTGCAACCTACCTGTGCATCGTTGATTGTCTTCACCATTCAAGGAGAGATCTCCTTTTGTACTTAGCTTTGTTTACTGGTGGATGGATGGATGGATGGATGGATGGATGGATGGATGGATGGATGGATAGATGGATGGGTGGATGGATGGATGGACAGGTCAATGGATCAATTTTGTAGAGGGAGAGTACCATCTAGGGGTACTGGAGACCGCTGGTGTCAGATCCTTAGTCAATGTCAAATGTAAAACATTAATTCATCAATGACAAAAATGAGTAAGCACCTAAATAAATAAATAAATAAATAAATAAATAAATATAAAAACTGGGTTAAAAAATACATGGTGTCTTTGCCTTTCTGCATATGGAATGCTGTGAGCATCTTAACAAGGAATGCATTGTCCTGAGTGGCCCATTTGAAGTCGTGGAATATTTCCTTTTCCTTTTTCTTTTTTTACTTTCTATTTTCTTGATTATTCACTGGAATAAATAGACAGCAATTGAGAGGGAAGGGAGGGAGAGAGAGTTTGAGACACAGAGAGAAACACCTGCAGCACTTCTGCACCACTTGTAAAGATTTCCCCTGGCAGGTGGGGACCAGGGTGTTGAGGCCCAGTCCTCCTGCATCGTAACATGAGTGCTTCACTGGGTGTGGCACCACCTGGTACCCTTGATGGGACACTTTTTTTTAGCAATGAAAAGAAATTCTCGTGGCAAGGTAATCAATAAATGAAGAAGTAAATAAAAGTGCATTTACATTAACTCAGTGGAAACACACAGGGACATATACGTCTCTGTTACCTGTATTACTTCTTCATTTATGGATTGATTGCCTCAAGGGGTTATTGCCACAGCTGATGCCTTCGCCACGAATAATCCACAGCTCCTGCACTCCATTTGTTCCCCTTTCGCTGCCCTTGTAGCTTGGTCACTGTGGTGGTTATTGTTTTTGTTGTTGTTGTTTTTACTGACCTTGCATCTGACAGACACAAAAGGAGAGAGCAGAGGAAATACAGGGTGGAAGAGAAAGATAGAGCTCCTAAAGACCTGCTTCACCCCCTGTAAAGCGAATCCCCTGCAGGTGGCGGTCTGGGGGCCAGACCCCAGATCCTTCCACCTGTCCCCTCTTTTTGTGAGCGCCACAAGCCCTTAACCCTCTGACATACCGCCAAAACTCCCTGGATTTACTTTTGAAGGCAGTATGACCTGCCTCGTTTTGAAGCCGCATTATCCTGTGGGTCAGTCCTGGAGACAGTGTCATCACACGACACACGGAGATCTCTGGTATCAGAGAGCACCTGGAACAGCAGCTGGGGCTCTAGTGCCAGGGCAGGAGCAACTCCCCATCCACTCTGCACGGAGTCCACCTGCCTGCATTTTGGTCCTCTTCCCTCCAAAAAAGATTTTTTCCCTTTTTTCACTTTGAAACAGGCAGCAGACAGGTTACCCAGGCAGGGGAAAAAAAATTAAAAGCCTTTTTTTTTTTTTTTTTTTTTTTTACAGAAGTGAATGACCATCTTCTGGGAAGTATAGGTTTTGAACCTGAAAACTCTGTCTGTCTGTCTCTTAGTCCACAGAAAGAGCCACTAGCCCAGCCAGATCTCACGCTCAGATGGGGTGTTTTTGCCAGTCAAAGGTCTGCACAGCGCACTAGGGATTGGGCGGCCTGAGACCCAAATGTTACATTGTAGATGGACTGTTTGCAGTTCTTGCTCCCCAGGACATTGGACTGTCTCAACTCCCTCCCCTACAGCATGAAAAAAAGACTCTTGACAACCTTGGAGCAAATGGAGTGGGGGCGAGGGGAGCTGTTTGCATGTCTGCGCTGCTGATGCCCAGGTGTCTGTGGGGGCCGTGGCAGAGGCTGTAAGGGGACTAGGGGGCAGAAGGAGACTGTTTGAGAGGCTACTGGCAGGGCAGCCCGTGAGTGTGTGCAGGGCCGAGTGTGTGGGTGTGGTGGCAGGGGGTTAGGGCAGGTCCCCCTGCTGGATGGTGAGATGGCAGCTGGGCTGGCCCTGGGCCCTCAGGGCTGAAGGACAGAAGCTTGGTGGCAGTAAAGTTGCACAGGGAGGCACACAGTAGATGTTAGTTGGGAAGCTGGGGGACAGAGGGCAAGGGGAAAGGGGGCATCCTTGAGGAGGGGTCTGGACTAGAGAGTGGGGGGAGCTGGAGGCATGGAAGGTCCCAGGAATCAGGGACTGACAGGAACAGATTCCTGCACCCACCCACTGGATAGAAGCTGCAGCAGCCAGAGCAGCAGCCCTGGCTTGCCTAGGCAAAGGGACCTGATTGAGTCCATCTGAGGATGAGGAAGAGGAGGTGGAGGTGGAGGAGGAGGAGGAGAAGGAGGAGGAGGAGGAGGAAGAGGAGGAGGAAGAAGAAGAGGAGGAGGAGGGGCAGGAGGGCAGCTGTCAGTAGGCAACGGGATTAATAGAGTCCTCCATTACGGAGGCATGTGTCCAGGCAGGCACCCACCAACCCTCAGGGGCAGCTCAGGACACCCAGGGACCTGGTGTGGGTATCTCTGGGGCGGGGACTGTCAGTCAGTCAGCAAGACTGTGTGTCAGTGCACATGGTGGGACAGGGGCCTGGCGGACCTTGGTCCCCAGCCCTGGGCTGTCAGATGCCAGCCCCATGCCCAGACACACACCAATCTGCCCAGAGCCCCTTGGCCCGGCCGACCAGCACCTGCTTTGCCCTGGGGCTCTGGCTCTGGTGGCTGGCCACCACCCCTCAGGTCAAGTTCAGTGTGGGTGTCATGGCTGCTGGTCAACTGGATGGGCAGGGTCCCCGTGGCCTAGCAACCACAGGAGCCCTCTGTGATGTCCTAGCCCCTGGCATTCTGTGCTGGCCACACTGGCACGGGTCAGCCCAACTGCCCTGCCACTAGGTCAGCCAACAGCGCCAGATGCCTGGGCCCTGGCACAGAGGGACAGAAGGATCGGAAGACAGTGCTGACCGACGAGGGACCTCAGGGCTGGCAGGCAAGAGAAGACAGGTGGAGGTGTGCCCGGGATCCAGGGAGCCCAGGCCAGAGCTGCCTGCATGCCTGCCTGCCTTCCTGGATATCTGTATGCTGCCTTTGTCCAGGTAGGTTTCTCAGGTCCCCTCCCCTCCTGTCCTCTCCTGTCCTCTCCTGTCCTCACCATCCTCTCCCCTATCCTCTCCTCTGCACTTTGCTTCTCTCCTTTGTCTGTCCTCTCTTCCAGGTGCCCTGCTCACCAGCTCCGGCACTTGTGATGGTTCTCCAGTGACAGCTGTTCGCAACCCCTTCCACCCCCTGCCTGCCCCTAATGTGACCCAGCTCACAGGGTCTCCGGCTCACCCCACCCACACCCACACGCCCCAACACATTCCCTGGTTCAGCCCCTCTGCCCTATTCAGCCAAACTGGCCCCTTTGCAACCTACCTGTGCATCGTTGATTGTCTTCACCATTCAAGGAGAGATCTCCTTTTGTACTTAGCTTTGTTTACTGGTGGATGGATGGATGGATGGATGGATGGATGGATAGATGGATGGGTGGATGGATGGATGGACAGGTCAATGGATCAATTTTGTAGAGGGAGAGTACCATCTAGGGGTACTGGAGACCGCTGGTGTCAGATCCTTAGTCAATGTCAAATGTAAAACATTAATTCATCAATGACAAAAATGAGTAAGCACCTAAATAAATAAATAAATAAATAAATAAATAAATATAAAAACTGGGTAAAAAAATACATGGTGTCTTTGCCTTTCTGCATATGGAATGCTGTGAGCATCTTAACAAGGAATGCATTGTCCTGAGTGGCCCATTTGAAGTCGTGGAATATTTCCTTTTCCTTTTTCTTTTTTTACTTTCTATTTTCTTGATTATTCACTGGAATAAATAGACAGCAATTGAGAGGGAAGGGAGGGAGAGAGAGTTTGAGACACAGAGAGAAACACCTGCAGCACTTCTGCACCACTTGTAAAGATTTCCCCTGGCAGGTGGGGACCAGGGTGTTGAGGCCCAGTCCTCCTGCATCGTAACATGAGTGCTTCACTGGGTGTGGCACCACCTGGTACCCTTGATGGGACACTTTTTTTTAGCAATGAAAAGAAATTCTCGTGGCAAGGTAATCAATAAATGAAGAAGTAAATAAAAGTGCATTTACATTAACTCAGTGGAAACACACAGGGACATATACGTCTCTGTTACCTGTATTACTTCTTCATTTATGGATTGATTGCCTCAAGGGGTTATTGCCACAGCTGATGCCTTCGCCACGAATAATCCACAGCTCCTGCACTCCATTTGTTCCCCTTTCGCTGCCCTTGTAGCTTGGTCACTGTGGTGGTTATTGTTTTTGTTGTTGTTGTTTTTACTGACCTTGCATCTGACAGACACAAAAGGAGAGAGCAGAGGAAATACAGGGTGGAAGAGAAAGATAGAGCTCCTAAAGACCTGCTTCACCCCCTGTAAAGCGAATCCCCTGCAGGTGGCGGTCTGGGGGCCAGACCCCAGATCCTTCCACCTGTCCCCTCTTTTTGTGAGCGCCACAAGCCCTTAACCCTCTGACATACCGCCAAAACTCCCTGGATTTACTTTTGAAGGCAGTATGACCTGCCTCGTTTTGAAGCCGCATTATCCTGTGGGTCAGTCCTGGAGACAGTGTCATCACACGACACACGGAGATCTCTGGTATCAGAGAGCACCTGGAACAGCAGCTGGGGCTCTAGTGCCAGGGCAGGAGCAACTCCCCATCCACTCTGCACGGAGTCCACCTGCCTGCATTTTGGTCCTCTTCCCTCCAAAAAAGATTTTTTCCCTTTTTTCACTTTGAAACAGGCAGCAGACAGGTTACCCAGGCAGGGGAAAAAAAATTAAAAGCCTTTTTTTTTTTTTTTTTTTTTTTTACAGAAGTGAATGACCATCTTCTGGGAAGTATAGGTTTTGAACCTGAAAACTCTGTCTGTCTGTCTCTTAGTCCACAGAAAGAGCCACTAGCCCAGCCAGATCTCACGCTCAGATGGGGTGTTTTTGCCAGTCAAAGGTCTGCACAGCGCACTAGGGATTGGGCGGCCTGAGACCCAAATGTTACATTGTAGATGGACTGTTTGCAGTTCTTGCTCCCCAGGACATTGGACTGTCTCAACTCCCTCCCCTACAGCATGAAAAAAAGACTCTTGACAACCTTGGAGCAAATGGAGTGGGGGCGAGGGGAGCTGTTTGCATGTCTGCGCTGCTGATGCCCAGGTGTCTGTGGGGGCCGTGGCAGAGGCTGTAAGGGGACTAGGGGGCAGAAGGAGACTGTTTGAGAGGCTACTGGCAGGGCAGCCCGTGAGTGTGTGCAGGGCCGAGTGTGTGGGTGTGGTGGCAGGGGGTTAGGGCAGGTCCCCCTGCTGGATGGTGAGATGGCAGCTGGGCTGGCCCTGGGCCCTCAGGGCTGAAGGACAGAAGCTTGGTGGCAGTAAAGTTGCACAGGGAGGCACACAGTAGATGTTAGTTGGGAAGCTGGGGGACAGAGGGCAAGGGGAAAGGGGGCATCCTTGAGGAGGGGTCTGGACTAGAGAGTGGGGGGAGCTGGAGGCATGGAAGGTCCCAGGAATCAGGGACTGACAGGAACAGATTCCTGCACCCACCCACTGGATAGAAGCTGCAGCAGCCAGAGCAGCAGCCCTGGCTTGCCTAGGCAAAGGGACCTGATTGAGTCCATCTGAGGATGAGGAAGAGGAGGTGGAGGTGGAGGAGGAGGAGGAGAAGGAGGAGGAGGAGGAGGAAGAGGAGGAGGAAGAAGAAGAGGAGGAGGAGGGGCAGGAGGGCAGCTGTCAGTAGGCAACGGGATTAATAGAGTCCTCCATTACGGAGGCATGTGTCCAGGCAGGCACCCACCAACCCTCAGGGGCAGCTCAGGACACCCAGGGACCTGGTGTGGGTATCTCTGGGGCGGGGACTGTCAGTCAGTCAGCAAGACTGTGTGTCAGTGCACATGGTGGGACAGGGGCCTGGCGGACCTTGGTCCCCAGCCCTGGGCTGTCAGATGCCAGCCCCATGCCCAGACACACACCAATCTGCCCAGAGCCCCTTGGCCCGGCCGACCAGCACCTGCTTTGCCCTGGGGCTCTGGCTCTGGTGGCTGGCCACCACCCCTCAGGTCAAGTTCAGTGTGGGTGTCATGGCTGCTGGTCAACTGGATGGGCAGGGTCCCCGTGGCCTAGCAACCACAGGAGCCCTCTGTGATGTCCTAGCCCCTGGCATTCTGTGCTGGCCACACTGGCACGGGTCAGCCCAACTGCCCTGCCACTAGGTCAGCCAACAGCGCCAGATGCCTGGGCCCTGGCACAGAGGGACAGAAGGATCGGAAGACAGTGCTGACCGACGAGGGACCTCAGGGCTGGCAGGCAAGAGAAGACAGGTGGAGGTGTGCCCGGGATCCAGGGAGCCCAGGCCAGAGCTGCCTGCATGCCTGCCTGCCTTCCTGGATATCTGTATGCTGCCTTTGTCCAGGTAGGTTTCTCAGGTCCCCTCCCCTCCTGTCCTCTCCTGTCCTCTCCTGTCCTCACCATCCTCTCCCCTATCCTCTCCTCTGCACTTTGCTTCTCTCCTTTGTCTGTCCTCTCTTCCAGGTGCCCTGCTCACCAGCTCCGGCACTTGTGATGGTTCTCCAGTGACAGCTGTTCGCAACCCCTTCCACCCCCTGCCTGCCCCTAATGTGACCCAGCTCACAGGGTCTCCGGCTCACCCCACCCACACCCACACGCCCCAACACATTCCCTGGTTCAGCCCCTCTGCCCTATTCAGCCAAACTGGCCCCTTTGCAACCTACCTGTGCATCGTTGATTGTCTTCACCATTCAAGGAGAGATCTCCTTTTGTACTTAGCTTTGTTTACTGGTGGATGGATGGATGGATGGATGGATGGATGGATGGATGGATGGATAGATGGATGGGTGGATGGATGGATGGACAGGTCAATGGATCAATTTTGTAGAGGGAGAGTACCATCTAGGGGTACTGGAGACCGCTGGTGTCAGATCCTTAGTCAATGTCAAATGTAAAACATTAATTCATCAATGACAAAAATGAGTAAGCACCTAAATAAATAAATAAATAAATAAATAAATAAATATAAAAACTGGGTTAAAAAATACATGGTGTCTTTGCCTTTCTGCATATGGAATGCTGTGAGCATCTTAACAAGGAATGCATTGTCCTGAGTGGCCCATTTGAAGTCGTGGAATATTTCCTTTTCCTTTTTCTTTTTTTACTTTCTATTTTCTTGATTATTCACTGGAATAAATAGACAGCAATTGAGAGGGAAGGGAGGGAGAGAGAGTTTGAGACACAGAGAGAAACACCTGCAGCACTTCTGCACCACTTGTAAAGATTTCCCCTGGCAGGTGGGGACCAGGGTGTTGAGGCCCAGTCCTCCTGCATCGTAACATGAGTGCTTCACTGGGTGTGGCACCACCTGGTACCCTTGATGGGACACTTTTTTTTAGCAATGAAAAGAAATTCTCGTGGCAAGGTAATAAATAAATGAAGAAGTAAATAAAAGTGCATTTACATTAACTCAGTGGAAACACACAGGGACATATACGTCTCTGTTACCTGTATTACTTCTTCATTTATGGATTGATTGCCTCAAGGGGTTATTGCCACAGCTGATGCCTTCGCCACGAATAATCCACAGCTCCTGCACTCCATTTGTTCCCCTTTCGCTGCCCTTGTAGCTTGGTCACTGTGGTGGTTATTGTTTTTGTTGTTGTTGTTTTTACTGACCTTGCATCTGACAGACACAAAAGGAGAGAGCAGAGGAAATACAGGGTGGAAGAGAAAGATAGAGCTCCTAAAGACCTGCTTCACCCCCTGTAAAGCGAATCCCCTGCAGGTGGCGGTCTGGGGGCCAGACCCCAGATCCTTCCACCTGTCCCCTCTTTTTGTGAGCGCCACAAGCCCTTAACCCTCTGACATACCGCCAAAACTCCCTGGATTTACTTTTGAAGGCAGTATGACCTGCCTCGTTTTGAAGCCGCATTATCCTGTGGGTCAGTCCTGGAGACAGTGTCATGACACGACACACGGAGATCTCTGGTATCAGAGAGCACCTGGAACAGCAGCTGGGGCTCTAGTGCCAGGGCAGGAGCAACTCCCCATCCACTCTGCACGGAGTCCACCTGCCTGCATTTTGGTCCTCTTCCCTCCAAAAAAGATTTTTTCCCTTTTTTCACTTTGAAACAGGCAGCAGACAGGTTACCCAGGCAGGGGAAAAAAAATTAAAAGCCTTTTTTTTTTTTTTTTTTTTTTTACAGAAGTGAATGACCATCTTCTGGGAAGTATAGGTTTTGAACCTGAAAACTCTGTCTGTCTGTCTCTTAGTCCACAGAAAGAGCCACTAGCCCAGCCAGATCTCACGCTCAGATGGGGTGTTTTTGCCAGTCAAAGGTCTGCACAGCGCACTAGGGATTGGGCGGCCTGAGACCCAAATGTTACATTGTAGATGGACTGTTTGCAGTTCTTGCTCCCCAGGACATTGGACTGTCTCAACTCCCTCCCCTACAGCATGAAAAAAAGACTCTTGACAACCTTGGAGCAAATGGAGTGGGGGCGAGGGGAGCTGTTTGCACGTCTGCGCTGCTGATGCCCAGGTGTCTGTGGGGGCCGTGGCAGAGGCTGTAAGGGGACTAGGGGGCAGAAGGAGACTGTTTGAGAGGCTACTGGCAGGGCAGCCCGTGAGTGTGTGCAGGGCCGAGTGTGTGGGTGTGGTGGCAGGGGGTTAGGGCAGGTCCCCCTGCTGGATGGTGAGATGGCAGCTGGGCTGGCCCTGGGCCCTCAGGGCTGAAGGACAGAAGCTTGGTGGCAGTAAAGTTGCACAGGGAGGCACACAGTAGATGTTAGTTGGGAAGCTGGGGGACAGAGGGCAAGGGGAAAGGGGGCATCCTTGAGGAGGGATCTGGACTAGAGAGTGGGGGGAGCTGGAGGCATGGAAGGTCCCAGGAATCAGGGACTGACAGGAACAGATTCCTGCACCCACCCACTGGATAGAAGCTGCAGCAGCCAGAGCAGCAGCCCTGGCTTGCCTAGGCAAAGGGCCCTGATTGAGTCCATCTGAGGATGAGGAAGAGGAGGTGGAGGTGGAGGAGGAGGAGGAGAAGGAGGAGGAGGAGGAGGAAGAGGAGGAGGAAGAAGAAGAGGAGGAGGAGGGGCAGGAGGGCAGCTGTCAGTAGGCAACGGGATTAATAGAGTCCTCCATTACGGAGGCATGTGTCCACGCAGGCACCCACCAACCCTCAGGGGCAGCTCAGGGCACCCAGGGACCTGGTGTGGGTATCTCTGGGGCGGGGACTGTCAGTCAGTCAGCAAGACTGTGTGTCAGTGCACATGGTGGGACAAGGGCCTGGCGGACCTTGGTCCCCAGCCCTGGGCTGTCAGATGCCAGCCCCATGCCCAGACACACACCAATCTGCCCAGAGCCCCTTGGCCCGGCCGACCAGCACCTGCTTTGCCCTGGGGCTCTGGCTCTGGTGGCTGGCCACCACCCCTCAGGTCAAGTTCAGTGTGGGTGTCATGGCTGCTGGTCAACTGGATGGGCAGGGTCCCCGTGGCCTAGCAACCACAGGAGCCCTCTGTGATGTCCTAGCCCCTGGCATTCTGTGCTGGCCACACTGGCACGGGTCAGCCCAACTGCCCTGCCACTAGGTCAGGCAACAGCGCCAGATGCCTGGGCCCTGGCACAGAGGGACAGAAGGATCGGAAGACAGTGCTGACCGACGAGGGACCTCAGGGCTGGCAGGCAAGAGAAGACAGGTGGAGGTGTGCCCGGGATCCAGGGAGCCCAGGCCAGAGCTGCCTGCATGCCTGCCTGCCTTCCTGGATATCTGTATGCTGCCTTTTTCCAGGTAGGTTTCTCAGGTACCCTCCCCTCCTGTCCTCTCCTGTCCTCTCCTGTCCTCACCATCCTCTCCCCTATCCTCTCCTCTGCACTTTGCTTCTCTCCTTTGTCTGTCCTCTCTTCCAGGTGCCCTGCTCACCAGCTCCGGCACTTGTGATGGTTCTCCAGTGACAGCTGTTCGCAACCCCTTCCACCCCCTGCCTGCCCCTAATGTGACCCAGCTCACAGGGTCTCCGGCTCACCCCACCCACACCCACACGCCCCAACACATTCCCTGGTTCAGCCCCTCTGCCCTATTCAGCCAAACTGGCCCCTTTGCAACCTACCTGTGCATCGTTGATTGTCTTCACCATTCAAGGAGAGATCTCCTTTTGTACTTAGCTTTGTTTACTGGTGGATGGATGGATGGATGGATGGATGGATGGATGGATAGATGGATGGGTGGATGGATGGATGGACAGGTCAATGGATCAATTTTGTAGAGGGAGAGTACCATCTAGGGGTACTGGAGACCGCTGGTGTCAGATCCTTAGTCAATGTCAAATGTAAAACATTAATTCATCAATGACAAAAATGAGTAAGCACCTAAATAAATAAATTAATAAATATAAAAACTGGGTTAAAAATACACGGTGTCTTTGCCTTTCTGCATATGGAATGCTGTGAGCATCTTAACAAGGAATGCATTGTCCTGAGTGGCCCATTTGAAGTCTTGGAATATTTCCTTTTCCTTTTTCTTTTTTTACTTTCTATTTTCTTGATTATTCAGTGGAATAAATAGACAGAAATTGAGAGGGAAGGGAGGGAGAGAGAGTTTGAGACACAGAGAGAAACACCTGCAGCACTTCTGCACCACTTGTAAAGATTTCCCCTGGCAGGTGGGGACCAGGGTGTTGAGGCCCAGTCCTCCTGCATCGTAACATGAGTGCTTCACTGGGTGTGGCACCACCTGGTACCCTTGATGGGACACTTTTTTTTAGCAATGAAAAGAAATTCTCGTGGCAAGGTAATAAATAAATGAAGAAGTAAATAAAAGTGCATTTACATTAACTCAGTGGAAACACACAGGGACATATACGTCTCTGTTACCTGTATTACTTCTTCATTTATGGATTGATTGCCTCAAGGGGTTATTGCCACAGCTGATGCCTTCGCCACGAATAATCCACAGCTCCTGCACTCCATTTGTTCCCCTTTCGCTGCCCTTGTAGCTTGGTCACTGTGGTGGTTATTGTTTTTGTTGTTGTTGTTTTTACTGACCTTGCATCTGACAGACACAAAAGGAGAGAGCAGAGGAAATACAGGGTGGAAGAGAAAGATAGAGCTCCTAAAGACCTGCTTCACCCCCTGTAAAGCGAATCCCCTGCAGGTGGTGGTCTGGGGGCCAGACCCCAGATCCTTCCACCTGTCCCCTCTTTTTGTGAGCGCCACAAGCCCTTAACCCTCTGACATACCGCCAAAACTCCCTGGATTTACTTTTGAAGGCAGTATGACCTGCCTCGTTTTGAAGCCGCATTATCCTGTGGGTCAGTCCTGGAGACAGTGTCATGACATGACACACGGAGATCTCTGGTATCAGAGAGCACCTGGAACAGCAGCTGGGGCTCTAGTGCCAGGGCAGGAGCAACTCCCCATCCACTCTCCACGGAGTCCACCTGCCTGCATTTTGGTCCTCTTCCCTCCAAAAAAGATTTTTTCCCTTTTTTCACTTTGAAACAGGCAGCAGACAGGTTACCCAGGCAGGGGAAAAAAAATTAAAAGCTTTTTTTTTTTTTTTTTTTTTTTTTTTACCGAAGTGAATGACCATCTTCTGGGAAGTATAGGTTTTGAACCTGAAAACTCTGTCTGTCTGTCTCTTAGTCCACAGAAAGAGCCACTAGCCCAGCCAGATCTCACGCTCAGATGGGGTGTTTTTGCCAGTCAAAGGTCTGCACAGTGCACTAGGGATTGGGCGGCCTGAGACCCAAATGTTACATTGTAGATGGACTGTTTGCAGTTTTTGCTCCCCAGGACATTGGACTGTCTCAACTCCCTCCCCTACAGCATGAAAAAAAGACTCTTGACAACCTTGGAGCAAATGGAGTGGGGGCGAGGGGAGCTGTTTGCATGTCTGCGCTGCTGATGCCCAGGTGTCTGTGGGGGCCGTGGCAGAGGCTGTAAGGGGACTAGGGGGCAGAAGGAGACTGTTTGAGAGGCTACTGGCAGGGCAGCCCGTGAGTGTGTGCAGGGCCGAGTGTGTGGGTGTGGTGGCAGGGGGTTAGGGCAGGTCCCCCTGCTGGATGGTGAGATGGCAGCTGGGCTGGCCCTGGGCCCTCAGGGCTGAAGGACAGAAGCTTGGTGGCAGTAAAGTTGCACAGGGAGGCACACAGTAGATGTTAGTTGGGAAGCTGGGGGACAGAGGGCAAGGGGAAAGGGGGCATCCTTGAGGAGGGGTCTGGACTAGAGAGTGGGGGGAGCTGGAGGCATGGAAGGTCCCAGGAATCAGGGACTGACAGGAACAGATTCCTGCACCCACCCACTGGATAGAAGCTGCAGCAGCCAGAGCAGCAGCCCTGGCTTGCCTAGGCAAAGGGCCCTGATTGAGTCCATCTGAGGATGAGGAAGAGGAGGTGGAGGTGGAGGAGGAGGAGGAGAAGGAGGAGGAGGAGGAGGAAGAGGAGGAGGAAGAAGAAGAGGAGGAGGAGGGGCAGGAGGGCAGCTGTCAGTAGGCAACGGGATTAATAGAGTCCTCCATTACTGAGGCATGTGTCCACGCAGGCACCCACCAACCCTCAGGGGCAGCTCAGGGCACCCAGGGACCTGGTGTGGGTATCTCTGGGGCGGGGACTGTCAGTCAGTCAGCAAGACTGTGTGTCAGTGCACATGGTGGGACAGGGGCCTGGCGGACCTTGGTCCCCCGCCCTGGGCTGTCAGATGCCAGCCCCATGCCCAGACACACACCAATCTGCCCAGAGCCCCTTGGCCCGGCCGACCAGCACCTGCTTTGCCCTGGGGCTCTGGCTCTGGTGGCTGGCCACCACCCCTCAGGTCAAGTTCAGTGTGGGTGTCATGGCTGCTGGTCAACTGGATGGGCAGGGTCCCCGTGGCCTAGCAACCACAGGAGCCCTCTGTGATGTCCTAGCCCCTGGCATTCTGTGCTGGCCACACTGGCACGGGTCAGCCCAACTGCCCTGCCACTAGGTCAGGCAACAGCGCCAGATGCCTGGGCCCTGGCACAGAGGGACAGAAGGATCGGAAGACAGTGCTGACCGACGAGGGACCTCAGGGCTGGCAGGCAAGAGAAGACAGGTGGAGGTGTGCCCGGGATCCAGGGAGCCCAGGCCAGAGCTGCCTGCATGCCTGCCTGCCTTCCTGGATATCTGTATGCTGCCTTTGTCCAGGTAGGTTTCTCAGGTCCCCTCCCCTCCTGTCCTCTCCTGTCCTCTCCTGTCCTCACCATCCTCTCCCCTATCCTCTCCTCTGCACTTTGCTTCTCTCCTTTGTCTGTCCTCTCTTCCAGGTGCCCTGCTCACCAGCTCCGGCACTTGTGATGGTTCTCCAGTGACAGCTGTTCGCAACCCCTTCCACCCCCTGCCTGCCCCTAATGTGACCCAGCTCACAGGGTCTCCGGCTCACCCCACCCACACCCACACGCCCCAACACATTCCCTGGTTCAGCCCCTCTGCCCTATTCAGCCAAACTGGCCCCTTTGCAACCTACCTGTGCATCGTTGATTGTCTTCACCATTCAAGGAGAGATCTCCTTTTGTACTTAGCTTTGTTTACTGGTGGATGGATGGATGGATGGATGGATGGATGGATGGATGGATAGATGGATGGGTGGATGGATGGATGGACAGGTCAATGGATCAATTTTGTAGAGCTAGAGTACCATCTAGGGGTACTGGAGACCGCTGGTGTCAGATCCTTAGTCAATGTCAAATGTAAAACATTAATTCATCAATGACAAAAATGAGTAAGCACCTAAATAAATAAATAAATAAATAAATATAAAAACTGGGTTAAAAAATACATGGTGTCTTTGCCTTTCTGCATATGGAATGCTGTGAGCATCTTAACAAGGAATGCATTGTCCTGAGTGGCCCATTTGAAGGCGTGGAATATTTCCTTTTCCTTTTTCTTTTTTTACTTTCTATTTTCTTGATTATTCACTGGAATAAATAGACAGCAATTGAGAGGGAAGGGAGGGAGAGAGAGTTTGAGACACAGAGAGAAACACCTGCAGCACTTCTGCACCACTTGTAAAGATTTCCCCTGGCAGGTCGGGACCAGGGTGTTGAGGCCCAGTCCTCCTGCATTGTAACATGAGTGCTTCACTGGGTGTGGCACCACCTGGTACCCTTGATGGGACACTTTATTTTAGCAATGAAAAGAAATTCTCGTGGCAAGGTAATAAATAAATGAAGAAGTAAATAAAAGTGCATTTACATTAACTCAGTGGAAACACACAGGGACATATACGTCTCTGTTACCTGTATTACTTCTTCATTTATGGATTGATTGCCTCAAGGGGTTATTGCCACAGCTGTTGCCTTCGCCACGAATAATCCACAGCTCCTGCACTCCATTTGTTCCCCTTTCGCTGCCCTTGTAGCTTGGTCACTGTGGTGGTTATTGTTTTTGTTGTTGTTGTTTTTACTGACCTTGCATCTGACAGACACAAAAGGAGAGAGCAGAGGAAATACAGGGTGGAAGAGAAAGATAGAGCTCCTAAAGACCTGCTTCACCCCCTGTAAAGCGAATCCCCTGCAGGTGGCGGTCTGGGGGCCAGACCCCAGATCCTTCCACCTGTTCCCTCTTTTCGTGAGCGCCACAAGCCCTTAACCCTCTGACATACCGCCAAAACTCCCTGGATTTACTTTTGAAGGCAGTAGGACCTGCCTCGTTTTGAAGCCGCATTATCCTGTGGGTCAGTCCTGGAGACAGTGTCATGACACGACACACGGAGATCTCTGGTATCAGAGAGCACCTGGAACAGCAGCTGGGGCTCTAGTGCCAGGGCAGGAGCAACTCCCCATCCACTCTCCACGGAGTCCACCTGCCTGCATTTTGGTCCTCTTCCCTCCAAAAAAGATTTTTTCCCTTTTTTCACTTTGAAACAGGCAGCAGACAGGTTACCCAGGCAGGGGAAAAAAAATTAAAAGCTTTTTTTTTTTTTTTTTACAGAAGTGAATGACCATCTTCTGGGAAGTATAGGTTTTGAACCTGAAAACTCTGTCTGTCTGTCTCTTAGTCCACAGAAAGAGCCACTAGCCCAGCCAGATCTCACGCTCAGATGGGGTGTTTTTGCCAGTCAAAGGTCTGCACAGCGCACTAGGGATTGGGCGTCCTGAGACCCAAATGTTACATTGTAGATGGACTGTTTGCAGTTCTTGCTCCCCAGGACATTGGACTGTCTCAACTCCCTCCCCTACAGCATGAAAAAAAGACTCTTGACAACCTTGGAGCAAATGGAGTGGGGGCGAGGGGAGCTGTTTGAATGTCTGCGCTGCTGATGCCCAGGTGTCTGTGGGGGCCGTGGCAGAGGCTGTAAGGGGACTAGGGGGCAGAAGGAGACTGTTTGAGAGGCTACTGGCAGGGCAGCCCGTGAGTGTGTGCAGGGCCGAGTGTGTGGGTGTGGTGGCAGGGGGTTAGGGCAGGTCCCCCTGCTGGATGGTGAGATGGCAGCTGGGCTGGCCCTGGGCCCTCAGGGCTGAAGGACAGAAGCTTGGTGGCAGTAAAGTTGCACAGGGAGGCACACAGTAGATGTTAGTTGGGAAGCTGGGGGACAGAGGGCAAGGGGAAAGGGGGCATCCTTGAGGAGGGGTCTGGACTAGAGAGTGGGGGGAGCTGGAGGCATGGAAGGTCCCAGGAATCAGGGACTGACAGGAACAGATTCCTGCACCCACCCACTGGATAGAAGCTGCAGCAGCCAGAGCAGCAGCCCTGGCTTGCCTAGGCAAAGGGCCCTGATTGAGTCCATCTGAGGATGAGGAAGAGGAGGTGGAGGTGGAGGAGGAGGAGGAGAAGGAGGAGGAGGAGGAGGAAGAGGAGGAGGAAGAAGAAGAGGAGGAGGAGGGGCAGGAGGGCAGCTGTCAGTAGGCAACGGGATTAATAGAGTCCTCCATTACGGAGGCATGTGTCCACGCAGGCACCCACCAACCCTCAGGGGCAGCTCAGGGCACCCAGGGACCTGGTGTGGGTATCTCTGGGGCGGGGACTGTCAGTCAGTCAGCAAGACTGTGTGTCAGTGCACATGGTGGGACAGGGGCCTGGCGGACCTTGGTCCCCAGCCCTGGGCTGTCAGATGCCAGCCCCATGCCCAGACACACACCAATCTGCCCAGAGCCGCTTGGCCCGGCCGACCAGCACCTGCTTTGCCCTGGGGCTCTGGCTCTGGTGGCTGGCCACCACCCCTCAGGTCAAGTTCAGTGTGGGTGTCATGGCTGCTGGTCAACTGGATGGGCAGGGTCCCCGTGGCCTAGCAACCACAGGAGCCCTCTGTGATGTCCTAGCCCCTGGCATTCTGTGCTGGACACACTGGCACGGGTCAGCCCAACTGCCCTGCCACTAGGTCAGGCAACAGCGCCAGATGCCTGGGCCCTGGCACAGAGGGACAGAAGGATCGGAAGACAGTGCTGACCGACGAGGGACCTCAGGGCTGGCAGGCAAGAGAAGACAGGTGGAGGTGTGCCCGGGATCCAGGGAGCCCAGGCCAGAGCTGCCTGCATGCCTGCCTGCCTTCCTGGATATCTGTATGCTGCCTTTGTCCAGGTAGGTTTCTCAGGTACCCTCCCCTCCTGTCCTCTCCTGTCCTCACCATCCTCTCCCCTATCCTCTCCTCTGCACTTTGCTTCTCTCCTTTGTCTGTCCTCTCTTCCAGGTGCCCTGCTCACCAGCTCCGGCACTTGTGATGGTTCTCCAGTGACAGCTGTTCGCAACCCCTTCCACCCCCTGCCTGCCCCTAATGTGACCCAGCTCACAGGGTCTCCGGCTCACCCCACCCACACCCACACGCCCCAACACATTCCCTGGTTCAGCCCCTCTGCCCTATTCAGCCAAACTGGCCCCTTTGCAACCTACCTGTGCATCGTTGATTGTCTTCACCATTCAAGGAGAGATCTCCTTTTGTACTTAGCTTTGTTTACTGGTGGATGGATGGATGGATGGATGGATGGATAGATGGATGGGTGGATGGATAGATGGACAGGTCAATGGATCAATTTTGTAGAGCTAGAGTACCATCTAGGGGTACTGGAGACCGCTGGTGTCAGATCCTTAGTCAATGTCAAATGTAAAACATTAATTCATCAATGACAAAAATGAGTAAGCACCTAAATAAATAAATAAATAAATAAATATAAAAACTGGGTTAAAAAATACATGGTGTCTTTGCCTTTCTGCATATGGAATGCTGTGAGCATCTTAACAAGGAATGCATTGTCCTGAGTGGCCCATTTGAAGGCGTGGAATATTTCCTTTTCCTTTTTCTTTTTTTACTTTCTATTTTCTTGATTATTCACTGGAATAAATAGACAGCAATTGAGAGGGAAGGGAGGGAGAGAGAGTTTGAGACACAGAGAGAAACACCTGCAGCACTTCTGCACCACTTGTAAAGATTTCCCCTGGCAGGTGGGGACCAGGGTGTTGAGGCCCAGTCCTCCTGCATTGTAACATGAGTGCTTCACTGGGTGTGGCACCACCTGGTACCCTTGATGGGACACTTTATTTTAGCAATGAAAAGAAATTCTCGTGGCAAGGTAATAAATAAATGAAGAAGTAAATAAAAGTGCATTTACATTAACTCAGTGGAAACACACAGGGACATATACGTCTCTGTTACCTGTATTACTTCTTCATTTATGGATTGATTGCCTCAAGGGGTTATTGCCACAGCTGTTGCCTTCGCCACGAATAATCCACAGCTCCTGCACTCCATTTGTTCCCCTTTCGCTGCCCTTGTAGCTTGGTCACTGTGGTGGTTATTGTTTTTGTTGTTGTTGTTTTTACTGACCTTGCATCTGACAGACACAAAAGGAGAGAGCAGAGGAAATACAGGGTGGAAGAGAAAGATAGAGCTCCTAAAGACCTGCTTCACCCCCTGTAAAGCGAATCCCCTGCAGGTGGCGGTCTGGGGGCCAGACCCCAGATCCTTCCACCTGTCCCCTCTTTTCGTGAGTGCCACAAGCCCTTAACCCTCTGACATACCGCCAAAACTCCCTGGATTTACTTTTGAAGGCAGTAGGACCTGCCTCGTTTTGAAGCCGCATTATCCTGTGGGTCAGTCCTGGAGACAGTGTCATCACACGACACACGGAGATCTCTGTTATCAGAGAGCACCTGGAACAGCAGCTGGGGCTCTAGTGCCAGGGCAGGAGCAACTCCCCATCCACTCTCCACGGAGTCCACCTGCCTGCATTTTGGTCCTCTTCCCTCCAAAAAAGATTTTTTCCCTTTTTTCACTTTGAAACAGGCAGCAGACAGGTTACCCAGGCAGGGGAAAAAAAATTAAAAGCTTTTTTTTTTTTTTTTTACAGAAGTGAATGACCATCTTCTGGGAAGTATAGGTTTTGAACCTGAAAACTCTGTCTGTCTGTCTCTTAGTCCACAGAAAGAGCCACTAGCCCAGCCAGATCTCACGCTCAGATGGGGTGTTTTTGCCAGTCAAAGGTCTGCACAGCGCACTAGGGATTGGGCGGCCTGAGACCCAAATGTTACATTGTAGATGGACTGTTTGCAGTTCTTGCTCCCCAGGACATTGGACTGTCTCAACTCCCTCCCCTACAGCATGAAAAAAAGACTCTTGACAACCTTGGAGCAAATGGAGTGGGGGCGAGGGGAGCTGTTTGCATGTCTGCGCTGCTGATGCCCAGGTGTCTGTGGGGGCCGTGGCAGAGGCTGTAAGGGGACTAGGGGGCAGAAGGAGACTGTTTGAGAGGCTACTGGCAGGGCAGCCCGTGAGTGTGTGCAGGGCCGAGTGTGTGGGTGTGATGGCAGGGGGTTAGGGCAGGTCCCCCTGCTGGATGGTGAGATGGCAGCTGGGCTGGCCCTGGGCCCTCAGGGCTGAAGGACAGAAGCTTGGTGGCAGTAAAGTTGCACAGGGAGGCACACAGTAGATGTTAGTTGGGAAGCTGGGGGACAGAGGGCAAGGGGAAAGGGGGCATCCTTGAGGAGGGGTCTGGACTAGAGAGTGGGGGGAGCAGGCAAGAGAAGACAGGTGGAGGTGTGCCCGGGATCCAGGGAGCCCAGGCCAGAGCTGCCTGCATGCCTGCCTGCCTTCCTGGATATCTGTATGCTGCCTTTGTCCAGGTAGGTTTCTCAGGTCCCCTCCCCTCCTGTCCTCTCCTGTCCTCTCCTGTCCTCACCATCCTCTCCCCTATCCTCTCCTCCGCACTTTGCTTCTCTCCTTTGTCTGTCCTCTCTTCCAGGTGCCCTGCTCACCAGCTCCGGCACTTGTGATGGTTCTCCAGTGACAGCTGTTCGCAACCCCTTCCACCCCCTGCCTGCCTCTAATGTGACCCAGCTCACAGGGTCTCCGGCTCACCCCACCCACACCCACACGCCCCAACACATTCCCTGGTTCAGCCCCTCTGCCCTATTCAGCCAAACTGGCCCCTTTGCAACCTACCTGTGCATCGTTGATTGTCTTCACCATTCAAGGAGAGATCTCCTTTTGTACTTAGCTTTGTTTACTGGTGGATGGATGGATGGATGGATGGATGGATGGATAGATGGATGGGTGGATGGATGGATGGACAGGTCAATGGATCAATTTTGTAGAGGGAGAGTACCATCTAGGGGTACTGGAGACCGCTGGTGTCAGATCCTTAGTCAATGTCAAATGTAAAACATTAATTCATCAATGACAAAAATGAGTAAGCACCTAAATAAATAAATAAATAAATATAAAAACTGGGTTAAAAAATACATGGTGTCTTTGCCTTTCTGCATATGGAATGCTGTGAGCATCTTAACAAGGAATGCATTGTCCTGAGTGGCCCATTTGAAGTCGTGGAATATTTCCTTTTCCTTTTTCTTTTTTTACTTTCTATTTTCTTGATTATTCACTGGAATAAATAGACAGCAATTGAGAGGGAAGGGAGGGAGAGAGAGTTTGAGACACAGAGAGAAACACCTGCAGCACTTCTGCACCACTTGTAAAGATTTCCCCTGGCAGGTGGGGACCAGGGTGTTGAGGCCCAGTCCTCCTGCATTGTAACATGAGTGCTTCACTGGGTGTGGCACCACCTGGTACCCTTGATGGGACACTTTATTTTAGCAATGAAAAGAAATTCTCGTGGCAAGGTAATAAATAAATGAAGAAGTAAATAAAAGTGCATTTACATTAACTCAGTGGAAACACACAGGGACATATACGTCTCTGTTACCTGTATTACTTCTTCATTTATGGATTGATTGCCTCAAGGGGTTATTGCCACAGCTGTTGCCTTCGCCACGAATAATCCACAGCTCCTGCACTCCATTTGTTCCCCTTTCGCTGCCCTTGTAGCTTGGTCACTGTGGTGGTTATTGTTTTTGTTGTTGTTGTTTTTACTGACCTTGCATCTGACAGACACAAAAGGAGAGAGCAGAGGAAATACAGGGTGGAAGAGAAAGATAGAGCTCCTAAAGACCTGCTTCACCCCCTGTAAAGCGACTCCCCTGCAGGTGGCGGTCTGGGGGCCAGACCCCAGATCCTTCCACCTGTCCCCTCTTTTCGTGAGCGCCACAAGCCCTTAACCCTCTGACATACCGCCAAAACTCCCTGGATTTACTTTTGAAGGCAGTAGGACCTGCCTCGTTTTGAAGCCGCATTATCCTGTGGGTCAGTCCTGGAGACAGTGTCATGACACGACACACGGAGATCTCTGGTATCAGAGAGCACCTGGAACAGCAGCTGGGGCTCTAGTGCCAGGGCAGGAGCAACTCCCCATCCACTCTCCACGGAGTCCACCTGCCTGCATTTTGGTCCTCTTCCCTCCAAAAAAGATTTTTTCCCTTTTTTCACTTTGAAACAGGCAGCAGACAGGTTACCCAGGCAGGGGAAAAAAAATTAAAAGCTTTTTTTTTTTTTTTTTACAGAAGTGAATGACCATCTTCTGGGAAGTATAGGTTTTGAACCTGAAAACTCTGTCTGTCTGTCTCTTAGTCCACAGAAAGAGCCACTAGCCCAGCCAGATCTCACGCTCAGATGGGGTGTTTTTGCCAGTCAAAGGTCTGCACAGCGCACTAGGGATTGGGCGTCCTGAGACCCAAATGTTACATTGTAGATGGACTGTTTGCAGTTCTTGCTCCCCAGGACATTGGACTGTCTCAACTCCCTCCCCTACAGCATGAAAAAAAGACTCTTGACAACCTTGGAGCAAATGGAGTGGGGGCGAGGGGAGCTGTTTGCATGTCTGCGCTGCTGATGCCCAGGTGTCTGTGGGGGCCGTGGCAGAGGCTGTAAGGGGACTAGGGGGCAGAAGGAGACTGTTTGAGAGGCTACTGGCAGGGCAGCCCGTGAGTGTGTGCAGGGCCGAGTGTGTGGGTGTGGTGGCAGGGGGTTAGGGCAGGTCCCCCTGCTGGATGGTGAGATGGCAGCTGGGCTGGCCCTGGGCCCTCAGGGCTGAAGGACAGAAGCTTGGTGGCAGTAAAGTTGCACAGGGAGGCACACAGTAGATGTTAGTTGGGAAGCTGGGGGACAGAGGGCAAGGGGAAATGGGGCATCCTTGAGGAGGGGTCTGGACTAGAGAGTGGGGGGAGCAGGCAAGAGAAGACAGGTGGAGGTGTGCCCGGGATCCAGGGAGCCCAGGCCAGAGCTGCCTGCATGCCTGCCTGCCTTCCTGGATATCTGTATGCTGCCTTTGTCCAGGTAGGTTTCTCAGGTCCCCTCCCCTCCTGTCCTCTCCTGTCCTCTCCTGTCCTCACCATCCTCTCCCCTATCCTCTCCTCCGCACTTTGCTTCTCTCCTTTGTCTGTCCTCTCTTCCAGGTGCCCTGCTCACCAGCTCCGGCACTTGTGATGGTTCTCCAGTGACAGCTGTTCGCAACCCCTTCCACCCCCTGCCTGCCCCTAATGTGACCCAGCTCACAGGGTCTCCGGCTCACCCCACCCACACCCACACGCCCCAACACATTCCCTGGTTCAGCCCCTCTGCCCTATTCAGCCAAACTGGCCCCTTTGCAACCTACCTGTGCATCGTTGATTGTCTTCACCATTCAAGGAGAGATCTCCTTTTGTACTTAGCTTTGTTTACTGGTGGATGGATGGATGGATGGATGGATGGATAGATGGATGGGTGGATGGATGGATGGACAGGTCAATGGATCTATTTTGTAGAGGGAGAGTACCATCTAGGGGTACTGGAGACCGCTGGTGTCAGATCCTTAGTCAATGTCAAATGTAAAACATTAATTCATCAATGACAAAAATGAGTAAGCACCTAAATAAATAAATAAATAAATATAAAAACTGGGTTAAAAAATACATGGTGTCTTTGCCTTTCTGCATATGGAATGCTGTGAGCATCTTAACAAGGAATGCATTGTCCTGAGTGGCCCATTTGAAGGCCTGGAATATTTCCTTTTCCTTTTTCTTTTTTTACTTTCTATTTTCTTGATTATTCACTGGAATAAATAGACAGCAATTGAGAGGGAAGGGAGGGAGAGAGAGTTTGAGACACAGAGAGAAACACCTGCAGCACTTCTGCACCACTTGTAAAGATTTCCCCTGGCAGGTGGGGACCAGGGTGTTGAGGCCCAGTCCTCCTGCATTGTAACATGAGTGCTTCACTGGGTGTGGCACCACCTGGTACCCTTGATGGGACACTTTATTTTAGCAATGAAAAGAAATTCTCGTGGCAAGGTAATAAATAAATGAAGAAGTAAATAAAAGTGCATTTACATTAACTCAGTGGAAACACACAGGGACATATACGTCTCTGTTACCTGTATTACTTCTTCATTTATGGATTGATTGCCTCAAGGGGTTATTGCCACAGCTGTTGCCTTCGCCACGAATAATCCACAGCTCCTGCACTCCATTTGTTCCCCTTTCGCTGCCCTTGTAGCTTGGTCACTGTGGTGGTTATTGTTTTTGTTGTTGTTGTTTTTACTGACCTTGCATCTGACAGACACAAAAGGAGAGAGCAGAGGAAATACAGGGTGGAAGAGAAAGATAGAGCTCCTAAAGACCTGCTTCACCCCCTGTAAAGCGACTCCCCTGCAGGTGGCGGTCTGGGGGCCAGACCCCAGATCCTTCCACCTGTCCCCTCTTTTCGTGAGCGCCACAAGCCCTTAACCCTCTGACATACCGCCAAAACTCCCTGGATTTACTTTTGAAGGCAGTAGGACCTGCCTCGTTTTGAAGCCGCATTATCCTGTGGGTCAGTCCTGGAGACAGTGTCATGACACGACACACGGAGATCTCTGGTATCAGAGAGCACCTGGAACAGCAGCTGGGGCTCTAGTGCCAGGGCAGGAGCACCTCCCCATCCACTCTCCACGGAGTCCACCTGCCTGCATTTTGGTCCTCTTCCCTCCAAAAAAGATTTTTTCCCTTTTTTCACTTTGAAACAGGCAGCAGACAGGTTACCCAGGCAGGGGAAAAAAAATTAAAAGCTTTTTTTTTTTTTTTTACAGAAGTGAATGACCATCTTCTGGGAAGTATAGGTTTTGAACCTGAAAACTCTGTCTGTCTGTCTCTTAGTCCACAGAAAGAGCCACTAGCCCAGCCAGATCTCACGCTCAGATGGGGTGTTTTTGCCAGTCAAAGGTCTGCACAGCGCACTAGGGATTGGGCGTCCTGAGACCCAAATGTTACATTGTAGATGGACTGTTTGCAGTTCTTGCTCCCCAGGACATTGGACTGTCTCAACTCCCTCCCCTACAGCATGAAAAAAAGACTCTTGACAACCTTGGAGCAAATGGAGTGGGGGCGAGGGGAGCTGTTTGCATGTCTGCGCTGCTGATGCCCAGGTGTCTGTGGGGGCCGTGGCAGAGGCTGTAAGGGGACTAGGGGGCAGAAGGAGACTGTTTGAGAGGCTACTGGCAGGGCAGCCCGTGAGTGTGTGCAGGGCCGAGTGTGTGGGTGTGGTGGCAGGGGGTTAGGGCAGGTCCCCCTGCTGGATGGTGAGATGGCAGCTGGGCTGGCCCTGGGCCCTCAGGGCTGAAGGACAGAAGCTTGGTGGCAGTAAAGTTGCACAGGGAGGCACACAGTAGATGTTAGTTGGGAAGCTGGGGGACAGAGGGCAAGGGGAAAGGGGGCATCCTTGAGGAGGGGTCTGGACTAGAGAGTGGGGGGAGCAGGCAAGAGAAGACAGGTGGAGGTGTGCCCGGGATCCAGGGAGCCCAGGCCAGAGCTGCCTGCATGCCTGCCTGCCTTCCTGGATATCTGTATGCTGCCTTTGTCCAGGTAGGTTTCTCAGGTCCCCTCCCCTCCTGTCCTCTCCTGTCCTCTCCTGTCCTCACCATCCTCTCCCCTATCCTCTCCTCCGCACTTTGCTTCTCTCCTTTGTCTGTCCTCTCTTCCAGGTGCCCTGCTCACCAGCTCCGGCACTTGTGATGGTTCTCCAGTGACAGCTGTTCGCAACCCCTTCCACCCCCTGCCTGCCCCTAATGTGACCCAGCTCACAGGGTCTCCGGCTCACCCCACCCACACCCACACGCCCCAACACATTCCCTGGTTCAGCCCCTCTGCCCTATTCAGCCAAACTGGCCCCTTTGCAACCTACCTGTGCATCGTTGATTGTCTTCACCATTCAAGGAGAGATCTCCTTTTGTACTTAGCTTTGTTTACTGGTGGATGGATGGATGGATGGATGGATGGATAGATGGATGGGTGGATGGATGGATGGACAGGTCAATGGATCTATTTTGTAGAGGGAGAGTACCATCTAGGGGTACTGGAGACCGCTGGTGTCAGATCCTTAGTCAATGTCAAATGTAAAACATTAATTCATCAATGACAAAAATGAGTAAGCACCTAAATAAATAAATAAATAAATATAAAAACTGGGTTAAAAAATACATGGTGTCTTTGCCTTTCTGCATATGGAATGCTGTGAGCATCTTAACAAGGAATGCATTGTCCTGAGTGGCCCATTTGAAGGCGTGGAATATTTCCTTTTCCTTTTTCTTTTTTTACTTTCTATTTTCTTGATTATTCACTGGAATAAATAGACAGCAATTGAGAGGGAAGGGAGGGAGAGAGAGTTTGAGACACAGAGAGAAACACCTGCAGCACTTCTGCACCACTTGTAAAGATTTCCCCTGGCAGGTGGGGACCAGGGTGTTGAGGCCCAGTCCTCCTGCATTGTAACATGAGTGCTTCACTGGGTGTGGCACCACCTGGTACCCTTGATGGGACACTTTATTTTAGCAATGAAAAGAAATTCTCGTGGCAAGGTAATAAATAAATGAAGAAGTAAATAAAAGTGCATTTACATTAACTCAGTGGAAACACACAGGGACATATACGTCTCTGTTACCTGTATTACTTCTTCATTTATGGATTGATTGCCTCAAGGGGTTATTGCCACAGCTGTTGCCTTCGCCACGAATAATCCACAGCTCCTGCACTCCATTTGTTCCCCTTTCGCTGCCCTTGTAGCTTGGTCACTGTGGTGGTTATTGTTTTTGTTGTTGTTGTTTTTAGTGACCTTGCATCTGACAGACACAAAAGGAGAGAGCAGAGGAAATACAGGGTGGAAGAGAAAGATAGAGCTCCTAAAGACCTGCTTCACCCCCTGTAAAGCGACTCCCCTGCAGGTGGCGGTCTGGGGGCCAGACCCCAAATCCTTCCACCTGTCCCCTCTATTCGTGAGCGCCACAAGCCCTTAACCCTCTGACATACCGCCAAAACTCCCTGGATTTACTTTTGAAGGCAGTAGGACCTGCCTCGTTTTGAAGCCGCATTATCCTGTGGGTCAGTCCTGGAGACAGTGTCATGACACGACACACGGAGATCTCTGGTATCAGAGAGCACCTGGAACAGCAGCTGGGGCTCTAGTGCCAGGGCAGGAGCAACTCCCCATCCACTCTCCACGGAGTCCACCTGCCTGCATTTTGGTCCTCTTCCCTCCAAAAAAGATTTTTTCCCTTTTTTCACTTTGAAACAGGCAGCAGACAGGTTACCCAGGCAGGGGAAAAAAAATTAAAAGCCTTTTTTTTTTTTTTTTTTTTTTTTTTTTTTTTACAGAAGTGAATGACCATCTTCTGGGAAGTATAGGTTTTGAACCTGAAAACTCTGTCTGTCTGTCTCTTAGTCCACAGAAAGAGCCACTAGCCCAGCCAGATCTCACGCTCAGATGGGGTGTTTTTGCCAGTCAAAGGTCTGCACAGCGCACTAGGGATTGGGCGGCCTGAGACCCAAATGTTACATTGTAGATGGACTGTTTGCAGTTCTTGCTCCCCAGGACATTGGACTGTCTCAACTCCCTCCCCTACAGCATGAAAAAAAGACTCTTGACAACCTTGGAGCAAATGGAGTGGGGGCGAGGGGAGCTGTTTGCATGTCTGCGCTGCTGATGCCCAGGTGTCTGTGGGGGCCGTGGCAGAGGCTGTAAGGGGACTAGGGGGCAGAAGGAGACGGTTTAAGAGGCTACTGGCAGGGGAGCCCGTGAGTGTGTGCAGGGCCGTGTGTGTGGGTGTGGTGGCAGGGGGTTAGGGCAGGTCCCCCTGCTGGATGGTGAGATGGCAGCTCGGCTGGCCCTGGGCCCTCAGGGCTGAAGGACAGAAGCTTGGTGGCAGTAAAGTTGCACAGGGAGGCACACAGTAGATGTTAGTTGGGAAGCTGGGGGACAGAGGGCAAGGGGAAAGGGGGCATCCTTGAGGAGGGGTCTGGACTAGATAGTGGGGGGAGCTGGAGGCATGGAAGGTCCCAGGAATCAGGGACTGACAGGAACAGATTCCTGCACCCACCCACTGAATAGAACATGCAGCAGCCAGAGCAGCAGCCCTGGCTTGCCTAGGCAAAGGGCCCTGATTGAGTCCATCTGAGGATGAGGAAGAGGAGGTGGAGGTGGAGGAGGAGGAGGAGAAGGAGGAGGAGGAGGAGGAAGAGGAGGAGGAAGAAGAAGAGGAGGAGGAGGGGCAGGAGGGCAGCTGTCAGTAGGCAACGCGATTAATAGAGTCCTCCATTACGGAGGCATGTGTCCACGCAGGCACCCACCAACCCTCAGGGGCAGCTCAGGGCACCCAGGGACCTGGTGTGGGTATCTCTGGTGCGGGGACTGTCAGTCAGTCAGCAAGACTGTGTGTCAGTGCACATGGTGGGACAGGGGCCTGGCGGACCTTGGTCCCCAGCCCTGGGCTGTCAGATGCCAGCCCCATGCCCAGACACACACCAATCTGCCCAGAGCCCCTTGGCCCGGCCGACCAGCACCTGCTTTGCCCTGGGGCTCTGGCTCTGGTGGCTGGCCACCACCCCTCAGGTCAAGTTCAGTGTGGGAGTCATGGCTGCTGGTCAACTGGATGGGCAGGGTCTCCGTGGCCTAGCAACCAAAGGAGCCCTCTGTGATGTCCTAGCCCCTGGCATTCTGTGCTGGCCACACTGGCACGGGTCAGCCCAACTGCCCTGCCACTAGGTCAGGCAACAGCGCCAGATGCCTGGGCCCTGGCACAGAGGGACAGAAGGATCGGAAGACAGTGCTGACCGACGAGGGACCTCAGGGCTGGCAGGCAAGAGAAGACAGGTGGAGGTGTGCCCGGGATCCAGGGAGCCCAGGCCAGAGCTGCCTGCATGCCTGCCTGCCTTCCTGGATATCTGTATGCTGCCTTTGTCCAGGTAGGTTTCTCAGGTCCCCTCCCCTCCTGTCCTCTCCTGTCCTCTCCTGTCCTCACCATCCTCTCCCCTATCCTCTCCTCCGCACTTTGCTTCTCTCCTTTGTCTGTCCTCTCTTCCAGGTGCCCTGCTCACCAGCTCCGGCACTTGTGATGGTTCTCCAGTGACAGCTGTTCGCAACCCCTTCCACCCCCTGCCTGCCTCTAATGTGACCCAGCTCACAGGGTCTCCGGCTCACCCCACCCACACCCACACGCCCCAACACATTCCCTGGTTCAGCCCCTCTGCCCTATTCAGCCAAACTGGCCCCTTTGCAACCTACCTGTGCATCGTTGATTGTCTTCACCATTCAAGGAGAGATCTCCTTTTGTACTTAGCTTTGTTTACTGGTGGATGGATGGATGGATGGATGGATGGATGGATGGATGGATGGATAGATGGATGGGTGGATGGATGGATGGACAGGTCAATGGATCAATTTTGTAGAGGGAGAGTACCATCTAGGGGTACTGGAGACCGCTGGTGTCAGATCCTTAGTCAATGTCAAATGTAAAACATTAATTCATCAATGACAAAAATGAGTAAGCACCTAAATAAATAAATAAATAAATATAAAAACTGGGTTAAAAAATACATGGTGTCTTTGCCTTTCTGCATATGGAATGCTGTGAGCATCTTAACAAGGAATGCATTGTCCTGAGTGGCCCATTTGAAGGCGTGGAATATTTCCTTTTCCTTTTTCTTTTTTTACTTTCTATTTTCTTGATTATTCACTGGAATAAATAGACAGCAATTGAGAGGGAAGGGAGGGAGAGAGAGTTTGAGACACAGAGAGAAACACCTGCAGCACTTCTGCACCACTTGTAAAGATTTCCCCTGGCAGGTGGGGACCAGGGTGTTGAGGCCCAGTCCTCCTGCATTGTAACATGAGTGCTTCACTGGGTGTGGCACCACCTGGTACCCTTGATGGGACACTTTATTTTAGCAATGAAAAGAAATTCTCGTGGCAAGGTAATAAATAAATGAAGAAGTAAATAAAAGTGCATTTACATTAACTCAGTGGAAACACACAGGGACATATACTTCTCTGTTACCTGTATTACTTCTTCATTTATGGATTGATTGCCTCAAGGGGTTATTGCCACAGCTGTTGCCTTCGCCACGAATAATCCACAGCTCCTGCACTCCATTTGTTCCCCTTTCGCTGCCCTTGTAGCTTGGTCACTGTGGTGGTTATTGTTTTTGTTGTTGTTGTTTTTAGTGACCTTGCATCTGACAGACACAAAAGGAGAGAGCAGAGGAAATACAGGGTGGAAGAGAAAGATAGAGCTCCTAAAGACCTGCTTCACCCCCTGTAAAGCGACTCCCCTGCAGGTGGCGGTCTGGGGGCCAGACCCCAAATCCTTCCACCTGTCCCCTCTATTCGTGAGCGCCACAAGCCCTTAACCCTCTGACATACCGCCAAAACTCCCTGGATTTACTTTTGAAGGCAGTAGGACCTGCCTCGTTTTGAAGCCGCATTATCCTGTGGGTCAGTCCTGGAGACAGTGTCATGACACGACACACGGAGATCTCTGGTATCAGAGAGCACCTGGAACAGCAGCTGGGGCTCTAGTGCCAGGGCAGGAGCAACTCCCCATCCACTCTCCACGGAGTCCACCTGCCTGCATTTTGGTCCTCTTCCCTCCAAAAAAGATTTTTTCCCTTTTTTCACTTTGAAACAGGCAGCAGACAGGTTACCCAGGCAGGGGAAAAAAAATTAAAAGCCTTTTTTTTTTTTTTTTTTTTTTTTTTTTTACAGAAGTGAATGACCATCTTCTGGGAAGTATAGGTTTTGAACCTGAAAACTCTGTCTGTCTGTCTCTTAGTCCACAGAAAGAGCCACTAGCCCAGCCAGATCTCACGCTCAGATGGGGTGTTTTTGCCAGTCAAAGGTCTGCACAGCGCACTAGGGATTGGGCGGCCTGAGACCCAAATGTTACATTGTAGATGGACTGTTTGCAGTTCTTGCTCCCCAGGACATTGGACTGTCTCAACTCCCTCCCCTACAGCATGAAAAAAAGACTCTTGACAACCTTGGAGCAAATGGAGTGGGGGCGAGGGGAGCTGTTTGCATGTCTGCGCTGCTGATGCCCAGGTGTCTGTGGGGGCCGTGGCAGAGGCTGTAAGGGGACTAGGGGGCAGAAGGAGACTGTTTGAGAGGCTACTGGCAGGGGAGCCCGTGAGTGTGTGCGGGGCCGTGTGTGTGGGTGTGGTGGCAGGGGGTTAGGGCAGGTCCCCCTGCTGGATGGTGAGATGGCAGCTTGGCTGGCCCTGGGCCCTCAGGGCTGAAGGACAGAAGCTTGGTGGCAGTAAAGTTGCACAGGGAGGCACACAGTAGATGTTAGTTGGGAAGCTGGGGGACAGAGGGCAAGGGGAAAGGGGGCATCCTTGAGGAGGGGTCTGGACTAGAGAGTGGGGGCAGCTGGAGGCATGGAAGGTCCCAGGAATCAGGGACTGACAGGAACAGATTCCTGCACCCACCCACTGAATAGAACATGCAGCAGCCAGAGCAGCAGCCCTGGCTTGCCTAGGCAAAGGGCCCTGATTGAGTCCATCTGAGGATGAGGAAGAGGAGGTGGAGGTGGAGGAGGAGGAGGAGAAGGAGGAGGAGGAGGAGGAGGAAGAGGAGGAGGAAGAAGAAGAGGAAGAGGAGGGGCAGGAGGGCAGCTGTCAGTAGGCAACGCGATTAATAGAGTCCTCCATTACGGAGGCATGTGTCCACGCAGGCACCCACCAACCCTCAGGGGCAGCTCAGGGCACCCAGGGACCTGGTGTGGGTATCTCTGGGGCGGGGACTGTCAGTCAGTCAGCAAGACTGTGTGTCAGTGCACATGGTGGGACAGGGGCCTGGCGGACCTTGGTCCCCAGCCCTGGGCTGTCAGATGCCAGCCCCATGCCCAGACACACACCAATCTGCCCAGAGCCCCTTGGCCCGGCCGACCAGCACCTGCTTTGCCCTGGAGCTCTGGCTCTGGTGGCTGGCCACGACCCCTCAGGTCAAGTTCAGTGTGGGTGTCATGGCTGCTGGTCAACTGGATGGGCAGGGTCCCCGTGGCCTAGCAACCACAGGAGCCCTCTGTGATGTCCTAGCCCCTGGCATTCTGTGCTGGACACACTGGCACGGGTCAGCCCAACTGCCCTGCCACTAGGTCAGGCAACAGCGCCAGATGCCTGGGCCCTGGCACAGAGGGACAGAAGGATCGGAAGACAGTGCTGACCGACGAGGGACCTCAGGGCTGGCAGGCAAGAGAAGACAGGTGGAGGTGTGCCCGGGATCCAGGGAGCCCAGGCCAGAGCTGCCTGCATGCCTGCCTGCCTTCCTGGATATCTGTATGCTGCCTTTGTCCAGGTAGGTTTCTCAGGTCCCCTCCCATCCTGTCCTCTCCTGTCCTCTCCTGTCCTCACCATCCTCTCCCCTATCCTCTCCTCCGCACTTTGCTTCTCTCCTTTGTCTGTCCTCTCTTCCAGGTGCCCTGCTCACCAGCTCCGGCACTTGTGATGGTTCTCCAGTGACAGCTGTTCGCAACCCCTTCCACCCCCTGCCTGCCCCTAATGTGACCCAGCTCACAGGGTCTCCGGCTCACCCCACCCACACCCACACGCCCCAACACATTCCCTGGTTCAGCCCCTCTGCCCTATTCAGCCAAACTGGCCCCTTTGCAACCTACCTGTGCATCGTTGATTGTCTTCACCATTCAAGGAGAGATCTCCTTTTGTACTTAGATTTGTTTACTGGTGGATGGATGGATGGATGGACAGGTCAATGGATCAATTTTGTAGAGGGAGAGTACCATCTAGGGGTACTGGAGACCGCTGGTTTCAGATCCTTAGTCAATGTCAAATGTAAAACATTAATTCATCAATGACAAAAATGAGTAAGCACCTAAATAAATAAATAAATAAATATAAAAACTGGGTTAAAAAATACATGGTGTCTTTGCCTTTCTGCATATGGTATGCTGTGAGCATCTTAACAAGGAATGCATTGTCCTGAGTGGCCCATTTGAAGTCGTGGAATATTTCCTTTTCTTTTTTCTTTTTTTACTTTCTATTTTCTTGATTATTCACTGGAATAAATAGACAGCAATTGAGAGGGAAGGGAAGGACAGAGAGTTTGAGACACAGAGAGAAACACCTGCAGCACTTCTGCACCACTTGTAAAGATTTCCCCTGGCAGGTGGGGACCAGGGTGTTGAGGCCCAGTCCTCCTGCATTGTAACATGAGTGCTTCACTGGGTGTGGCACCACCTGGTACCCTTGATGGGACACTTTTTTTTAGCAATGAAAAGAAATTCTCGTGGCAAGGTAATAAATAAATGAAGAAGTAAATAAAAGTGCATTTACATTAACTCAGTGGAAACACACAGGGACATATACGTCTCTGTTACCTGTATTACTTCTTCATTTATGGATTGATTGCCTCAAGGGGTTATTGCCACAGCTGATGCCTTCGCCACGAATAATCCACAGCTCCTGCACTCCATTTGTTCCCCTTTCGCTGCCCTTGTAGCTTGGTCACTGTGGTGGTTATTGTTTTTGTTGTTGTTGTTTTTACTGACCTTGCATCTGACAGACACAAAAGGAGAGAGCAGAGGAAATACAGGGTGGAAGAGAAAGATAGAGCTCCTAAAGACCTGCTTCACCCCCTGTAAAGCGAATCCCTTGCAGGTGATGGTCGGGGGGCCAGACCCCAGATCCTTCCACCTGTCCCCTCTTTTCGTGAGCGCCACAAGCCCTTAACCCTCTGACATACCGCCAAAACTCCCTGGATTTACTTTTGAAGGCAGTATGACCTGCCTCGTTTTGAAGCCGCATTATCCTGTGGGTCAGTCCTGGAGACAGTGTCATGACACGACACACGGAGATCTCTGGTATCAGAGAGCACCTGGAACAGCAGCTGGGGCTCTAGTGCCAGGGCAGGAGCAACTCCCCATCCACTCTCCACGGAGTCCACCTGCCTGCATTTTGGTCCTCTTCCCTCCAAAAAAGATTTTTTCCCTTTTTCCCTTTGAAACAGGCAGCAGACAGGTTACCCAGGCAGGGGAAAAAAAATTAAAAGCCTTTTTTTTTTTTTTTTTTTTTTTTACAGAAGTGAATGACCATCTTCTGGGAAGTATAGGTTTTGAACCTGAAAACTCTGTCTGTCTGTCTCTTAGTCCACAGAAAGAGCCACTAGCCCAGCCAGATCTCACACTCAGATGGGGTGTTTTTGCCAGTCAAAGGTCTGCACAGCGCACTAGGGATTGGGCGGCCTGAGACCCAAAAGTTACATTGTAGATGGACTGTTTGCAGTTCTGGCTCCCCAGGACATTGGACTGTCTCAACTCCCTCCCCTACAGCATGAAAAAAAGACTCTTGACAACCTTGGAGCAAATGGAGTGGGGGCGAGGGGAGCTGTTTGCATGTCTGCTCTGCTGATGCCCAGGTGTCTGTGGGGGCCGTGGCAGAGGCTGTAAGGGGACTAGGGGGCAGAAGGAGACTGTTTGAGAGGCTACTGGCAGGGGAGCCCGTGAGTGTGTGCAGGGCCGTGTGTGTGGGTGTGGTGGCAGGGGGTTAGTGCAGGTCCCCCTGCTGGATGGTGAGATGGCAGCTGGGCTGGCCCTGGGCCCTCAGGGCTGAATGACAGAAGCTTGGTGGCAGTAAAGTTGCACAGGGAGGAACACAGTAGATGTTAGTTGGGAAGCTGGGGGACAGAGGGCAAGGGGAAAGGGGGAATCCTTGAGGAGGGGTCTGGACTAGAGAGTGGGGGGAGCTGGAGGCATGGAAGGTCCCAGGAATCAGGGACTGACAGGAACAGATTCCTGCACCCACCCACTGGATAGAAGCTGCAGCAGCCAGAGCAGCAGCCCTGGCTTGCCTAGGCAAAGGGCCCTGATTGAGTCCATCTGAGGATGAGGAAGAGGAGGTGGAGGTGGAGGAGGAGGAGGAGAAGGAGGAGGAGGAGGAGGAAGAGGAGGAGGAAGAAGAAGAGGAGGAGGAGGGGCAGGAGGGCAGCTGTCAGTAGGCAACGGGATTAATAGAGTCCTCCATTACGGAGGCATGTGTCCACGCAGGCACCCACCAACCCTCAGGGGCAGCTCAGGGCACCCAGGGACCTGGTGTGGGTATCTCTGGGGCGGGGACTGTCAGTCAGTCAGCAAGACTGTGTGTCAGTGCACATGGTGGGACAGGGGCCTGGCGGACCTTGGTCCCCAGCCCTGGGCTGTCAGATGCCAGCCCCATGCCCAGACACACACCAATCTGCCCAGAGCCCCTTGGCCCGGCCGACCAGCACCTGCTTTGCCCTGGGGCTCTGGCTCTGGTGGCTGGCCACCACCCCTCAGGTCAAGTTCAGTGTGGATGTCATGGCTGCTGGTCAACTGGATGGGCAGGGTCTCCGTGGCCTAGCAACCACAGGAGCCCTCTGTGATGTCCTAGCCCCTGGCATTCTGTGCTGGCCACACTGGCACGGGTCAGCCCAACTGCCCTGCCACTAGGTCAGGCAACAGCGCCAGATGCCTGGGCCCTGGCACAGAGGGACAGAAGGATCGGAAGACAGTACTGACCGACGAGGGACCTCAGGGCTGGCAGGCAAGAGAAGACAGGTGGAGGTGTGCCCGGGATCCAGGGAGCCCAGGCCAGAGCTGCCTGCATGCCTGCCTGCCTTCCTGGATATCTGTATGCTGCCTTTGTCCAGGTAGGTTTCTCAGGTCCCCTCCCCTCCTGTCCTCTCCTGTCCTCTCCTGTCCTCACCATCCTCTCCCCTATCCTCTCCTCCGCACTTTGCTTCTCTCCTTTGTCTGTCCTCTCTTCCAGGTGCCCTGCTCACCAGCTCCGGCACTTGTGATGGTTCTCCAGTGACAGCTGTTCGCAACCCCTTCCACCCCCTGCCTGCCCCTAATGTGACCCAGCTCACAGGGTCTCCGGCTCACCCCACCCACACCCACATGCCCCAACACATTCCCTGGTTCAGCCCCTCTGCCCTATTCAGCCAAACTGGCCCCTTTGCAACCTACCTGTGCATCGTTGATTGTCTTCACCATTCAAGGAGAGATCTCCTTTTGTACTTAGATTTGTTTACTGGTGGATGGATGGATGGATGGATGGATGGATGGATGGATGGATGGATAGATGGATGGGTGGATGGATGGATGGACAGGTCAATGGATCAATTTTGTAGAGGGAGAGTACCATCTAGGGGTACTGGAGACCGCTGGTTTCAGATCCTTAGTCAATGTCAAATGTAAAACATTAATTCATCAATGACAAAAATGAGTAAGCACCTAAATAAATAAATAAATAAATAAATATAAAAACTGGGTTAAAAAATACATGGTGTCTTTGCCTTTCTGCATATGGAATGCTGTGAGCATCTTAACAAGGAATGCATTGTCCTGAGTGGCCCATTTGAAGTCGTGGAATATTTACTTTTCCTTTTTCTTTTTTTACTTTCTATTTTCTTGATTATTCACTGGAATAAATAGACAGCAATTGAGAGGGAAGGGAAGGAGAGAGAGTTTGAGACACAGAGAGAAACACCTGCAGCACTTCTGCACCACTTGTAAAGATTTCCCCTGCCAGGTGGGGACCAGGGTGTTGAGGCCCAGTCCTCCTGCATTGTAACATGAGTGCTTCACTGGGTGTGGCACCACCTGGTACCCTTGATGGGACACTTTTTTTTAGCAATGAAAAGAAATTCTCGTGGCAAGGTAATAAATAAATGAAGAAGTAAATAAAAGTGCATTTACATTAACTCAGTGGAAACACACAGGGACATATACGTCTCTGTTACCTGTATTACTTCTTCATTTATGGATTGATTGCCTCAAGGGGTTATTGCCACAGCTGATGCCTTCGCCACGAATAATCCACAGCTCCTGCACTCCATTTGTTCCCCTTTCGCTGCCCTTGTAGCTTGGTCACTGTGGTGGTTATTGTTTTTGTTGTTGTTGTTTTTACTGACCTTGCATCTGACAGACACAAAAGGAGAGAGCAGAGGAAATACAGGGTGGAAGAGAAAGATAGAGCTCCTAAAGACCTGCTTCACCCCCTGTAAAGCGAATCACCTGCAGGTGGTGGTCTGGGGGCCAGACCCCAGATCCTTCCACCTGTCCCCTCTTTTCGAGAGCGCCACAAGCCCTTAACCCTCTGACATACCGCCAAAACTCCCTGGATTTACTTTTGAAGGCAGTATGACCTGCCTCATTTTGAAGCCGCATTATCCTGTGGGTCAGTCCTGGAGACAGTGTCATGACACGACACACGGAGATCTCTGGTATCAGAGAGCACCTGGAACAGCAGCTGGGGCTCTAGTGCCAGCGCAGGAGCAACTCCCCATCCACTCTCCACGGAGTCCACCTGCCTGCATTTTGGTCCTCTTCCCTCCAAAAAAGATTTTTTCCCTTTTTTCACTTTGAAACAGGCAGCAGACAGGTTACCCAGGCAGGGGAAAAAAATTAAAAGCCTTTTTTTTTTTTTTTTTTTTTTTACAGAAGTGAATGACCATCTTCTGGGAAGTATAGGTTTTGAACCTGAAAACTCTGTCTGTCTGTCTCTTAGTCCACAGAAAGAGCCACTAGCCCAGCCAGATCTCACGCTCAGATGGGGTGTTTTTGCCAGTCAAAGGTCTGCACAGCGCACTAGGGATTGGGCGGCCTGAGACCCAAATGTTACATTGTAGATGGACTGTTTGCAGTTCTTGCTCCCCAGGACATTGGACTGTCTCAACTCCCTCCCCTACAGCATGAAAAAAAGACTCTTGACAACCTTGGAGCAAATGGAGTGGGGGCGAGGGGAGCTGTTTGCATGTCTGCGCTGCTGATGCCCAGGTGTCTGTGGGGGCCGTGGCAGAGGCTGTAAGGGGACTAGGGGGCAGAAGGAGACGGTTTAAGAGGCTACTGGCAGGGGAGCCCGTGAGTGTGTGCAGGGCCGTGTGTGTGGGTGTGGTGGCAGGGGGTTAGGGCAGGTCCCCCTGCTGGATGGTGAGATGGCAGCTCGGCTGGCCCTGGGCCCTCAGGGCTGAAGGACAGAAGCTTGGTGGCAGTAAAGTTGCACAGGGAGGCACACAGTAGATGTTAGTTGGGAAGCTGGGGGACAGAGGGCAAGGGGAAAGGGGGCATCCTTGAGGAGGGGTCTGGACTAGATAGTGGGGGGAGCTGGAGGCATGGAAGGTCCCAGGAATCAGGGACTGACAGGAACAGATTCCTGCACCCACCCACTGAATAGAACATGCAGCAGCCAGAGCAGCAGCCCTGGCTTGCCTAGGCAAAGGGCCCTGATTGAGTCCATCTGAGGATGAGGAAGAGGAGGTGGAGGTGGAGGAGGAGGAGGAGAAGGAGGAGGAGGAGGAGGAAGAGGAGGAGGAAGAAGAAGAGGAGGAGGAGGGGCAGGAGGGCAGCTGTCAGTAGGCAACGCGATTAATAGAGTCCTCCATTACGGAGGCATGTGTCCACGCAGGCACCCACCAACCCTCAGGGGCAGCTCAGGGCACCCAGGGACCTGGTGTGGGTATCTCTGGTGCGGGGACTGTCAGTCAGTCAGCAAGACTGTGTGTCAGTGCACATGGTGGGACAGGGGCCTGGGGGACCTTGGTCCCCAGCCCTGGGCTGTCAGATGCCAGCCCCATGCCCAGACACACACCAATCTGCCCAGAGCCCCTTGGCCCGGCCGACCAGCACCTGCTTTGCCCTGGGGCTCTGGCTCTGGTGGCTGGCCACCACCCCTCAGGTCAAGTTCAGTGTGGGAGTCATGGCTGCTGGTCAACTGGATGGGCAGGGTCTCCGTGGCCTAGCAACCAAAGGAGCCCTCTGTGATGTCCTAGCCCCTGGCATTCTGTGCTGGCCACACTGGCACGGGTCAGCCCAACTGCCCTGCCACTAGGTCAGGCAACAGCGCCAGATGCCTGGGCCCTGGCACAGAGGGACAGAAGGATCGGAAGACAGTGCTGACCGACGAGGGACCTCAGGGCTGGCAGGCAAGAGAAGACAGGTGGAGGTGTGCCCGGGATCCAGGGAGCCCAGGCCAGAGCTGCCTGCATGCCTGCCTGCCTTCCTGGATATCTGTATGCTGCCTTTGTCCAGGTAGGTTTCTCAGGTCCCCTCCCCTCCTGTCCTCTCCTGTCCTCTCCTGTCCTCACCATCCTCTCCCCTATCCTCTCCTCCGCACTTTGCTTCTCTCCTTTGTCTGTCCTCTCTTCCAGGTGCCCTGCTCACCAGCTCCGGCACTTGTGATGGTTCTCCAGTGACAGCTGTTCGCAACCCCTTCCACCCCCTGCCTGCCCCTAATGTGACCCAGCTCACAGGGTCTCCGGCTCACCCCACCCACACCCACACGCCCCAACACATTCCCTGGTTCAGCCCCTCTGCCCTATTCAGCCAAACTGGCCCCTTTGCAACCTACCTGTGCATCGTTGATTGTCTTCACCATTCAAGGAGAGATCTCCTTTTGTACTTAGCTTTGTTTACTGGTGGATGGATGGATGGATGGATGGATAGATGGATGGGTGGATGGATGGATGGACAGGTCAATGGATCTATTTTGTAGAGGGAGAGTACCATCTAGGGGTACTGGAGACCGCTGGTGTCAGATCCTTAGTCAATGTCAAATGTAAAACATTAATTCATCAATGACAAAAATGAGTAAGCACCTAAATAAATAAATAAATAAATAAATATAAAAACTGGGTTAAAAAATACATAGTGTCTTTGCCTTTCTGCATATGGAATGCTGTGAGCATCTTAACAAGGAATGCATTGTCCTGAGTGGCCCATTTGAAGTCGTGGAATATTTCCTTTTCCTTTTTCTTTTTTTACTTTCTATTTTCTTGATTATTCACTGGAATAAATAGACAGCAATTGAGAGGGAAGGGAGGGAGAGAGAGTTTGAGACACAGAGAGAAACACCTGCAGCACTTCTGCACCACTTGTAAAGATTTCCCCTGGCAGGTGGGGACCAGGGTGTTGAGACCCAGTCCTCCTGCATTGTAACATGAGTGCTTCACTGGGTGTGGCACCACCTGGTACCCTTGATGGGACACTTTATTTTAGCAATGAAAAGAAATTCTCGTGGCAAGGTAATAAATAAATGAAGAAGTAAATAAAAGTGCATTTACATTAACTTAGTGGAAACACACAGGGACATATACGTCTCTGTTACCTGTATTACTTCTTCATTTATGGATTGATTGCCTCAAGGGGTTATTGCCACAGCTGTTGCCTTCGCCACGAATAATCCACAGCTCCTGCACTCCATTTGTTCCCCTTTCGCTGCCCTTGTAGCTTGGTCACTGTGGTGGTTATTGTTTTTGTTGTTGTTGTTTTTACTGACCTTGCATCTGACAGACACAAAAGGAGAGAGCAGAGGAAATACAGGGTGGAAGAGAAAGATAGAGCTCCTAAAGACCTGCTTCACACCCTGTAAAGCGAACCCCTGCAGGTGGCGGTCTGGGGGCCAGACCCCAGATCCTTCCACCTGTCCCCTCTTTTCCTGAGCGCCACAAGCCCTTAACCCTCTGACATACCGCCAAAACTCCCTGGATTTACTTTTGAAGGCAGTAGGACCTGCCTCGTTTTGAAGCCGCATTATCCTGTGGGTCAGTCCTGGAGACAGTGTCATGACACGACACACGGAGATCTCTGGTATCAGAGAGCACCTGGAACAGCAGCTGGGGCTCTAGTGCCAGGGCAGGAGCAACTCCCCATCCACTCTCCACGGAGTCCACCTGCCTGCATTTTGGTCCTCTTCCCTCCAAAAAAGATTTTTTCCCTTTTTTCACTTTGAAACAGGCAGCAGACAGGTTACCCAGGCAGGGGAAAAAAAATTAAAAGCCTTTTTTTTTTTTTTTTTTTACAGAAGTGAATGACCATCTTCTGGGAAGTATAGGTTTTGAACCTGAAAACTCTGTCTGTCTGTCTCTTAGTCCACAGAAAGAGCCACTAGCCCAGCCAGATCTCACGCTCAGATGGGGTGTTTTTGCCAGTCAAAGGTTTGCACAGCGCACTAGGGATTGGGCGGCCTGAGACCCAAATGTTACATTGTAGATGGACTGTTTGCAGTTCTTGCTCCCCAGGACATTGGACTGTCTCAACTCCCTCCCCTACAGCATGAAAAAAAGACTCTTGACAACCTTGGAGCAAATGGAGTGGGGGCGAGAGGAGCTGTTTGCATGTCTGCGCTGCTGATGCCCAGGTGTCTGTGGGGGTCATGGCAGAGGCTGTAAGGGGACTAGGGGGCAGAAGGAGACTGTTTGAGAGGCTACTGGCAGGGGAGCCCGTGAGTGTGTGCAGGGCCGTGTGTGTGGGAGTGGTGGCAGGGGGTTAGGGCAGGTCCCCCTGCTGGATGGTGAGATGGCAGCTGGGCTGGCCCTGGGCCCTCAGGGCTGAAGGACAGAAGCTTGGTGGCAGTAAAGTTGCACAGGGAGGCACACAGTAGATGTTAGTTGGGAAGCTGGGGGACAGAGGGCAAGGGGAAAGGGGGCATCCTTGAGGAGGGGTCTGGACTAGAGAGTGGGGGGAGCTGGAGGCATGGAAGGTCCCAGGAATCAGGGACTGACAGGAACAGATTCCTGCACCCACCCACTGGATAGAAGCTGCAGCAGCCAGAGCAGCAGCCCTGGCTTGCCTAGGCAAAAGGCCCTGATTGAGTCCATCTGAGTATGAGGAAGAGGAGGTGGAGGTGGAGGAGGAGGAGGAGAAGGAGGAGGAGGAGGAGGAAGAGGAGGAGGAAGAAGAAGAGGAGGAGGAGGGGCAGGAGGGCAGCTGTCAGTAGGCAACGGGATTAATAGAGTCCTCCATTACGGAGGCATGTGTCCACGCAGGCACCCACCAACCCTCAGGGGCAGCTCAGGGCACCCAGGGACCTGGTGTGGGTATCTCTGGGGCGGGGACTGTCAGTCAGTCAGCAAGACTGTGTGTCAGTGCACATGGTGGGACAGGGGCCTGGCGGACCTTGGTCCCCAGCCCTGGGCTGTCAGATGCCAGCCCCATGCCCAGACACACACCAATCTGCCCAGAGCCCCTTGGCCCGGCCGACCAGCACCTGCTTTGCCCTGGGGCTCTGGCTCTGGTGGCTGGCCACCACCCCTCAGGTCAAGTTCAGTGTGGGTGTCATGGCTGCTGGTCAACTGGATGGGCAGGGTCTCCGTGGCCTAGCAACCACAGGAGCCCTCTGTGATGTCCTACCCCTGGCATTCTGTGCTGGCCACACTGGCACGGGTCAGCCCAACTGCCCTGCCACTAGGTCAGGCAACAGCGCCAGATGCCTGGGCCCTGGCACAGAGGGACAGAAGGATCGGAAGACAGTGCTGACCGACGAGGGACCTCAGGGCTGGCAGGCAAGAGAAGACAGGTGGAGGTGTGCCCGGGATCCAGGGAGCCCAGGCCAGAGCTGCCTGCATGCCTGCCTGCCTTCCTGGATATCTGTATGCTGCCTTTGTCCAGGTAGGTTTCTCAGGTCCCCTCCCCTCCTGTCCTCTCCTGTCCTCTCCTGTCCTCACCATCCTCTCCCCTATCCTCTCCTCCGCACTTTGCTTCTCTCCTTTGTCTGTCCTCTCTTCCAGGTGCCCTGCTCACCAGCTCCGGCACTTGTGATGGTTCTCCAGTGACAGCTGTTCGCAACCCCTTCCACCCCCTGCCTGCCCCTAATGTGACCCAGCTCACAGGGTCTCCGGTTCACCCCACCCACACCCACACGCCCCAACACATTCCCTGGTTCAGCCCCTCTGCCCTATTCAGCCAAACTGGCCCCTTTGCAACCTACCTGTGCATCGTTGATTGTCTTCACCATTCAAGGAGAGATCTCCTTTTGTACTTAGCTTTGTTTACTGGTGGATGGATGGATGGATGGATGGATAGATGGATGGGTGGATGGATGGATGGACAAGTCAATGGATCTATTTTGTAGAGGGAGAGTACCATCTAGGGGTACTGGAGACCGCTGGTGTCAGATCCTTAGTCAATGTCAAATGTAAAACATTAATTCATCAATGACAAAAATGAGTAAGCACCTAAATAAATAAATAAATAAATAAATAAATATAAAAACTGGGTTAAAAAATACATGGTGTCTTTGCCTTTCTGCATATGGAATGCTGTGAGCATCTTAACAAGGAATGCATTGTCCTGAGTGGCCCATTTGAAGTCGTGGAATATTTCCTTTTCCTTTTTCTTTTTTTACTTTCTATTTTCTTGATTATTCACTGGAATAAATAGACAGCAATTGAGAGGGAAGGGAGGGAGAGAGAGTTTGAGACACAGAGAGAAACACCTGCAGCACTTCTGCAGCACTTGTAAAGATTTCCCCTGGCAGGTGAGGACCAGGGTGTTGAGGCCCAGTCCTCCTGCATTGTAACATGAGTGCTTCACTGGGTGTGGCACCACCTGGTACCCTTGATGGGACACTTTATTTTAGCAATGAAAAGAAATTCTCGTGGCAAGGTAATAAATAAATGAAGAAGTAAATAAAAGTGCATTTACATTAACTCAGTGGAAACACACAGGGACATATACGTCTCTGTTACCTGTATTACTTCTTCATTTATGGATTGATTGCCTCAAGGGGTTATTGCCACAGCTGAGTGCCTACTCCACGAATAATCCACAGCTCCTGCACTCCATTTGTTCCCCTTTCGCTGCCCTTGTTGCTTGGTCACTGTGGTGGTTATTGTTTTTGTTGTTGTTGTTGTTACTGACCTTGCATCTGACAGACACAAAAGGAGAGAGCAGAGGAAATACAGGGTGGGAGAGAAAGACAGAGCTCCTAAAGACCTGCTTCACCCCCTGTAAAGCGACTCCCCTGCAGGTGGCGGTCTGGGGGCCAGACCCCAAATCCTTCCACCTGTCCCCTCTATTTGTGAGCGCCACAAGCCCTTAACCCTCTGACATTCCGCCAAAACTCCCTGGATTTACTTTTGAAGGCAGTATCACCTGCCTCGTTTTGAATCCTCATTATCCTGAGGGTCAGTCCTGGAGACAGTGTCATGACACGACACACGGAGATCTATGTTATCAGAGAGCACCTGGAAGAGCAGCTGGGGCTCTCGTGCCAGGGCAGGAGCAACTCCCCATCCACTTTCCATGGAGTCCAACTGCCTGCATTTTGGTCCTTTTCCCTCCAAAAAAGATTTTTCCCTTTTTTCACTTTGAAACAGGCAGCAGACAGGTTACCCAGGCAGGGGAAAAAAAATTAAAAGCCTTTTTTTTTTTTTTTTTTTTTTTTTTTTACAGAAGTGAATGACCATCTTCTGGGAAGTATAGGTTTTGAACCTGAAAACTCTGTCTGTCTGTCTCTTAGTCCACAGAAAGAGCCACTAGCCCAGCCAGATCTCACGCTCAGATGGGGTGTTTTTGCCAGTCAAAGGTCTGCACAGCGCACTAGGGATTGGGCGGCCTGAGACCCAAATGTTACATTGTAGATGGACTGTTTGCAGTCCTTGCTCCCCAGGACATTGGACTGTCTCAACTCCCTCCGCTACAGCATGAAAACAAGACTGTTGCCAACCTAGGAGCAACTGGAGTGGGGGCGAAAGGAGCTGTTTGCATGTCTGCACTGCTCATGCCCAGGAGTCTGTGGGGGTCCGTGGCAGAGGCTGTAAGGGGGCTAGGGGGCAGAAGGAGACTGTTTGAGAGGCAGGCTGCAGGCAGGGGAGCCCAGGAGTGTGTGCAGGGCTGTGTGTGTGGGTGTGGTGGCAGGGGTTTAGGGCAGGTCCCCCTGTTGGATGGTGAGATGGCAGCTGGGCTGGCCCTGGGCCCTCAGGGCTGAAGGGCAGAAGCAGGGTGGCAGTAAAGTAGCGCAGGGAGGAACACAGTAGATGTTCGTTGGTAGCTGGGGGACAGAGGGTAAGGGGAACGGGGGCATCCTTGAGGAGGGGTCAGGACTAGAGAGTGGGGGCAGCTGGAGGCATGGAAGGTCCCAGGAATCAGGGACTGACAGGAACAGATTCCTACACCCCCCCCACTGGATAGAAGCTGCAGAAGCCAGAGCAGCAGCCCTGGCTTGCCTAGGCCAAGGGCCCTGAGTGAGTCCCTCTGAGGATGAGGAAGAGGAGGAGGGGGTGGAGGAAGAGGAGGAGGAGGAAGAGGAGGAGGAGGAGGAGGAGGAGGAAGAAGAGGAGGAGGAGGCGGAGGAGGAGGAGGGGCAGGAGGGCAGCTGTCAGTAGGCAAAGGGATTAATAGAGGCCTCCATTATGGAGGCATGTGTCCAGGCAGGCACCCACCAACCCTCAGGGGCAGCTCAGGGCACCCAGGGACTTGGTGTGGGTAACTCTGGGGCGGGGACTGTCAGTCAGTCAGCAAGACTGTGTGTCAGTGCACATGGTGTGACAGGGGCCTGGCGGACCTTGGTCCCCCGCCCTAGACTGTCAGATGCCAGCCCCATGCCCAGACACACACCAATCTGACCATAGCCCCTTGGCCCGGCCGACCAGCACCTGTTTTGGCCTGGGGCTCTGGCTCTGGTGGCTGGCCAACACCCCTCAGGTCAAGTTCAGCGTGGGGGTCATGGCTGCTGGTCAACAGGATGGGCGGTGTCCCCGTGGCCTAGCAACCACAGGAGCCCTCTGTGATGTCCTAGCCCCTGGCAATCTGTGCTGGCCACACTGGCACTGGGCATCCCAACTGCCCTGGCACTAGGTCAGGCAACAGCGCCCAGACGCCTGGGCCCTGGCACAGAGGGACGGAAGGATGGGAAGACAGTGCTGACCGACGAGGGACCTCAGGGCTGGCAGCCAAGAGAAGACAGGAGGAGGTGCGCCCGGGATCCAGGGAGCCTGCATGCCTGCATTCCTGCCTACCTTCCTGGATGTCTGTATGCTGCCATTGTCCAGGTAGGTTTCTCAGGTCCCCTCCAATCCTGTCCTCTCCTGTCCTCTCCTGTCCTCACCATCCTCTCCCCTCTCCTCTCCTCCGCACATTGCTTCTATCCTTTGTCTGTCCTCTCTTCCAGGTGCCCTGCTCACCAGCTCCAGCACTTGTGATGGTTCTCCAGTGACAGCTGTTCGCAACCCCTTCCACCCCCTGCCTGCCCCTAATGTGACCCAGCTCACAGGGTCTCCGGCTCACCCCACCCAAACCCACACGCCCCAACACATTCCCTGGTTCAGCCCCTCTGCCCTATTCAGCCAAACTGGGCCTTTGCAACCTACCTATGCATCGTTGTTTCTCCTCACCATTCAAGGAGAGATCTCCTTTTGTACTTAGCATGGTTGACTGGTGGATGGATGGATGGATGGATGGATGGATCGATGGATGGATGGATGGACGGATGAATGGATGGATAGATGTATGGGTGGATGGATGGATGGATGGACAGGTCAATGGATCGGTTTTGTAGAGGCAGAGTACCATATAGGGGTACTGGAGTCCGCTGGTGTCCGATCCTTAGTCAATGTCAAATGTAAAACATTAATTCATCAATAACTAAAATGAATAAGCACCTAAATAAATAAATAAATAAATATAAAAACTGGGTTAAAAAATACATGGCGTCTTTCCTTTCTTCATATGGAATGCTGTGAGGATCTTAACAAGGAAAGCATTGTCCTGAGTAGCCCATTTGAAGTCGTGGAATATTTCCTTTTCCTTTTTCTTTTTTTACTTTCTATTTTCTTGATTATTCACTGGAATAAATAGACAGGAATTGAGAGGGAAGGGAGGTAGAGAGAGTTTGAGACACAGAGAGAGACAACTGCAGCACTTCCGCACCACTTGTAAAGATTTGCCCTGGCAGGTGCGAACCAGGGTGTTGAAGCCCAGTCCTCCTGCATTGTAACATGAGTGCTTAACTGGGTGTGGCACACCTGGTACCATTGATGGGACACTTTTTTTTAGCAATGAAAAGAAATTCTCGTGGCAAGGTAATAAATAAAAAAAGAAGTAAATAAAAGTGCATTTAGATTAACTCAGTGGAAATACACAGGGACATATACGTCTCTGTTACCTGTATTACTTCTTCATGTATGGATTGATTGCCTCAAGGGGTTATTGCCACAGCTGAGTGCCTACTCCACGAATAATCCACAGCTCCTGCACTCCATTTGTTCCCCTTTCGCTGCCCTTGTTGCTTGGTCACTGTGGTGGTTATTGTTTTTGTTGTTGTTGTTGTTACTGACCTTGCATCTGACGGACACAAAAGGAGAGAGCAGAGGAAATACAGGGTGGGAGAGAAAGACAGAGCTCCTAAAGACCTGCTTCACCCCCTGTAAAGCGACTCCCCTGCAGGTGGCGGTCTGGGGGCCAGACCCCAAATCCTTCCACCTGTCCCCTCTATTTGTGAGCGCCACAAGCCCTTAACCCTCTGACATTCCGCCAAAACTCCCTGGATTTACTTTTGAAGGCAGTATCACCTGCCTCGTTTTGAATCCTCATTATCCTGAGGGTCAGTCCTGGAGACAGTGTCATGACACGACACACGGAGATCTCTGTTATCAGAGAGCACCTGGAAGAGCAGCTGGGGCTCTAGTGCCAGGGCAGGAGCAACTCCCCATCCACTTTCCACGGAGTCCACCTGCCTGCATTTTGGTCCTTTTCCCTCCAAAAAAGATTTTTCCCTTTTTTCACTTTGAAACAGGCAGGAGACAGGTTACCCAGGCAGGGGAAAAAAAATAAAAAGCCATTTTTTTTTTTTTTTTTTTTTTACCGAAGTGAATGACCATCTTCTGGGAAGTATAGGTTTTGAACCTGAAAACTCTGTCTGTCTGTCTCTTAGTCCACAGGAAGAGCCACTAGCCCAGCCAGATCTCACGCTCAGATGGGGTGTTTTTGCCAGTCAAAGGTCTGCACAGCGCACTAGGGATTGGGCGGCCTGAGACCCAAATGTTACATTGTAGATGGACTATTTGCAGTCCTTGCTCCCCAGGACATTGGACTGTCTCAACTCCCTCCGCTACAGCATGAAAACAAGACTGTTGCCAACCTTGGAGCAACTGGAGTGGGGGCGAGGGGAGCTGTTTGCATGTCTGCACTGCTCATGCCCAGGTGTCTGTGGGGGTCCGTGGCAGAGGCTGTAAGGGGGCTAGGGGGCAGAAGGAGACTGTTTGAGAGGCAGGCTGCAGGCAGGGGAGCCCAGGAGTGTGTGCAGGGCTGTGTGTGTGGGTGTGGTGGCAGGGGTTTAGGGCAGGTCCCCCTGCTGGATGGTGAGATGGCAGCTGGGCTGGCCCTGGGCCCTCAGGGCTGAAGGGCAGAAGCAGGGTGGCAGTAAAGTAGCGCAGGGAGGAACACAGTAGATGTTCGTTGGGAGCTGGGGGACAGAGGGTAAGGGGAACGGGGGCATCCTTGAGGAGGGGTCAGGACTAGAGAGTGGGGGCAGCTGGAGGCATGGAAGGTCCCAGGAATCAGGGACTGACAGGAACAGATTCCTACACCCCCCCACTGGATAGAAGCTGCAGAAGCCAGAGCAGCAGCCCTGGCTTGCCTAGGCCAAGGGCCCTGAGTAAGTCCCTCTGAGGATGAGGAAGAGGAGGAGGGGGTGGAGGAGGAGGAGGAGGAGGAAGAGGAGGAGGAGGAGGCGGAGGAGGATGAGGAGGGGCAGGAGGGCAGCTGTCAGTAGGCAACGGGATTAATAGAGGCCTCCATTATGGAGGCATGTGTCCAGGCAGGCACCCACCAACCCTCAGGGGCAGCTCAGGGCACCCAGGGACTTGGTGTGGGTAACTCTGGGGCGGGGACTGTCAGTCAGTCAGCAAGACTGTGTGTCAGTGCACATGGTGGGACAGGGGCCTGGCGGACCTTGGTCCCCCGCCCTAGACTGTCAGATGCCAGCCCCATGCCCAGACAAACACCAATCTGACCATAGCCCCTAGGCCCGGCCGACCAGCACCTGCTTTGTCCTGGGGCTCTGGCTCTGGTGGCTGGCCAACACCCCTCAGGTCAAGTTCAGCGTGGGGGTCATGGCTGCTGGACAACTGGATGGGCGGGGTCCCCGTGGCCTAGCAACCACAGGAGCCCTCTGTGATGTCCTTGCCCCTGGCAATCTGTGCTGGCCACACTGGCACTGGGCAGCCCAACTGCCCTGCCACTAGGTCAGGCAACATCGCCCAGACGCCTGGGCCCTGGCACAGAGGGACGGAAGGATGGGAAGACAGTGCTGACCGACGAGGGACCTCAGGGCTGGCTGCCAAGAGAAGACAGGTGGAGGTGCGCCCGGGATCCAGGGAGCCTGCATGCCTGCATGCCTGCCTACCTTCCTGGATGTCTGTATGCTGCCATTGTCCAGGTAGGTTTCTCAGGTCCCCTCCAATCCTGTCCTCTCCTGTCCTCTCCTGTCCTCACCATCCTCTCCCCTCTCCTCTCCTCCACACTTTGCTTCTCTCCTTTGTCTGTCCTCTCTTCCAGGTGCCCTGCTCACCAGCTCCAGCACTTGTGATGGTTCTCCAGTGACAGCTGTTCGCAACCCCTTCCACCCCCTGCCTGCCCCTAATGTGACCCAGCTCACAGGGTCTCCGGCTCACCCCACCCAAACCCACACGCCCCAACACATTCCCTGGTTCAGCCCCTCTGCCCTATTCAGCCAAACTGGGCCTTTGCAACCTACCTATGCATCATTGTTTCTCCTCACCATTCAAGGAGAGATCTCCTTTTGTACTTAGTTTGGTTGACTGGTGGATGGATGGATGGATGAATGGATGGATAGATGTATGGGTGGATAGCTGTATGGGTGGATGGATGGATGGATGGACAGGTCATTGGATCGGTTTTGTAGAGGCAGAGTACCATATAGGGGTACTGGAGTCCGCTGGTGTCCGATCCTTAGTCAATGTCAAATGTAAAACATTAATTCATCAATAACAAAAATGAATAAGCACCTAAATAAATAAATAAATAAATAAATATAAAAACTGGGTTAAAAAATACATGGCGTCTTTGCCTTTCTTCATATGGAATGCTGTGAGGATCTTAACAAGGAAAGCATTGTCCTGAGTAGCCCATTTGAAGTCGTGGAATATTTCCTTTTCCTTTTTCTTTTTTTACTTTCTATTTTCTTGATTATTCACTGGAATAAATAGACAGGAATTGAGAGGGAAGGGAGGTAGAGAGAGTTTGAGACACAGAGAGAGACAACTGCAGCACTTCCGCACCACTTGTAAAGATTTGCCCTGGCAGGTGCGAACCAGGGTGTTGAAGCCCAGTCCTCCTGCATTGTAACATGAGTGCTTAACTGGGTGTGGCACACCTGGTACCCTTGATGGGACACTTTATTTTTAGCAATGAAAAGAAATTCTCGTGGCAAGGAAATAAATAAAAAAAGAAGTAAATAAAAGTGCATTTACATTAACTCAGTGGAAACACACAGGGACATATACGTCTCTGTTACCTGTATTACTTCTTCATGTATGGATTGATTGCCTCAAGGGGTTATTGCCACAGCTGAGTGCCTACTCCACGAATATTCCACAGCTCCTGCACTCCATTTGTTCCCCTTTCGCTGCCCTTGTTGCTTGGTCACTGTGGTGGTTATTGTTTTTGTTGTTGTTGTTGTTACTGACCTTGCATCTGACAGACACAAAAGGAGAGAGCAGAGGAAATACAGGGTGGGAGAGAAAGACAGAGCTCCTAAAGACCTGCTTCACCCCCTGTAAAGCGACTCCACTGCAGGTGGCGGTCTGGGGGCCAGACCCCAAATCCTTCCACCTGTCCCCTCTATTTGTGAGCGCCACAAGCCCTTAACCCTCTGACATTCCGCCAAAACTCCCTGGATTTACTTTTGAAGGCAGTATCACCTGCCTCGTTTTGAATCCTCATTATCCTGAGGGTCAGTCCTGGAGACAGTGTCATGACACGACACACGGAGATCTCTGTTATCAGAGAGCACCTGGAAGAGCAGCTGGGGCTCTAGTGCCAGGGCAGGAGCAACTCCCCATCCACTTTCCACGGAGTCCACCTGCCTGCATTTTGGTCCTTTTCCCTCCAAAAAAGATTTTTCCCTTTTTTCACTTTGAAACAGGCAGGAGACAGGTTACCCAGGCAGGGGAAAAAAAATAAAAAGCCTTTTTTTTTTTTTTTTTTTTTTTTTTACCGAAGTGAATGACCATCTTCTGGGAAGTATAGGTTTTGAACCTGAAAACTCTGTCTGTCTGTCTCTTAGTCCACAGAAAGAGCCACTAGCCCAGCCAGATCTCACGCTCAGATGGGGTTTTTTTACCAGTCAAAGGTCTGCACAGCGCACTAGGGATTGGGCGGCCTCAGACCCAAATGTTACATTGTAGATGGACTGTTTGCAGTCCTTGCTCCCCAGGACATTGGACTGTCTCAACTCCCTCCCCTACAGCATGAAAACAAGACTCTTGCCAACCTTGGAGCAACTGGAGTGGGGGCGAGGGGAGCTGTTTGCATGTCTGCACTGCTCATGCCCAGGTGTCTGTGGGGGTCCGTGGCAGAGGCTGTAAGGGGGCTAGGGGGCAGAAGTAGACTGTTTGAGAGGCAGGCTGCAGGCAGGGGAGCCCAGGAGTGTGTGCAGGGCTGTGTGTGTGGGTGTGGTGGCAGGGGTTTAGGGCAGGTCCCCCTGTTGGATGGTGAGATGGCAGCTGGGCTGGCCCTGGGCCCTCAGGGCTGAAGGGCAGAAGCAGGGTGGCAGTAAAGTAGCGCAGGGAGGAACACAGTAGATGTTCGTTGGTAGCTGGGGGACAGAGGGTAAGGGGAACGGGGGCATCCTTGAGGAGGGGTCAGGACTAGAGTGTGGGGGCAGCTGGAGGCATGGAAGGTCCCAGGAATCAGGGACTGACAGGAACAAATTCCTACACCCCCCCACTGGATAGAAGCTGCAGAAGCCAGAGCAGCAGCCCTGGCTTGCCTAGGCCAAGGGCCCTGAGTGAGTCCCTCTGAGGATGAGGAAGAGGAGGAGGGGGTGGAGGAAGAGGAGGAGGAGGAAGAGGAGGAGGAGGAGGAGGAGGAGGAAGAAGAGGAGGAGGAGGCGGAGGAGCAGGAGGGGCAGGAGGGCAGCTGTCAGTAGGCAACGGGATTAATAGAGGCCTCCATTATGGAGGCATGTGTCCAGGCAGGCACCCACCAACCCTCAGGGGCAGCTCAGGGCACCCAGGGACTTGGTGTGGGTAACTCTGGGGCGGGGACTGTCAGTCAGTCAGCAAGACTGTGTGTCAGTGCACATGGTGGGACAGGGGCCTGGCGGACCTTGGTCCCCCGCCCTAGACTGTCAGATGCCAGCCCCATCCCCAGACACACACCAATCTGACCATAGCCCCTTGGCCCGGCCGACCAGCACCTGCTTTGGCCTGGGGCTCTGGCTCTGGTTGCTGGCCAACACCCCTCAGGTCAAGTTCAGCGTGGGGGTCATGGCTGCTGGTCAACTGGATGGGCGGGGTCCCCGTGGCCTAGCAACCACAGGAGCCCTCTGTGATGTCCTTGCCCCTGGCAATCTGTGCTGGCCACACTGGCACTGGGCAGCCCAACTGCCCTGCCACTAGGTCAGGCAACAGCGCCCAGACGCCTGGGCCCTGGCACAGAGGGACGGAAGGATGGGAAGACAGTGCTGACCGACGAGGGACCTCAGGGCTGGCAGCCAAGAGAAGACAGGTGGAGGTGCGCCAGGGATCCAGGGAGCCTGCATGCCTGCATGCCTGCCTACCTTCCTGTATGTCTGTATGCTGCCATTGTCCAGGTAGGTTTCTCAGGTCCCCTCCAATCCTGTCCTCTCCTGTCCTCTCCTGTCCTCTCCTGTCCTCACCATCCTCTCCCCTCTCCTCTCCTCCACACTTTGCTTCTCTCCTTTGTCTGTCCTCTCTTCCAGGTGCCCTGCTCACCAGCTCCAGCACTTGTGATGGTTCTCCAGTGACAGCTGTTCGCAACCCCTTCCACCCCCTGCCTGCCCCTAATGTGACCCAGCTCACAGGGTCTCCGGATCACCCCACCCAAACCCACACGCCCCAACACATTCCCTGGTTCAGCCCCTCTGCCCTATTCAGCCAAACTGGGCCTTTGCAACCTACCTATGCATCGTTGTTTCTCCTCACCATTCAAGGAGAGATCTCCTTTTGTACTTAGCTTGGTTGACTGCTGGATGGATGGATGGATGGATGGATGGATGGATGAATGGATGGATAGATGTATGGGTGGATGGATGGATGGATGGACAGGTCAACTGATCGGTTTGTAGAGGCAGAGTACCATATAGGGGTACTGGAGTCCGCTGTTGTCCGATCCTTAGTCAATGTCAAATGTAAAACATTAATTCATCAATAACAAAAATGAATAAGCACCTAAATAAATAAATAAATAAATAAATATAAAAACTGGGTTAAAAATACATGGCGTCTTTGCCTTTCTTCATATGGAATGCTGTGAGGATCTTAACAAGGAAAGCATTGTCCTGAGTAGCCCATTTGAAGTCGTGGAATATTTCCTTTTCCTTTTTCTTTTTTTACTTTCTATTTTCTTGATTATTCACTGGAATAAATAGACAGGAATTGAGAGGGAAGGGAGGTAGAGAGAGTTTGAGACACAGAGAGAGACAACTGCAGCACTTCCGCACCACTTGTAAAGATTTGCCCTGGCAGGTGCGAACCAGGGTGTTGAAGCCCAGTCCTCCTGCATTGTAACATGAGTGCTTAACTGGGTGTGGCACACCTGGTACCCTTGATGGGACACTTTCTTTTTAGCAATGAAAAGAAATTCTCGTGGCAAGGTAATAAATAAAAAAAGAAGTAAATAAAAGTGCATTTAGATTAACTCAGTGGAAATACACAGGGACATATACGTCTCTGTTACCTGTATTACTTCTTCATGTATGGATTGATTGCCTCAAGGGGTTATTGCCACAGCTGAGTGCCTACTCCACGAATAATCCACAGCTCCTGCACTCCATTTGTTCCCCTTTCGCTGCCCTTGTTGCTTGGTCACTGTGGTGGTTATTGTTTTTGTTGTTGTTGTTGTTACTGACCTTGCATCTGACAGACACAAAAGGAGAGAGCAGAGGAAATACAGGGTGGGAGAGAAAGACAGAGCTCCTAAAGACCTGCTTCACCCCCTGTAAAGCGACTCCCCTGCAGGTGGCGGTCTGGGGGCCAGACCCCAAATCCTTCCACCTGTCCCCTCTATTTGTGAGCGCCACAAGCCCTTAACCCTCTGACATTCCGCCAAAACTCCCTGGATTTACTTTTGAAGGCAGTATCACCTGCCTCGTTTTGAATCCTCATTATCCTGAGGGTCAGTCCTGGAGACAGTGTCATGACACGACACACGGAGATCTATGTTATCAGAGAGCACCTGGAAGAGCAGCTGGGGCTCTAGTGCCAGGGCAGGAGCAACTCCCCATCCACTTTCCATGGAGTCCAACTGCCTGCATTTTGGTCCTTTTCCCTCCAAAAAAGATTTTTCCCTTTTTTCACTTTGAAACAGGCAGCAGACAGGTTACCCAGGCAGGGGAAAAAAAATTAAAAGCCTTTTTTTTTTTTTTTTTTTTTTTTTTTACAGAAGTGAATGACCATCTTCTGGGAAGTATAGGTTTTGAACCTGAAAACTCTGTCTGTCTGTCTCTTAGTCCACAGAAAGAGCCACTAGCCCAGCCAGATCTCACGCTCAGATGGGGTGTTTTTGCCAGTCAAAGGTCTGCACAGCGCACTAGGGATTGGGCGGCCTGAGACCCAAATGTTACATTGTAGATGGACTGTTTGCAGTCCTTGCTCCCCAGGACATTGGACTGTCTCAACTCCCTCCGCTACAGCATGAAAACAAGACTGTTGCCAACCTAGGAGCAACTGGAGTGGGGGCGAAAGGAGCTGTTTGCATGTCTGCACTGCTCATGCCCAGGAGTCTGTGGGGGTCCGTGGCAGAGGCTGTAAGGGGGCTAGGGGGCAGAAGGAGACTGTTTGAGAGGCAGGCTGCAGGCAGGGGAGCCCAGGAGTGTGTGCAGGGCTGTGTGTGTGGGTGTGGTGGCAGGGGTTTAGGGCAGGTCCCCCTGTTGGATGGTGAGATGGCAGCTGGGCTGGCCCTGGGCCCTCAGGGCTGAAGGGCAGAAGCAGGGTGGCAGTAAAGTAGCGCAGGGAGGAACACAGTAGATGTTCGTTGGTAGCTGGGGGACAGAGGGTAAGGGGAACGGGGGCATCCTTGAGGAGGGGTCAGGACTAGAGAGTGGGGGCAGCTGGAGGCATGGAAGGTCCCAGGAATCAGGGACTGACAGGAACAGATTCCTACACCCCCCCCACTGGATAGAAGCTGCAGAAGCCAGAGCAGCAGCCCTGGCTTGCCTAGGCCAAGGGCCCTGAGTGAGTCCCTCTGAGGATGAGGAAGAGGAGGAGGGGGTGGAGGAAGAGGAGGAGGAGGAAGAGGAGGAGGAGGAGGAGGAGGAGGAAGAAGAGGAGGAGGAGGCGGAGGAGGAGGAGGGGCAGGAGGGCAGCTGTCAGTAGGCAAAGGGATTAATAGAGGCCTCCATTATGGAGGCATGTGTCCAGGCAGGCACCCACCAACCCTCAGGGGCAGCTCAGGGCACCCAGGGACTTGGTGTGGGTAACTCTGGGGCGGGGACTGTCAGTCAGTCAGCAAGACTGTGTGTCAGTGCACATGGTGTGACAGGGGCCTGGCGGACCTTGGTCCCCCGCCCTAGACTGTCAGATGCCAGCCCCATGCCCAGACACACACCAATCTGACCATAGCCCCTTGGCCCGGCCGACCAGCACCTGTTTTGGCCTGGGGCTCTGGCTCTGGTGGCTGGCCAACACCCCTCAGGTCAAGTTCAGCGTGGGGGTCATGGCTGCTGGTCAACAGGATGGGCGGTGTCCCCGTGGCCTAGCAACCACAGGAGCCCTCTGTGATGTCCTAGCCCCTGGCAATCTGTGCTGGCCACACTGGCACTGGGCATCCCAACTGCCCTGGCACTAGGTCAGGCAACAGCGCCCAGACGCCTGGGCCCTGGCACAGAGGGACGGAAGGATGGGAAGACAGTGCTGACCGACGAGGGACCTCAGGGCTGGCAGCCAAGAGAAGACAGGAGGAGGTGCGCCCGGGATCCAGGGAGCCTGCATGCCTGCATTCCTGCCTACCTTCCTGGATGTCTGTATGCTGCCATTGTCCAGGTAGGTTTCTCAGGTCCCCTCCAATCCTGTCCTCTCCTGTCCTCTCCTGTCCTCACCATCCTCTCCCCTCTCCTCTCCTCCGCACATTGCTTCTCTCCTTTGTCTGTCCTCTCTTCCAGGTGCCCTGCTCACCAGCTCCAGCACTTGTGATGGTTCTCCAGTGACAGCTGTTCGCAACCCCTTCCACCCCCTGCCTGCCCCTAATGTGACCCAGCTCACAGGGTCTCCGGCTCACCCCACCCAAACCCACACGCCCCAACACATTCCCTGGTTCAGCCCCTCTGCCCTATTCAGCCAAACTGGGCCTTTGCAACCTACCTATGCATCGTTGTTTCTCCTCACCATTCAAGGAGAGATCTCCTTTTGTACTTAGCATGGTTGACTGGTGGATGGATGGATGGATGGATGGATGGATCGATGGATGGATGGATGGACGGATGAATGGATGGATAGATGTATGGGTGGATGGATGGATGGATGGACAGGTCAATGGATCGGTTTTGTAGAGGCAGAGTACCATATAGGGGTACTGGAGTCCGCTGGTGTCCGATCCTTAGTCAATGTCAAATGTAAAACATTAATTCATCAATAACTAAAATGAATAAGCACCTAAATAAATAAATAAATAAATATAAAAACTGGGTTAAAAAATACATGGCGTCTTTCCTTTCTTCATATGGAATGCTGTGAGGATCTTAACAAGGAAAGCATTGTCCTGAGTAGCCCATTTGAAGTCGTGGAATATTTCCTTTTCCTTTTTCTTTTTTTACTTTCTATTTTCTTGATTATTCACTGGAATAAATAGACAGGAATTGAGAGGGAAGGGAGGTAGAGAGAGTTTGAGACACAGAGAGAGACAACTGCAGCACTTCCGCACCACTTGTAAAGATTTGCCCTGGCAGGTGCGAACCAGGGTGTTGAAGCCCAGTCCTCCTGCATTGTAACATGAGTGCTTAACTGGGTGTGGCACACCTGGTACCATTGATGGGACACTTTTTTTTAGCAATGAAAAGAAATTCTCGTGGCAAGGTAATAAATAAAAAAAGAAGTAAATAAAAGTGCATTTAGATTAACTCAGTGGAAATACACAGGGACATATACGTCTCTGTTACCTGTATTACTTCTTCATGTATGGATTGATTGCCTCAAGGGGTTATTGCCACAGCTGAGTGCCTACTCCACGAATAATCCACAGCTCCTGCACTCCATTTGTTCCCCTTTCGCTGCCCTTGTTGCTTGGTCACTGTGGTGGTTATTGTTTTTGTTGTTGTTGTTGTTACTGACCTTGCATCTGACGGACACAAAAGGAGAGAGCAGAGGAAATACAGGGTGGGAGAGAAAGACAGAGCTCCTAAAGACCTGCTTCACCCCCTGTAAAGCGACTCCCCTGCAGGTGGCGGTCTGGGGGCCAGACCCCAAATCCTTCCACCTGTCCCCTCTATTTGTGAGCGCCACAAGCCCTTAACCCTCTGACATTCCGCCAAAACTCCCTGGATTTACTTTTGAAGGCAGTATCACCTGCCTCGTTTTGAATCCTCATTATCCTGAGGGTCAGTCCTGGAGACAGTGTCATGACACGACACACGGAGATCTCTGTTATCAGAGAGCACCTGGAAGAGCAGCTGGGGCTCTAGTGCCAGGGCAGGAGCAACTCCCCATCCACTTTCCACGGAGTCCACCTGCCTGCATTTTGGTCCTTTTCCCTCCAAAAAAGATTTTTCCCTTTTTTCACTTTGAAACAGGCAGGAGACAGGTTACCCAGGCAGGGGAAAAAAAATAAAAAGCCATTTTTTTTTTTTTTTTTTTTTTACCGAAGTGAATGACCATCTTCTGGGAAGTATAGGTTTTGAACCTGAAAACTCTGTCTGTCTGTCTCTTAGTCCACAGGAAGAGCCACTAGCCCAGCCAGATCTCACGCTCAGATGGGGTGTTTTTGCCAGTCAAAGGTCTGCACAGCGCACTAGGGATTGGGCGGCCTGAGACCCAAATGTTACATTGTAGATGGACTATTTGCAGTCCTTGCTCCCCAGGACATTGGACTGTCTCAACTCCCTCCGCTACAGCATGAAAACAAGACTGTTGCCAACCTTGGAGCAACTGGAGTGGGGGCGAGGGGAGCTGTTTGCATGTCTGCACTGCTCATGCCCAGGTGTCTGTGGGGGTCCGTGGCAGAGGCTGTAAGGGGGCTAGGGGGCAGAAGGAGACTGTTTGAGAGGCAGGCTGCAGGCAGGGGAGCCCAGGAGTGTGTGCAGGGCTGTGTGTGTGGGTGTGGTGGCAGGGGTTTAGGGCAGGTCCCCCTGCTGGATGGTGAGATGGCAGCTGGGCTGGCCCTGGGCCCTCAGGGCTGAAGGGCAGAAGCAGGGTGGCAGTAAAGTAGCGCAGGGAGGAACACAGTAGATGTTCGTTGGGAGCTGGGGGACAGAGGGTAAGGGGAACGGGGGCATCCTTGAGGAGGGGTCAGGACTAGAGAGTGGGGGCAGCTGGAGGCATGGAAGGTCCCAGGAATCAGGGACTGACAGGAACAGATTCCTACACCCCCCCACTGGATAGAAGCTGCAGAAGCCAGAGCAGCAGCCCTGGCTTGCCTAGGCCAAGGGCCCTGAGTAAGTCCCTCTGAGGATGAGGAAGAGGAGGAGGGGGTGGAGGAGGAGGAGGAGGAGGAAGAGGAGGAGGAGGAGGCGGAGGAGGATGAGGAGGGGCAGGAGGGCAGCTGTCAGTAGGCAACGGGATTAATAGAGGCCTCCATTATGGAGGCATGTGTCCAGGCAGGCACCCACCAACCCTCAGGGGCAGCTCAGGGCACCCAGGGACTTGGTGTGGGTAACTCTGGGGCGGGGACTGTCAGTCAGTCAGCAAGACTGTGTGTCAGTGCACATGGTGGGACAGGGGCCTGGCGGACCTTGGTCCCCCGCCCTAGACTGTCAGATGCCAGCCCCATGCCCAGACAAACACCAATCTGACCATAGCCCCTAGGCCCGGCCGACCAGCACCTGCTTTGTCCTGGGGCTCTGGCTCTGGTGGCTGGCCAACACCCCTCAGGTCAAGTTCAGCGTGGGGGTCATGGCTGCTGGACAACTGGATGGGCGGGGTCCCCGTGGCCTAGCAACCACAGGAGCCCTCTGTGATGTCCTTGCCCCTGGCAATCTGTGCTGGCCACACTGGCACTGGGCAGCCCAACTGCCCTGCCACTAGGTCAGGCAACATCGCCCAGACGCCTGGGCCCTGGCACAGAGGGACGGAAGGATGGGAAGACAGTGCTGACCGACGAGGGACCTCAGGGCTGGCTGCCAAGAGAAGACAGGTGGAGGTGCGCCCGGGATCCAGGGAGCCTGCATGCCTGCATGCCTGCCTACCTTCCTGGATGTCTGTATGCTGCCATTGTCCAGGTAGGTTTCTCAGGTCCCCTCCAATCCTGTCCTCTCCTGTCCTCTCCTGTCCTCACCATCCTCTCCCCTCTCCTCTCCTCCACACTTTGCTTCTCTCCTTTGTCTGTCCTCTCTTCCAGGTGCCCTGCTCACCAGCTCCAGCACTTGTGATGGTTCTCCAGTGACAGCTGTTCGCAACCCCTTCCACCCCCTGCCTGCCCCTAATGTGACCCAGCTCACAGGGTCTCCGGCTCACCCCACCCAAACCCACACGCCCCAACACATTCCCTGGTTCAGCCCCTCTGCCCTATTCAGCCAAACTGGGCCTTTGCAACCTACCTATGCATCATTGTTTCTCCTCACCATTCAAGGAGAGATCTCCTTTTGTACTTAGTTTGGTTGACTGGTGGATGGATGGATGGATGGATGGATGGATGAATGGATGGATAGATGTATGGGTGGATGGATGGATGGATGGACAGGTCAATGGATCGGTTTTGTAGAGGCAGAGTACCATATAGGGGTACTGGAGTCCGCTGGTGTCCGATCCTTAGTCAATGTCAAATGTAAAACATTAATTCATCAATAACAAAAATGAATAAGCACCTAAATAAATAAATAAATAAATAAATATAAAAACTGGGTTAAAAAATACATGGCGTCTTTGCCTTTCTTCATATGGAATGCTGTGAGGATCTTAACAAGGAAAGCATTGTCCTGAGTAGCCCATTTGAAGTCGTGGAATATTTCCTTTTCCTTTTTCTTTTTTTACTTTCTATTTTCTTGATTATTCACTGGAATAAATAGACAGGAATTGAGAGGGAAGGGAGGTAGAGAGAGTTTGAGACACAGAGAGAGACAACTGCAGCACTTCCGCACCACTTGTAAAGATTTGCCCTGGCAGGTGCGAACCAGGGTGTTGAAGCCCAGTCCTCCTGCATTGTAACATGAGTGCTTAACTGGGTGTGGCACACCTGGTACCCTTGATGGGACACTTTATTTTTAGCAATGAAAAGAAATTCTCGTGGCAAGGAAATAAATAAAAAAAGAAGTAAATAAAAGTGCATTTACATTAACTCAGTGGAAACACACAGGGACATATACGTCTCTGTTACCTGTATTACTTCTTCATGTATGGATTGATTGCCTCAAGGGGTTATTGCCACAGCTGAGTGCCTACTCCACGAATATTCCACAGCTCCTGCACTCCATTTGTTCCCCTTTCGCTGCCCTTGTTGCTTGGTCACTGTGGTGGTTATTGTTTTTGTTGTTGTTGTTGTTACTGACCTTGCATCTGACAGACACAAAAGGAGAGAGCAGAGGAAATACAGGGTGGGAGAGAAAGACAGAGCTCCTAAAGACCTGCTTCACCCCCTGTAAAGCGACTCCACTGCAGGTGGCGGTCTGGGGGCCAGACCCCAAATCCTTCCACCTGTCCCCTCTATTTGTGAGCGCCACAAGCCCTTAACCCTCTGACATTCCGCCAAAACTCCCTGGATTTACTTTTGAAGGCAGTATCACCTGCCTCGTTTTGAATCCTCATTATCCTGAGGGTCAGTCCTGGAGACAGTGTCATGACACGACACACGGAGATCTCTGTTATCAGAGAGCACCTGGAAGAGCAGCTGGGGCTCTAGTGCCAGGGCAGGAGCAACTCCCCATCCACTTTCCACGGAGTCCACCTGCCTGCATTTTGGTCCTTTTCCCTCCAAAAAAGATTTTTCCCTTTTTTCACTTTGAAACAGGCAGGAGACAGGTTACCCAGGCAGGGGAAAAAAAATAAAAAGCCTTTTTTTTTTTTTTTTTTTTTTTTTTACCGAAGTGAATGACCATCTTCTGGGAAGTATAGGTTTTGAACCTGAAAACTCTGTCTGTCTGTCTCTTAGTCCACAGAAAGAGCCACTAGCCCAGCCAGATCTCACGCTCAGATGGGGTTTTTTTACCAGTCAAAGGTCTGCACAGCGCACTAGGGATTGGGCGGCCTCAGACCCAAATGTTACATTGTAGATGGACTGTTTGCAGTCCTTGCTCCCCAGGACATTGGACTGTCTCAACTCCCTCCCCTACAGCATGAAAACAAGACTCTTGCCAACCTTGGAGCAACTGGAGTGGGGGCGAGGGGAGCTGTTTGCATGTCTGCACTGCTCATGCCCAGGTGTCTGTGGGGGTCCGTGGCAGAGGCTGTAAGGGGGCTAGGGGGCAGAAGTAGACTGTTTGAGAGGCAGGCTGCAGGCAGGGGAGCCCAGGAGTGTGTGCAGGGCTGTGTGTGTGGGTGTGGTGGCAGGGGTTTAGGGCAGGTCCCCCTGTTGGATGGTGAGATGGCAGCTGGGCTGGCCCTGGGCCCTCAGGGCTGAAGGGCAGAAGCAGGGTGGCAGTAAAGTAGCGCAGGGAGGAACACAGTAGATGTTCGTTGGTAGCTGGGGGACAGAGGGTAAGGGGAACGGGGGCATCCTTGAGGAGGGGTCAGGACTAGAGTGTGGGGGCAGCTGGAGGCATGGAAGGTCCCAGGAATCAGGGACTGACAGGAACAAATTCCTACACCCCCCCACTGGATAGAAGCTGCAGAAGCCAGAGCAGCAGCCCTGGCTTGCCTAGGCCAAGGGCCCTGAGTGAGTCCCTCTGAGGATGAGGAAGAGGAGGAGGGGGTGGAGGAAGAGGAGGAGGAGGAAGAGGAGGAGGAGGAGGAGGAGGAAGAAGAGGAGGAGGAGGCGGAGGAGCAGGAGGGGCAGGAGGGCAGCTGTCAGTAGGCAACGGGATTAATAGAGGCCTCCATTATGGAGGCATGTGTCCAGGCAGGCACCCACCAACCCTCAGGGGCAGCTCAGGGCACCCAGGGACTTGGTGTGGGTAACTCTGGGGCGGGGACTGTCAGTCAGTCAGCAAGACTGTGTGTCAGTGCACATGGTGGGACAGGGGCCTGGCGGACCTTGGTCCCCCGCCCTAGACTGTCAGATGCCAGCCCCATCCCCAGACACACACCAATCTGACCATAGCCCCTTGGCCCGGCCGACCAGCACCTGCTTTGGCCTGGGGCTCTGGCTCTGGTTGCTGGCCAACACCCCTCAGGTCAAGTTCAGCGTGGGGGTCATGGCTGCTGGTCAACTGGATGGGCGGGGTCCCCGTGGCCTAGCAACCACAGGAGCCCTCTGTGATGTCCTTGCCCCTGGCAATCTGTGCTGGCCACACTGGCACTGGGCAGCCCAACTGCCCTGCCACTAGGTCAGGCAACAGCGCCCAGACGCCTGGGCCCTGGCACAGAGGGACGGAAGGATGGGAAGACAGTGCTGACCGACGAGGGACCTCAGGGCTGGCAGCCAAGAGAAGACAGGTGGAGGTGCGCCAGGGATCCAGGGAGCCTGCATGCCTGCATGCCTGCCTACCTTCCTGTATGTCTGTATGCTGCCATTGTCCAGGTAGGTTTCTCAGGTCCCCTCCAATCCTGTCCTCTCCTGTCCTCTCCTGTCCTCTCCTGTCCTCACCATCCTCTCCCCTCTCCTCTCCTCCACACTTTGCTTCTCTCCTTTGTCTGTCCTCTCTTCCAGGTGCCCTGCTCACCAGCTCCAGCACTTGTGATGGTTCTCCAGTGACAGCTGTTCGCAACCCCTTCCACCCCCTGCCTGCCCCTAATGTGACCCAGCTCACAGGGTCTCCGGATCACCCCACCCAAACCCACACGCCCCAACACATTCCCTGGTTCAGCCCCTCTGCCCTATTCAGCCAAACTGGGCCTTTGCAACCTACCTATGCATCGTTGTTTCTCCTCACCATTCAAGGAGAGATCTCCTTTTGTACTTAGCTTGGTTGACTGCTGGATGGATGGATGGATGGATGGATGGATGGATGAATGGATGGATAGATGTATGGGTGGATGGATGGATGGATGGACAGGTCAACTGATCGGTTTGTAGAGGCAGAGTACCATATAGGGGTACTGGAGTCCGCTGTTGTCCGATCCTTAGTCAATGTCAAATGTAAAACATTAATTCATCAATAACAAAAATGAATAAGCACCTAAATAAATAAATAAATAAATAAATATAAAAACTGGGTTAAAAATACATGGCGTCTTTGCCTTTCTTCATATGGAATGCTGTGAGGATCTTAACAAGGAAAGCATTGTCCTGAGTAGCCCATTTGAAGTCGTGGAATATTTCCTTTTCCTTTTTCTTTTTTTACTTTCTATTTTCTTGATTATTCACTGGAATAAATAGACAGGAATTGAGAGGGAAGGGAGGTAGAGAGAGTTTGAGACACAGAGAGAGACAACTGCAGCACTTCCGCACCACTTGTAAAGATTTGCCCTGGCAGGTGCGAACCAGGGTGTTGAAGCCCAGTCCTCCTGCATTGTAACATGAGTGCTTAACTGGGTGTGGCACACCTGGTACCCTTGATGGGACACTTTCTTTTTAGCAATGAAAAGAAATTCTCGTGGCAAGGTAATAAATAAAAAAAGAAGTAAATAAAAGTGCATTTAGATTAACTCAGTGGAAATACACAGGGACATATACGTCTCTGTTACCTGTATTACTTCTTCATGTATGGATTGATTGCCTCAAGGGGTTATTGCCACAGCTGAGTGCCTACTCCACGAATAATCCACAGCTCCTGCACTCCATTTGTTCCCCTTTCGCTGCCCTTGTTGCTTGGTCACTGTGGTGGTTATTGTTTTTGTTGTTGTTGTTGTTACTGACCTTGCATCTGACAGACACAAAAGGAGAGAGCAGAGGAAATACAGGGTGGGAGAGAAAGACAGAGCTCCTAAAGACCTGCTTCACCCCCTGTAAAGCGACTCCCCTGCAGGTGGCGGTCTGGGGGCCAGACCCCAAATCCTTCCACCTGTCCCCTCTATTTGTGAGCGCCACAAGCCCTTAACCCTCTGACATTCCGCCAAAACTCCCTGGATTTACTTTTGAAGGCAGTATCACCTGCCTCGTTTTGAATCCTCATTATCCTGAGGGTCAGTCCTGGAGACAGTGTCATGACACGACACACGGAGATCTATGTTATCAGAGAGCACCTGGAAGAGCAGCTGGGGCTCTAGTGCCAGGGCAGGAGCAACTCCCCATCCACTTTCCATGGAGTCCAACTGCCTGCATTTTGGTCCTTTTCCCTCCAAAAAAGATTTTTCCCTTTTTTCACTTTGAAACAGGCAGCAGACAGGTTACCCAGGCAGGGGAAAAAAAATTAAAAGCCTTTTTTTTTTTTTTTTTTTTTTTTTTTACAGAAGTGAATGACCATCTTCTGGGAAGTATAGGTTTTGAACCTGAAAACTCTGTCTGTCTGTCTCTTAGTCCACAGAAAGAGCCACTAGCCCAGCCAGATCTCACGCTCAGATGGGGTGTTTTTGCCAGTCAAAGGTCTGCACAGCGCACTAGGGATTGGGCGGCCTGAGACCCAAATGTTACATTGTAGATGGACTGTTTGCAGTCCTTGCTCCCCAGGACATTGGACTGTCTCAACTCCCTCCGCTACAGCATGAAAACAAGACTGTTGCCAACCTAGGAGCAACTGGAGTGGGGGCGAAAGGAGCTGTTTGCATGTCTGCACTGCTCATGCCCAGGAGTCTGTGGGGGTCCGTGGCAGAGGCTGTAAGGGGGCTAGGGGGCAGAAGGAGACTGTTTGAGAGGCAGGCTGCAGGCAGGGGAGCCCAGGAGTGTGTGCAGGGCTGTGTGTGTGGGTGTGGTGGCAGGGGTTTAGGGCAGGTCCCCCTGTTGGATGGTGAGATGGCAGCTGGGCTGGCCCTGGGCCCTCAGGGCTGAAGGGCAGAAGCAGGGTGGCAGTAAAGTAGCGCAGGGAGGAACACAGTAGATGTTCGTTGGTAGCTGGGGGACAGAGGGTAAGGGGAACGGGGGCATCCTTGAGGAGGGGTCAGGACTAGAGAGTGGGGGCAGCTGGAGGCATGGAAGGTCCCAGGAATCAGGGACTGACAGGAACAGATTCCTACACCCCCCCCACTGGATAGAAGCTGCAGAAGCCAGAGCAGCAGCCCTGGCTTGCCTAGGCCAAGGGCCCTGAGTGAGTCCCTCTGAGGATGAGGAAGAGGAGGAGGGGGTGGAGGAAGAGGAGGAGGAGGAAGAGGAGGAGGAGGAGGAGGAGGAGGAAGAAGAGGAGGAGGAGGCGGAGGAGGAGGAGGGGCAGGAGGGCAGCTGTCAGTAGGCAAAGGGATTAATAGAGGCCTCCATTATGGAGGCATGTGTCCAGGCAGGCACCCACCAACCCTCAGGGGCAGCTCAGGGCACCCAGGGACTTGGTGTGGGTAACTCTGGGGCGGGGACTGTCAGTCAGTCAGCAAGACTGTGTGTCAGTGCACATGGTGTGACAGGGGCCTGGCGGACCTTGGTCCCCCGCCCTAGACTGTCAGATGCCAGCCCCATGCCCAGACACACACCAATCTGACCATAGCCCCTTGGCCCGGCCGACCAGCACCTGTTTTGGCCTGGGGCTCTGGCTCTGGTGGCTGGCCAACACCCCTCAGGTCAAGTTCAGCGTGGGGGTCATGGCTGCTGGTCAACAGGATGGGCGGTGTCCCCGTGGCCTAGCAACCACAGGAGCCCTCTGTGATGTCCTAGCCCCTGGCAATCTGTGCTGGCCACACTGGCACTGGGCATCCCAACTGCCCTGGCACTAGGTCAGGCAACAGCGCCCAGACGCCTGGGCCCTGGCACAGAGGGACGGAAGGATGGGAAGACAGTGCTGACCGACGAGGGACCTCAGGGCTGGCAGCCAAGAGAAGACAGGAGGAGGTGCGCCCGGGATCCAGGGAGCCTGCATGCCTGCATTCCTGCCTACCTTCCTGGATGTCTGTATGCTGCCATTGTCCAGGTAGGTTTCTCAGGTCCCCTCCAATCCTGTCCTCTCCTGTCCTCTCCTGTCCTCACCATCCTCTCCCCTCTCCTCTCCTCCGCACATTGCTTCTATCCTTTGTCTGTCCTCTCTTCCAGGTGCCCTGCTCACCAGCTCCAGCACTTGTGATGGTTCTCCAGTGACAGCTGTTCGCAACCCCTTCCACCCCCTGCCTGCCCCTAATGTGACCCAGCTCACAGGGTCTCCGGCTCACCCCACCCAAACCCACACGCCCCAACACATTCCCTGGTTCAGCCCCTCTGCCCTATTCAGCCAAACTGGGCCTTTGCAACCTACCTATGCATCGTTGTTTCTCCTCACCATTCAAGGAGAGATCTCCTTTTGTACTTAGCATGGTTGACTGGTGGATGGATGGATGGATGGATGGATGGATCGATGGATGGATGGATGGACGGATGAATGGATGGATAGATGTATGGGTGGATGGATGGATGGATGGACAGGTCAATGGATCGGTTTTGTAGAGGCAGAGTACCATATAGGGGTACTGGAGTCCGCTGGTGTCCGATCCTTAGTCAATGTCAAATGTAAAACATTAATTCATCAATAACTAAAATGAATAAGCACCTAAATAAATAAATAAATAAATATAAAAACTGGGTTAAAAAATACATGGCGTCTTTCCTTTCTTCATATGGAATGCTGTGAGGATCTTAACAAGGAAAGCATTGTCCTGAGTAGCCCATTTGAAGTCGTGGAATATTTCCTTTTCCTTTTTCTTTTTTTACTTTCTATTTTCTTGATTATTCACTGGAATAAATAGACAGGAATTGAGAGGGAAGGGAGGTAGAGAGAGTTTGAGACACAGAGAGAGACAACTGCAGCACTTCCGCACCACTTGTAAAGATTTGCCCTGGCAGGTGCGAACCAGGGTGTTGAAGCCCAGTCCTCCTGCATTGTAACATGAGTGCTTAACTGGGTGTGGCACACCTGGTACCATTGATGGGACACTTTTTTTTAGCAATGAAAAGAAATTCTCGTGGCAAGGTAATAAATAAAAAAAGAAGTAAATAAAAGTGCATTTAGATTAACTCAGTGGAAATACACAGGGACATATACGTCTCTGTTACCTGTATTACTTCTTCATGTATGGATTGATTGCCTCAAGGGGTTATTGCCACAGCTGAGTGCCTACTCCACGAATAATCCACAGCTCCTGCACTCCATTTGTTCCCCTTTCGCTGCCCTTGTTGCTTGGTCACTGTGGTGGTTATTGTTTTTGTTGTTGTTGTTGTTACTGACCTTGCATCTGACGGACACAAAAGGAGAGAGCAGAGGAAATACAGGGTGGGAGAGAAAGACAGAGCTCCTAAAGACCTGCTTCACCCCCTGTAAAGCGACTCCCCTGCAGGTGGCGGTCTGGGGGCCAGACCCCAAATCCTTCCACCTGTCCCCTCTATTTGTGAGCGCCACAAGCCCTTAACCCTCTGACATTCCGCCAAAACTCCCTGGATTTACTTTTGAAGGCAGTATCACCTGCCTCGTTTTGAATCCTCATTATCCTGAGGGTCAGTCCTGGAGACAGTGTCATGACACGACACACGGAGATCTCTGTTATCAGAGAGCACCTGGAAGAGCAGCTGGGGCTCTAGTGCCAGGGCAGGAGCAACTCCCCATCCACTTTCCACGGAGTCCACCTGCCTGCATTTTGGTCCTTTTCCCTCCAAAAAAGATTTTTCCCTTTTTTCACTTTGAAACAGGCAGGAGACAGGTTACCCAGGCAGGGGAAAAAAAATAAAAAGCCATTTTTTTTTTTTTTTTTTTTTTACCGAAGTGAATGACCATCTTCTGGGAAGTATAGGTTTTGAACCTGAAAACTCTGTCTGTCTGTCTCTTAGTCCACAGGAAGAGCCACTAGCCCAGCCAGATCTCACGCTCAGATGGGGTGTTTTTGCCAGTCAAAGGTCTGCACAGCGCACTAGGGATTGGGCGGCCTGAGACCCAAATGTTACATTGTAGATGGACTATTTGCAGTCCTTGCTCCCCAGGACATTGGACTGTCTCAACTCCCTCCGCTACAGCATGAAAACAAGACTGTTGCCAACCTTGGAGCAACTGGAGTGGGGGCGAGGGGAGCTGTTTGCATGTCTGCACTGCTCATGCCCAGGTGTCTGTGGGGGTCCGTGGCAGAGGCTGTAAGGGGGCTAGGGGGCAGAAGGAGACTGTTTGAGAGGCAGGCTGCAGGCAGGGGAGCCCAGGAGTGTGTGCAGGGCTGTGTGTGTGGGTGTGGTGGCAGGGGTTTAGGGCAGGTCCCCCTGCTGGATGGTGAGATGGCAGCTGGGCTGGCCCTGGGCCCTCAGGGCTGAAGGGCAGAAGCAGGGTGGCAGTAAAGTAGCGCAGGGAGGAACACAGTAGATGTTCGTTGGGAGCTGGGGGACAGAGGGTAAGGGGAACGGGGGCATCCTTGAGGAGGGGTCAGGACTAGAGAGTGGGGGCAGCTGGAGGCATGGAAGGTCCCAGGAATCAGGGACTGACAGGAACAGATTCCTACACCCCCCCACTGGATAGAAGCTGCAGAAGCCAGAGCAGCAGCCCTGGCTTGCCTAGGCCAAGGGCCCTGAGTAAGTCCCTCTGAGGATGAGGAAGAGGAGGAGGGGGTGGAGGAGGAGGAGGAGGAGGAAGAGGAGGAGGAGGAGGCGGAGGAGGATGAGGAGGGGCAGGAGGGCAGCTGTCAGTAGGCAACGGGATTAATAGAGGCCTCCATTATGGAGGCATGTGTCCAGGCAGGCACCCACCAACCCTCAGGGGCAGCTCAGGGCACCCAGGGACTTGGTGTGGGTAACTCTGGGGCGGGGACTGTCAGTCAGTCAGCAAGACTGTGTGTCAGTGCACATGGTGGGACAGGGGCCTGGCGGACCTTGGTCCCCCGCCCTAGACTGTCAGATGCCAGCCCCATGCCCAGACAAACACCAATCTGACCATAGCCCCTAGGCCCGGCCGACCAGCACCTGCTTTGTCCTGGGGCTCTGGCTCTGGTGGCTGGCCAACACCCCTCAGGTCAAGTTCAGCGTGGGGGTCATGGCTGCTGGACAACTGGATGGGCGGGGTCCCCGTGGCCTAGCAACCACAGGAGCCCTCTGTGATGTCCTTGCCCCTGGCAATCTGTGCTGGCCACACTGGCACTGGGCAGCCCAACTGCCCTGCCACTAGGTCAGGCAACATCGCCCAGACGCCTGGGCCCTGGCACAGAGGGACGGAAGGATGGGAAGACAGTGCTGACCGACGAGGGACCTCAGGGCTGGCTGCCAAGAGAAGACAGGTGGAGGTGCGCCCGGGATCCAGGGAGCCTGCATGCCTGCATGCCTGCCTACCTTCCTGGATGTCTGTATGCTGCCATTGTCCAGGTAGGTTTCTCAGGTCCCCTCCAATCCTGTCCTCTCCTGTCCTCTCCTGTCCTCACCATCCTCTCCCCTCTCCTCTCCTCCACACTTTGCTTCTCTCCTTTGTCTGTCCTCTCTTCCAGGTGCCCTGCTCACCAGCTCCAGCACTTGTGATGGTTCTCCAGTGACAGCTGTTCGCAACCCCTTCCACCCCCTGCCTGCCCCTAATGTGACCCAGCTCACAGGGTCTCCGGCTCACCCCACCCAAACCCACACGCCCCAACACATTCCCTGGTTCAGCCCCTCTGCCCTATTCAGCCAAACTGGGCCTTTGCAACCTACCTATGCATCATTGTTTCTCCTCACCATTCAAGGAGAGATCTCCTTTTGTACTTAGTTTGGTTGACTGGTGGATGGATGGATGGATGGATGGATGGATGAATGGATGGATAGATGTATGGGTGGATGGATGGATGGATGGACAGGTCAATGGATCGGTTTTGTAGAGGCAGAGTACCATATAGGGGTACTGGAGTCCGCTGGTGTCCGATCCTTAGTCAATGTCAAATGTAAAACATTAATTCATCAATAACAAAAATGAATAAGCACCTAAATAAATAAATAAATAAATAAATATAAAAACTGGGTTAAAAAATACATGGCGTCTTTGCCTTTCTTCATATGGAATGCTGTGAGGATCTTAACAAGGAAAGCATTGTCCTGAGTAGCCCATTTGAAGTCGTGGAATATTTCCTTTTCCTTTTTCTTTTTTTACTTTCTATTTTCTTGATTATTCACTGGAATAAATAGACAGGAATTGAGAGGGAAGGGAGGTAGAGAGAGTTTGAGACACAGAGAGAGACAACTGCAGCACTTCCGCACCACTTGTAAAGATTTGCCCTGGCAGGTGCGAACCAGGGTGTTGAAGCCCAGTCCTCCTGCATTGTAACATGAGTGCTTAACTGGGTGTGGCACACCTGGTACCCTTGATGGGACACTTTATTTTTAGCAATGAAAAGAAATTCTCGTGGCAAGGAAATAAATAAAAAAAGAAGTAAATAAAAGTGCATTTACATTAACTCAGTGGAAACACACAGGGACATATACGTCTCTGTTACCTGTATTACTTCTTCATGTATGGATTGATTGCCTCAAGGGGTTATTGCCACAGCTGAGTGCCTACTCCACGAATATTCCACAGCTCCTGCACTCCATTTGTTCCCCTTTCGCTGCCCTTGTTGCTTGGTCACTGTGGTGGTTATTGTTTTTGTTGTTGTTGTTGTTACTGACCTTGCATCTGACAGACACAAAAGGAGAGAGCAGAGGAAATACAGGGTGGGAGAGAAAGACAGAGCTCCTAAAGACCTGCTTCACCCCCTGTAAAGCGACTCCACTGCAGGTGGCGGTCTGGGGGCCAGACCCCAAATCCTTCCACCTGTCCCCTCTATTTGTGAGCGCCACAAGCCCTTAACCCTCTGACATTCCGCCAAAACTCCCTGGATTTACTTTTGAAGGCAGTATCACCTGCCTCGTTTTGAATCCTCATTATCCTGAGGGTCAGTCCTGGAGACAGTGTCATGACACGACACACGGAGATCTCTGTTATCAGAGAGCACCTGGAAGAGCAGCTGGGGCTCTAGTGCCAGGGCAGGAGCAACTCCCCATCCACTTTCCACGGAGTCCACCTGCCTGCATTTTGGTCCTTTTCCCTCCAAAAAAGATTTTTCCCTTTTTTCACTTTGAAACAGGCAGGAGACAGGTTACCCAGGCAGGGGAAAAAAAATAAAAAGCCTTTTTTTTTTTTTTTTTTTTTTTTTTACCGAAGTGAATGACCATCTTCTGGGAAGTATAGGTTTTGAACCTGAAAACTCTGTCTGTCTGTCTCTTAGTCCACAGAAAGAGCCACTAGCCCAGCCAGATCTCACGCTCAGATGGGGTTTTTTTACCAGTCAAAGGTCTGCACAGCGCACTAGGGATTGGGCGGCCTCAGACCCAAATGTTACATTGTAGATGGACTGTTTGCAGTCCTTGCTCCCCAGGACATTGGACTGTCTCAACTCCCTCCCCTACAGCATGAAAACAAGACTCTTGCCAACCTTGGAGCAACTGGAGTGGGGGCGAGGGGAGCTGTTTGCATGTCTGCACTGCTCATGCCCAGGTGTCTGTGGGGGTCCGTGGCAGAGGCTGTAAGGGGGCTAGGGGGCAGAAGTAGACTGTTTGAGAGGCAGGCTGCAGGCAGGGGAGCCCAGGAGTGTGTGCAGGGCTGTGTGTGTGGGTGTGGTGGCAGGGGTTTAGGGCAGGTCCCCCTGTTGGATGGTGAGATGGCAGCTGGGCTGGCCCTGGGCCCTCAGGGCTGAAGGGCAGAAGCAGGGTGGCAGTAAAGTAGCGCAGGGAGGAACACAGTAGATGTTCGTTGGTAGCTGGGGGACAGAGGGTAAGGGGAACGGGGGCATCCTTGAGGAGGGGTCAGGACTAGAGTGTGGGGGCAGCTGGAGGCATGGAAGGTCCCAGGAATCAGGGACTGACAGGAACAAATTCCTACACCCCCCCACTGGATAGAAGCTGCAGAAGCCAGAGCAGCAGCCCTGGCTTGCCTAGGCCAAGGGCCCTGAGTGAGTCCCTCTGAGGATGAGGAAGAGGAGGAGGGGGTGGAGGAAGAGGAGGAGGAGGAAGAGGAGGAGGAGGAGGAGGAGGAGGAAGAAGAGGAGGAGGAGGCGGAGGAGCAGGAGGGGCAGGAGGGCAGCTGTCAGTAGGCAACGGGATTAATAGAGGCCTCCATTATGGAGGCATGTGTCCAGGCAGGCACCCACCAACCCTCAGGGGCAGCTCAGGGCACCCAGGGACTTGGTGTGGGTAACTCTGGGGCGGGGACTGTCAGTCAGTCAGCAAGACTGTGTGTCAGTGCACATGGTGGGACAGGGGCCTGGCGGACCTTGGTCCCCCGCCCTAGACTGTCAGATGCCAGCCCCATCCCCAGACACACACCAATCTGACCATAGCCCCTTGGCCCGGCCGACCAGCACCTGCTTTGGCCTGGGGCTCTGGCTCTGGTTGCTGGCCAACACCCCTCAGGTCAAGTTCAGCGTGGGGGTCATGGCTGCTGGTCAACTGGATGGGCGGGGTCCCCGTGGCCTAGCAACCACAGGAGCCCTCTGTGATGTCCTTGCCCCTGGCAATCTGTGCTGGCCACACTGGCACTGGGCAGCCCAACTGCCCTGCCACTAGGTCAGGCAACAGCGCCCAGACGCCTGGGCCCTGGCACAGAGGGACGGAAGGATGGGAAGACAGTGCTGACCGACGAGGGACCTCAGGGCTGGCAGCCAAGAGAAGACAGGTGGAGGTGCGCCAGGGATCCAGGGAGCCTGCATGCCTGCATGCCTGCCTACCTTCCTGTATGTCTGTATGCTGCCATTGTCCAGGTAGGTTTCTCAGGTCCCCTCCAATCCTGTCCTCTCCTGTCCTCTCCTGTCCTCTCCTGTCCTCACCATCCTCTCCCCTCTCCTCTCCTCCACACTTTGCTTCTCTCCTTTGTCTGTCCTCTCTTCCAGGTGCCCTGCTCACCAGCTCCAGCACTTGTGATGGTTCTCCAGTGACAGCTGTTCGCAACCCCTTCCACCCCCTGCCTGCCCCTAATGTGACCCAGCTCACAGGGTCTCCGGATCACCCCACCCAAACCCACACGCCCCAACACATTCCCTGGTTCAGCCCCTCTGCCTTATTCAGCCAAACTGGGCCTTTGCAACCTACCTATGCATCGTTGTTTCTCCTCACCATTCAAGGAGAGATCTCCTTTTGTACTTAGCTTGGTTGACTGCTGGATGGATGGATGGATGGATGGATGGATGGATGAATGGATGGATAGATGTATGGGTGGATGGATGGATGGATGGACAGGTCAACTGATCGGTTTGTAGAGGCAGAGTACCATATAGGGGTACTGGAGTCCGCTGTTGTCCGATCCTTAGTCAATGTCAAATGTAAAACATTAATTCATCAATAACAAAAATGAATAAGCACCTAAATAAATAAATAAATAAATAAATATAAAAACTGGGTTAAAAATACATGGCGTCTTTGCCTTTCTTCATATGGAATGCTGTGAGGATCTTAACAAGGAAAGCATTGTCCTGAGTAGCCCATTTGAAGTCGTGGAATATTTCCTTTTCCTTTTTCTTTTTTTACTTTCTATTTTCTTGATTATTCACTGGAATAAATAGACAGGAATTGAGAGGGAAGGGAGGTAGAGAGAGTTTGAGACACAGAGAGAGACAACTGCAGCACTTCCGCACCACTTGTAAAGATTTGCCCTGGCAGGTGCGAACCAGGGTGTTGAAGCCCAGTCCTCCTGCATTGTAACATGAGTGCTTAACTGGGTGTGGCACACCTGGTACCCTTGATGGGACACTTTCTTTTTAGCAATGAAAAGAAATTCTCGTGGCAAGGTAATAAATAAAAAAAGAAGTAAATAAAAGTGCATTTAGATTAACTCAGTGGAAATACACAGGGACATATACGTCTCTGTTACCTGTATTACTTCTTCATGTATGGATTGATTGCCTCAAGGGGTTATTGCCACAGCTGAGTGCCTACTCCACGAATAATCCACAGCTCCTGCACTCCATTTGTTCCCCTTTCGCTGCCCTTGTTGCTTGGTCACTGTGGTGGTTATTGTTTTTGTTGTTGTTGTTGTTACTGACCTTGCATCTGACGGACACAAAAGGAGAGAGCAGAGGAAATACAGGGTGGGAGAGAAAGACAGAGCTCCTAAAGACCTGCTTCACCCCCTGTAAAGCGACTCCCCTGCAGGTGGCGGTCTGGGGGCCAGACCCCAAATCCTTCCACCTGTCCCCTCTATTTGTGAGCGCCACAAGCCCTTAACCCTCTGACATTCCGCCAAAACTCCCTGGATTTACTTTTGAAGGCAGTATCACCTGCCTCGTTTTGAATCCTCATTATCCTGAGGGTCAGTCCTGGAGACAGTGTCATGACACGACACAGGGAGATCTCTGTTATCAGAGAGCACCTGGAAGAGCAGCTGGGGCTCTAGTGCCAGGGCAGGAGCAACTCCCCATCCACTTTCCACGGAGTCCACCTGCCTGCATTTTGGTCCTTTTCCCTCCAAAAAAGATTTTTCCCTTTTTTCACTTTGAAACAGGCAGGAGACAGGTTACCCAGGCAGGGGAAAAAAAATAAAAAGCCATTTTTTTTTTTTTTTTTTTTTTTACCGAAGTGAATGACCATCTTCTGGGAAGTATAGGTTTTGAACCTGAAAACTCTGTCTGTCTGTCTCTTAGTCCACAGGAAGAGCCACTAGCCCAGCCAGATCTCACGCTCAGATGGGGTGTTTTTGCCAGTCAAAGGTCTGCACAGCGCACTAGGGATTGGGCGGCCTGAGACCCAAATGTTACATTGTAGATGGACTATTTGCAGTCCTTGCTCCCCAGGACATTGGACTGTCTCAACTCCCTCCGCTACAGCATGAAAACAAGACTGTTGCCAACCTTGGAGCAACTGGAGTGGGGGCGAGGGGAGCTGTTTGCATGTCTGCACTGCTCATGCCCAGGTGTCTGTGGGGGTCCGTGGCAGAGGCTGTAAGGGGGCTAGGGGGCAGAAGGAGACTGTTTGAGAGGCAGGCTGCAGGCAGGGGAGCCCAGGAGTGTGTGCAGGGCTGTGTGTGTGGGTGTGGTGGCAGGGGTTTAGGGCAGGTCCCCCTGCTGGATGGTGAGATGGCAGCTGGGCTGGCCCTGGGCCCTCAGGGCTGAAGGGCAGAAGCAGGGTGGCAGTAAAGTAGCGCAGGGAGGAACACAGTAGATGTTCGTTGGGAGCTGGGGGACAGAGGGTAAGGGGAACGGGGGCATCCTTGAGGAGGGGTCAGGACTAGAGAGTGGGGGCAGCTGGAGGCATGGAAGGTCCCAGGAATCAGGGACTGACAGGAACAGATTCCTACACCCCCCCACTGGATAGAAGCTGCAGAAGCCAGAGCAGCAGCCCTGGCTTGCCTAGGCCAAGGGCCCTGAGTGAGTCCCTCTGAGGATGAGGAAGAGGAGGAGGGGGTGGAGGAGGAGGAGGAGGAGGAAGAGGAGGAGGAGAAGGCGGAGGAGGATGAGGAGGGGAAGGAGGGCAGCTGTCAGTAGGCAACGGGATTAATAGAGGCCTCCATTATGGAGGCATGTGTCCAGGCAGGCACCCACCAACCCTCAGGGGCAGCTCAGGGCACCCAGGGACTTGGTGTGGGTAACTCTGGGGCGGGGACTGTCAGTCAGTCAGCAAGACTGTGTGTCAGTGCACATGGTGGGACAGGGGCCTGGCGGACCTTGTTCCCCCTCCCTAGACTGTCAGATGCCAGCCCCATGCCCAGACAAACACCAATCTGACCATAGCCCCTAGGCCCGGCCGACCAGCACCTGCTTTGTCCTGGGGCTCTGGCTCTGGTGGCTGGCCAACACCCCTCAGGTCAAGTTCAGCGTGGGGGTCATGGCTGCTGGACAACTGGATGGGCGGGGTCCCCGTGGCCTAGCAACCACAGGAGCCCTCTGTGATGTCCTTGCCCCTGGCAATCTGTGCTGGCCACACTGGCACTGGGCAGCCCAACTGCCCTGCCACTAGGTCAGGCAACATCGCCCAGACGCCTGGGCCCTGGCACAGAGGGACGGAAGGATGGGAAGACAGTGCTGACCGACGAGGGACCTCAGGGCTGGCTGCCAAGAGAAGACAGGTGGAGGTGCGCCCGGGATCCAGGGAGCCTGCATGCCTGCATGCCTGCCTACCTTCCTGGATGTCTGTATGCTGCCATTGTCCAGGTAGGTTTCTCAGGTCCCCTCCAATCCTGTCCTCTCCTGTCCTCTCCTGTCCTCACCATCCTCTCCCCTCTCCTCTCCTCCACACTTTGCTTCTCTCCTTTGTCTGTCCTCTCTTCCAGGTGCCCTGCTCACCAGCTCCAGCACTTGTGATGGTTCTCCAGTGACAGCTGTTCGCAACCCCTTCCACCCCCTGCCTGCCCCTAATGTGACCCAGCTCACAGGGTCTCCGGCTCACCCCACCCAAACCCACACGCCCCAACACATTCCCTGGTTCAGCCCCTCTGCCCTATTCAGCCAAACTGGGCCTTTGCAACCTACCTATGCATCATTGTTTCTCCTCACCATTCAAGGAGAGATCTCCTTTTGTACTTAGTTTGGTTGACTGGTGGATGGATGGATGGATGGATGGATGGATGAATGGATGGATAGATGTATGGGTGGATGGATGGATGGATGGACAGGTCAATGGATCGGTTTTGTAGAGGCAGAGTACCATATAGGGGTACTGGAGTCCGCTGGTGTCCGATCCTTAGTCAATGTCAAATGTAAAACATTAATTCATCAATAACAAAAATGAATAAGCACCTAAATAAATAAATAAATAAATAAATATAAAAACTGGGTTAAAAAATACATGGCGTCTTTGCCTTTCTTCATATGGAATGCTGTGAGGATCTTAACAAGGAAAGCATTGTCCTGAGTAGCCCATTTGAAGTCGTGGAATATTTCCTTTTCCTTTTTCTTTTTTTACTTTCTATTTTCTTGATTATTCACTGGAATAAATAGACAGGAATTGAGAGGGAAGGGAGGTAGAGAGAGTTTGAGACACAGAGAGAGACAACTGCAGCACTTCCGCACCACTTGTAAAGATTTGCCCTGGCAGGTGCGAACCAGGGTGTTGAAGCCCAGTCCTCCTGCATTGTAACATGAGTGCTTAACTGGGTGTGGCACACCTGGTACCCTTGATGGGACACTTTATTTTTAGCAATGAAAAGAAATTCTCGTGGCAAGGAAATAAATAAAAAAAGAAGTAAATAAAAGTGCATTTACATTAACTCAGTGGAAACACACAGGGACATATACGTCTCTGTTACCTGTATTACTTCTTCATGTATGGATTGATTGCCTCAAGGGGTTATTGCCACAGCTGAGTGCCTACTCCACGAATATTCCACAGCTCCTGCACTCCATTTGTTCCCCTTTCGCTGCCCTTGTTGCTTGGTCACTGTGGTGGTTATTGTTTTTGTTGTTGTTGTTGTTACTGACCTTGCATCTGACAGACACAAAAGGAGAGAGCAGAGGAAATACAGGGTGGGAGAGAAAGACAGAGCTCCTAAAGACCTGCTTCACCCCCTGTAAAGCGACTCCACTGCAGGTGGCGGTCTGGGGGCCAGACCCCAAATCCTTCCACCTGTCCCCTCTATTTGTGAGCGCCACAAGCCCTTAACCCTCTGACATTCCGCCAAAACTCCCTGGATTTACTTTTGAAGGCAGTATCACCTGCCTCGTTTTGAATCCTCATTATCCTGAGGGTCAGTCCTGGAGACAGTGTCATGACACGACACACGGAGATCTCTGTTATCAGAGAGCACCTGGAAGAGCAGCTGGGGCTCTAGTGCCAGGGCAGGAGCAACTCCCCATCCACTTTCCACGGAGTCCACCTGCCTGCATTTTGGTCCTTTTCCCTCCAAAAAAGATTTTTCCCTTTTTTCACTTTGAAACAGGCAGGAGACAGGTTACCCAGGCAGGGGAAAAAAAATAAAAAGCCTTTTTTTTTTTTTTTTTTTTTTTTTTACCGAAGTGAATGACCATCTTCTGGGAAGTATAGGTTTTGAACCTGAAAACTCTGTCTGTCTGTCTCTTAGTCCACAGAAAGAGCCACTAGCCCAGCCAGATCTCACGCTCAGATGGGGTTTTTTTACCAGTCAAAGGTCTGCACAGCGCACTAGGGATTGGGCGGCCTCAGACCCAAATGTTACATTGTAGATGGACTGTTTGCAGTCCTTGCTCCCCAGGACATTGGACTGTCTCAACTCCCTCCCCTACAGCATGAAAACAAGACTCTTGCCAACCTTGGAGCAACTGGAGTGGGGGCGAGGGGAGCTGTTTGCATGTCTGCACTGCTCATGCCCAGGTGTCTGTGGGGGTCCGTGGCAGAGGCTGTAAGGGGGCTAGGGGGCAGAAGTAGACTGTTTGAGAGGCAGGCTGCAGGCAGGGGAGCCCAGGAGTGTGTGCAGGGCTGTGTGTGTGGGTGTGGTGGCAGGGGTTTAGGGCAGGTCCCCCTGTTGGATGGTGAGATGGCAGCTGGGCTGGCCCTGGGCCCTCAGGGCTGAAGGGCAGAAGCAGGGTGGCAGTAAAGTAGCGCAGGGAGGAACACAGTAGATGTTCGTTGGTAGCTGGGGGACAGAGGGTAAGGGGAACGGGGGCATCCTTGAGGAGGGGTCAGGACTAGAGAGTGGGGGCAGCTGGAGGCATGGAAGGTCCCAGGAATCAGGGACTGACAGGAACAAATTCCTACACCCCCCCACTGGATAGAAGCTGCAGAAGCCAGAGCAGCAGCCCTGGCTTGCCTAGGCCAAGGGCCCTGAGTGAGTCCCTCTGAGGATGAGGAAGAGGAGGAGGGGGTGGAGGAAGAGGAGGAGGAGGAAGAGGAGGAGGAGGAGGAGGAGGAGGAAGAAGAGGAGGAGGAGGCGGAGGAGCAGGAGGGGCAGGAGGGCAGCTGTCAGTAGGCAACGGGATTAATAGAGGCCTCCATTATGGAGGCATGTGTCCAGGCAGGCACCCACCAACCCTCAGGGGCAGCTCAGGGCACCCAGGGACTTGGTGTGGGTAACTCTGGGGCGGGGACTGTCAGTCAGTCAGCAAGACTGTGTGTCAGTGCACATGGTGGGACAGGGGCCTGGCGGACCTTGGTCCCCCGCCCTAGACTGTCAGATGCCAGCCCCATCCCCAGACACACACCAATCTGACCATAGCCCCTTGGCCCGGCCGACCAGCACCTGCTTTGGCCTGGGGCTCTGGCTCTGGTTGCTGGCCAACACCCCTCAGGTCAAGTTCAGCGTGGGGGTCATGGCTGCTGGTCAACTGGATGGGCGGGGTCCCCGTGGCCTAGCAACCACAGGAGCCCTCTGTGATGTCCTTGCCCCTGGCAATCTGTGCTGGCCACACTGGCACTGGGCAGCCCAACTGCCCTGCCACTAGGTCAGGCAACAGCGCCCAGACGCCTGGGCCCTGGCACAGAGGGACGGAAGGATGGGAAGACAGTGCTGACCGACGAGGGACCTCAGGGCTGGCAGCCAAGAGAAGACAGGTGGAGGTGCGCCAGGGATCCAGGGAGCCTGCATGCCTGCATGCCTGCCTACCTTCCTGGATGTCTGTATGCTGCCATTGTCCAGGTAGGTTTCTCAGGTCCCCTCCAATCCTGTCCTCTCCTGTCCTCTCCTGTCCTCTCCTGTCCTCACCATCCTCTCCCCTCTCCTCTCCTCCACACTTTGCTTCTCTCCTTTGTCTGTCCTCTCTTCCAGGTGCCCTGCTCACCAGCTCCAGCACTTGTGATGGTTCTCCAGTGACAGCTGTTCGCAACCCCTTCCACCCCCTGCCTGCCCCTAATGTGACCCAGCTCACAGGGTCTCCGGATCACCCCACCCAAACCCACACGCCCCAACACATTCCCTGGTTCAGCCCCTCTGCCCTATTCAGCCAAACTGGGCCTTTGCAACCTACCTATGCATCGTTGTTTCTCCTCACCATTCAAGGAGAGATCTCCTTTTGTACTTAGCTTGGTTGACTGCTGGATGGATGGATGGATGGATGGATGGATGGATGAATGGATGGATAGATGTATGGGTGGATGGATGGATGGATGGACAGGTCAACTGATCGGTTTGTAGAGGCAGAGTACCATATAGGGGTACTGGAGTCCGCTGTTGTCCGATCCTTAGTCAATGTCAAATGTAAAACATTAATTCATCAATAACAAAAATGAATAAGCACCTAAATAAATAAATAAATAAATAAATATAAAAACTGGGTTAAAAATACATGGCGTCTTTGCCTTTCTTCATATGGAATGCTGTGAGGATCTTAACAAGGAAAGCATTGTCCTGAGTAGCCCATTTGAAGTCGTGGAATATTTCCTTTTCCTTTTTCTTTTTTTACTTTCTATTTTCTTGATTATTCACTGGAATAAATAGACAGGAATTGAGAGGGAAGGGAGGTAGAGAGAGTTTGAGACACAGAGAGAGACAACTGCAGCACTTCCGCACCACTTGTAAAGATTTGCCCTGGCAGGTGCGAACCAGGGTGTTGAAGCCCAGTCCTCCTGCATTGTAACATGAGTGCTTAACTGGGTGTGGCACACCTGGTACCCTTGATGGGACACTTTCTTTTTAGCAATGAAAAGAAATTCTCGTGGCAAGGTAATAAATAAAAAAAGAAGTAAATAAAAGTGCATTTACATTAACTCAGTGGAAACACACAGGGACATATACGTCTCTGTTACCTGTATTACTTCTTCATGTATGGATTGATTGCCTCAAGGGGTTATTGCCACAGCTGAGTGCCTACTCCACGAATATTCCACAGCTCCTGCACTCCATTTGTTCCCCTTTCGCTGCCCTTGTTGCTTGGTCACTGTGGTGGTTATTGTTTTTGTTGTTGTTGTTGTTACTGACCTTGCATCTGACAGACACAAAAGGAGAGAGCAGAGGAAATACAGGGTGGGAGAGAAAGACAGAGCTCCTAAAGACCTGCTTCACCCCCTGTAAAGCGACTCCCCTGCAGGTGGCGGTCTGGGGGCCAGACCCCAAATCCTTCCACCTGTCCCCTCTATTTGTGAGCGCCACAAGCCCTTAACCCTCTGACATTCCGCCAAAACTCCCTGGATTTACTTTTGAAGGCAGTATCACCTGCCTCGTTTTGAATCCTCATTATCCTGAGGGTCAGTCCTGGAGACAGTGTCATGACACGACACACGGAGATCTCTGTTATCAGAGAGCACCTGGAAGAGCAGCTGGGGCTCTAGTGCCAGGGCAGGAGCAACTCCCCATCCACTTTCCACAGAGTCCACCTGCCTGCATTTTGGTCCTTTTCCCTCCAAAAAAGATTTTTTCCTTTTTTCACTTTGAAACAGGCAGGAGACAGGTTACCCTGGCAGGGGAAAAAAAAAATAAAAAGCCTTTTTTTTTTTTTTTTTTTACCGAAGTGAATGACCATCTTCTGGGAAGTATAGGTTTTGAACCTGAAAACTCTGTCTGTCTGTCTCTTAGTCCACAGAAAGAGCCACTAGCCCAGCCAGATCTCACGCTGAGATGGGGTGTTTTTGCCAGTCAAAGGTCTGCACAGCGCACTAGGGATTGGGCGGCCTGAGACCCAAATGTTACATTGTAGATGGACTGTTTGCAGTCCTTGCTCCCCAGGACATTGGACTGTCTCAACTCCCTCCCCTACAGCATGAAAACAAGACTCTTGCCAACCTAGGAGCAACTGGAGTGGGGGCGAGGGGAGCTGTTTGCATGTCTGCACTGCTCATGCCCAGGTGTCTGTGCGGGTCCGTGGCAGAGGCTGTAAGGGGGCTAGGGGGCAGAAGGAGACTGTTTGAGAGGCAGGCTGCAGGCAGGGGAGCCCAGGAGTGTGTGCAGGGCTGTGTGTGTGGGTGTGGTGGCAGGGGTTTAGGGCAGGTCCCCGTGCTGGATGGTGAGATGGCAGCTGGGCTGGCCCTGGGCCCTCAGGGCTGAAGGGCAGAAGCAGGGTGGCAGTAAAGTAGCGCAGGGAGGAACACAGTAGATGTTCGTTGGGAGCTGGGGGACAGAGGGTAAGGGGAACGGGGGCATCCTTGAGGAGGGGTCAGGACTAGAGAGTGGGGGCAGCTGGAGGCATGGAAGGTCCCAGGAATCAGGGACTGACAGGAACAGATTCCTACACCCCCCCCACTGGATAGAAGCTGCAGAAGCCAGAGCAGCAGCCCTGGCTTGCCTAGGCCAAGGGCCCTGAGTGAGTCCCTCTGAGGATGAGGAAGAGGAGGAGGGGGTGGAGGAGGAGGAGGAGGAGGAAGAGGAGGAGGAGGAGGAGGAAGAAGAGGAGGAGGAGGCGGAGGAGGAGGAGGGGCAGGAGGGCAGCTGTCAGTAGGCAACGGGATTAATAGAGGCCTCCATTATGGAGGCATGTGTCCAGGCAGGCACCCACCAACCCTCAGGGGCAGCTCAGGGCACCCAGGGACTTGGTGTGGGTAACTCTGGGGCGGGGACTGTCAGTCAGTCAGCAAGACTGTGTGTCAGTGCACATGGTGGGACAGGGGCCTGGCGGACCTTGGTCCCCCGCCCTAGACTGTCAGATGCCAGCCACATGCCCAGACACACACCAATCTGACCATAGCCCCTTGGCCCGGCCGACCAGTACCTGCTTTGGCCTGGGGCTCTGGCTCTGGTGGCTGGCCAACACCCCTCAGGTCAAGTTCAGCTTGGGGGTCATGGCTGCTGGTCAACTGGATGGGCGGAGTCCCCGTGGCCTAGCAACCACAGGAGGCCTCTGTGATGTCCTTGCCCCTGGCAATCTGTGCTGGCCACACTGGCACTGGGCAGCCCAACTGCCCTGCCACTAGTTCAGGCAACAGCGCCCAGACGCCTGGGCCCTGGCACAGAGGGACGGAAGGATGGGAAGACAGTGCTGACCTACGAGGGATCTCAGGGCTGGCAGCCAAGAGAAGACAGGTGGAGGTGCGCCCGGGATCCAGGGATCCTGCATGCCTGCATGCCTGCCTACCTTCCTGGATGTCTGTATGCTGCTATTGTCCAGGTAGGTTTCTCAGGTCTCCTCCAATCCTGTCCTCTCCTGTCCTCTCCTGTCCTCTCCTGTCCTCACCATCCTCTCCCCTCTCCTCTCCTCCACACTTTGCTTCTCTCCTTTGTCTGTCCTCTCTTCCAGGTGCCCTGCTCACCAGCTCCAGCACTTGTGATTTTTCTCCAGTGACAGCTGTTCGCAACCCCTTCCACCCCCTGCCTGCCCCTAATGTGACCCAGCTCACAGGGTCTCCGGCTCACCCCACCAAAACCCACACGCCCCAACACATTCCCTGGTTCAGCCCCTCTGCCCTATTCACCCAAACTGGGCCTTTGCAACCTACCTATGCATCTTGTTTCTCCTCACCATTAAGGAGAGATCTCCTTTTGTACTTAGCTTGGTTGACTGGTGGATGGATGGATGTATGGATGGATGGATGGATGGATGAATGGATGGATAGATGTATGGGTGGATGGATGGATGGATGGACAGGTCAATGGATCGGTTTTGTAGAGGCAGAGTACCATATAGGGGTACTGGAGTCCGCTGGTGTCCGATCCTTAGTCAATGTCAAATGTAAAACATTAATTCATCAATAACAAACATGAATAAGCACCTAAATAAATAAATAAATAAATAAATATAAAAACTGGGTTAAAAAATACATGGCGTCTTTGCCTTTCTTCATATGGAATGCTGTGAGGATCTTAACAAGGAAAGCATTGTCCTGAGTAGCCCATTTGAAGTCGTGGAATATTTCCTTTTCCTTTTTCTTTTTTTACTTTCTATTTTCTTGATTATTCACTGGAATAAATAGACAGGAATTGAGAGGGAAGGGAGGTAGAGAGAGTTTGAGACACAGAGAGAGACAACTGCAGCACTTCCGCACCACTTTTAAAGATTTGCCCTGGCAGGTGCGAACCAGGGTGTTGAAGCCCAGTCCTCCTGCATTGTAACATGAGTGCTTAACTGGGTGTGGCACACCTGGTACCCTTGATGGGACACTTTATTTTTAGCAATGAAAAGAAATTATCGTGGCAAGGTAATAAATAAAAAAAGAAGTAAATAAAAGTGCATTTACATTAACTCAGTGGAAACACACAGGGACATATAGGTCTCTGTTACCTGTATTACTTCTTCATGTATGGATTGATTGCCTCAAGGGGTTATTGCCACAGCTGAGTGCCTACTGCACGAATAATCCACAGCTCCTTCACTCCATTTGTTCCCCTTTCGCTGCCCTTGTTGCTTGGTCACTGTGGTGGTTATTGTTTTTGTTGTTGTTGTTGTTACTGACCTTGCATCTGACAGACACAAAAGGAGAGAGCCGAGGAAATACAGGGTGGGAGAGAAAGACAGAGCTCCTAAAGACCTGCTTCACCCCCTGTAAAGCGACTCCCCTGCAGGTGGCGGTCTGGGGGCCAGACCCCAAATCCTTCCACCTGTCCCCTCTATTTGTGAGCGCCACAAGCCCTTAACCCTCTGAGATTCCGCCAAAACTCCCTGGATTTACTTTTGAAGGCAGTATCACCTGCCTCGTTTTGAATCCTCATTATCCTGAGGGTCAGTCCTGGAGACAGTGTCATGACACGACACACGGAGATCTCTGTTATCAGAGAGGACCTGGAAGAGCAGCTGGGGCTCTAGTGCCAGGGCAGGAGCAACTCCCCATCCACTTTCCACGGAGTCCACCTGCCTGCATTTTGGTCCTTTTCCCTCCAAAAAAGATTTTTCCCTTTTTTCACTTTGAAACAGGCAGGAGACAGGTTACCCAGGCAGGGGAAAAAAAAATAAAAAGCCTTTTTTTTTTTTTTTTTTTTTTTTTACCGAAGTGAATGACCATCTTCTGGGAAGTATAGGTTTTGAACCTGAAAACTCTGTCTGTCTGTCTCTTAGTCCACAGAAAGAGCCACTAGCCCAGCCAGATCTCACGCTCAGATGGGGTTTTTTTACCAGTCAAAGGTCTGCACAGCGCACTAGGGATTCGGCGGCCTGAGACCCAAATGTTACATTGTAGATGGACTGTTTGCAGTCCTTGCTCCCCAGGACATTGGACTGTCTCAACTCCCTCCCCTACAGCATGAAAACAAGACTCTTGCCAACCTTGGAGCAACTGGAGTGGGGGCGAGGGGAGCTGTTTGCATGTCTGCACTGCTCATGCCCAGGTGTCTGTGGGGGTCCGTGGCAGAGGCTGTAAGGGGGCTAGGGGGCAGAAGTAGACTGTTTGAGAGGCAGGCAGCAGGCAGGGGAGCCCAGGAGTGTGTGCAGGGCTGTGTGTGTGGGTGTGGTGGCAGGGGTTTAGGGCAGGTCCCCCTGTTGGATGGTGAGATGACAGCTGGGCTGGCCCTGGGCCCTCAGGGCTGAAGGGCAGAAGCAGGGTGGCAGTAAAGTAGCGCAGGGAGGAACACAGTAGATGTTCGTTGGTAGCTGGGGGACAGAGGGTAAGGGGAACGGGTGCATCCTTGAGGAGGGGTCAGGACTAGAGAGTGGGGGCAGCTGGAGGCATGGAAGGTCCCAGGAATCAGGGACTGACAGGAACAAATTCCTACACCCCCCCCCACTGGATAGAAGCTGCAGAAGCCAGAGCAGCAGCCCTGGCTTGCCTAGGCCAAGGGCCCTGAGTGAGTCCCTCTGAGGATGAGGAAGAGGAGGAGGGGGTGGAGGAAGAGGAGGAGGAGGAAGAGGAGGAGGAGGAGGAGGAGGAGGAAGAAGAGGAGGAGGAGGCGGAGGAGCAGGAGGGGCAGGAGGGCAGCTGTCAGTAGGCAACGGGATTAATAGAGGCCTCCATTATGGAGGCATGTGTCCAGGCAGGCACCCACCAACCCTCAGGGGCAGCTCAGGGCACCCAGGGACTTGGTGTGGGTAACTCTGGGGCGGGGACTGTCAGTCAGTCAGCAAGACTGTGTGTCAGTGCACATGGTGGGACAGGGGCCTGGCGGACCTTGGTCCCCCGCCCTAGACTGTCAGATGCCAGCCCCATCCCCAGACACACACCAATCTGACCATAGCCCCTTGGCCCGGCCGACCAGCACCTGCTTTGGCCTGGGGCTCTGGCTCTGGTTGCTGGCCAACACCCCTCAGGTCAAGTTCAGCGTGGGGGTCATGGCTGCTGGTCAACTGGATGGGCGGGGTCCCCGTGGCCTAGCAACCACAGGAGCCCTCTGTGATGTCCTTGCCCCTGGCAATCTGTGCTGGCCACACTGGCACTGGGCAGCCCAACTGCCCTGCCACTAGGTCAGGCAACAGCGCCCAGACGCCTGGGCCCTGGCACAGAGGGACGGAAGGATGGGAAGACAGTGCTGACCGACGAGGGACCTCAGGGCTGGCAGCCTAGAGAAGACAGGTGGAGGTGCGCCAGGGATCCAGGGAGCCTGCATGCCTGCATGCCTGCCTACCTTCCTGGATGTCTGTATGCTGCCATTGTCCAGGTAGGTTTCTCAGGTCCCCTCCAATCCTGTCCTCTCCTGTCCTCTCCTGTCCTCACCATCCTCTCCCCTCTCCTCTCCTCCACACTTTGCTTCTCTCCTTTGTCTGTCCTCTCTTCCAGGTGCCCTGCTCACCAGCTCCAGCACTTATGATGGTTCTCCAGTGACAGCTGTTCGCAACCCCTTCCACCCCCTGCCTGCCCCTAATGTGACCCAGCTCACAGGGTCTCCGGATCACCCCACCCAAACCCACACGCCCCAACACATTCCCTGGTTCAGCCCCTCTGCCCTATTCAGCCAAACTGGGCCTTTGCAACCTACCTATGCATCGTTGTTTCTCCTCACCATTCAAGGAGAGATCTCCTTTTGTACTTAGCTTGGTTGACTGCTGGATGGATGGATGGATGGATGGATGGATGGATGGATGAATGGATGGATAGATGTATGGGTGGATGGATGGATGGATGGACAGGTCAACTGATCGGTTTTGTAGAGGCAGAGTACCATATAGGGGTACTGGAGTCCGCTGTTGTCCGATCCTTAGTCAATGTCAAATGTAAAACATTAATTCATCAATAACAAAAATGAATAAGCACCTAAATAAATAAATAAATAAATAAATATAAAAACTGGGTTAAAAATACATGGCGTCTTTGCCTTTCTTCATGTGGAATGCTGTGAGGATCTTAACAAGGAAAGCATTGTCCTGAGTAGCCCATTTGAAGTCGTGGAATATTTCCTTTTCCTTTTTCTTTTTTTACTTTCTATTTTCTTGATTATTCACTGGAATAAATAGACAGGAATTGAGAGGGAAGGGAGGTAGAGAGAGTTTGAGACACAGAGAGACACAACTGCAGCACTTCCGCACCACTTGTAAAGATTTGCCCTGGCAGGTGCGAACCAGGGTGTTGAAGCCCAGTCCTCCTGCATTGTAACATGAGTGCTTAACTGGGTGTGGCACACCTGGTACCCTTGATGGGACACTTTTTTTTTAGCAATGAAAAGAAATTCTCGTGGCAAGGTAATAAATAAAAAAAGAAGTAAATAAAAGTGCATTTACATTAAATCAGTGGAAACACACAGGGACATATAGGTCTCTGTTACCTGTATTACTTCTTCATGTATGGATTGATTGCCTCAAGGGGTTATTGCCACAGCTGAGTGCCTACTGCACGAATAATCCACAGCTCCTGCACTCCATTTGTTCCCCTTTCGCTGCCCTTGTTGCTTGGTCACTGTGGTGGTTATTGTTTTTGTTGTTGTTGTTGTTACTGACCTTGCATCTGACAGACACAAAAGGAGAGAGCAGAGGAAATACAGGGTGGGAGAGAAAGACAGAGCTCCTAAAGACCTGCTTCACCCCCTGTAAAGCGACTCCCCTGCAGGTGGCGGTCTGGGGACCAGACACCAAATCCTTCCACCTGTCCCCTCTATTTGTGAGCGCCACAAGCCCTTAACCCTCTGACATTCCGCCAAAACACCCTGGATTTACTTTTGAAGGCAGTATCACCTGCCTCGTTTTGAATCCTCATTATCCTGAGGGTCAGTCCTGGAGACAGTGTCATGACACGACACACGGAGATCTCTGTTATCAGAGAGCACCTGGAAGAGCAGCCGGGGCTCTAGTGCCAGGGCAGGAGCAACTCCCCATCCACTTTCCACGGAGTCCACCTGCCTGCATTTTGGTCCTTTTCCCTCCAAAAAAGATTTTTCCCTTTTTTCACTTTGAAACAGGCAGGAGACAGGTTACCCAGGCAGGGGAAAAAAAATAAAAAGCCTTTTTTTTTTTTTTTTTTTTTTTACCGAAGTGAATGACCATCTTCTGGGAAGTATAGGTTTTGAACCTGAAAACTCTGTCTGTCTGTCTCTTAGTCCACAGAAAGAGCCACTAGCCCAGCCAGATCTCACGCTCAGATGGGGTGTTTTTGCCAGTCAAAGGTCTGCACAGCGCACTAGGGATTAAGCGGCCTGAGACCCAAATGTTACATTGTAGATGGACTGTTTGCAGTCCTTGCTCCCCAGGACATTGGACTGTCTCAACTCCCTCTGCTACAGCATGAAAACAAGACTGTTGCCATCCTTGGAGCAACTGGAGTGGGGGCGAGGGTAGCTATTTGCCTGTCTGCACTGCTCATGCCCAGGTGTCTGTGGGGGTCCGTGGCAGAGGCTGTAAGGGGGATAGGGGGCAGAAGGAGACTGTTTGAGAGGCAGGCTACAGGCAGGGGAGCCCAGGAGTGTGTGCAGGGCTGTGTGTGTGGGTGTGGTGGCAGGGGTTTAGGGCAGGTCCCCCTGCTGGATGGTGAGATGGCAGCTGGGCTGGCCCTGGGCCCTCAGGGCTGAAGGACAGAAGCAGGGTGGCAGTAAAGTAGCGCAGGGAGGAACACAGTAGATGTTCGTTGGGAGCTGGGGGACAGAGGGTAAGGGGAACGGGGGCATCCTTGAGGAGGGGTCAGGACTAGAGAGTGGGGGCAGCTGGAGGCACAGAAGGTCCCAGGAATCAGGGACTGACAGGAACAGATTCCTACACCCCCCCCCACTGGATAGAAGCTGCAGAAGCCAGAGCAGCAGCCCTGGCTTGCCTAGGTCAAGGGCCCTGAGTGAGTCCCTCTGAGGATGAGGAAGAGGAGGAGGGGGTGGAGGAGGAGGAGTAGGAGGAAGAGGAGGAGGAGGAGGAGGAAGAAGAGGAGGAGGAGGAGGAGGAGGAGGGGCAGGAGGGCAGCTGTCAGTAGGCAACGGGATTAATAGAGGCCTCCATTATGGAGGCATGTGTCCAGGCAGGCACCCACCAACCATCAGGGGCAGCTCAGGGCACCCAGGGACTTGGTGTGGGTAACTCTGGGGCGGGGACTGTCAGTCAGTCAGCAAGACTGTGTGTCAGTGCACATGGTGGGACAGGGGCCTGGCGGACCTTGGTCCCCCGCCCTAGACTGTCAGATGCCAGCCCCATGCCCAGACACACACCAATCTGACCATAGCCCTTTGGCCCGGCCGACAAGCACCTGCTTTGGCCTGGGGCTCTGGCTCTGGTGGCTGGCCAACACCCCTCAGGTCAAGTTCAGCGTGGGGGTCATGGCTGCTGGTCAACTGGATGGGCGGGGTCCCCGTGGCCTAGCAACCACAGGAGCCCTCTGTGATGTCCTTGCCCCTGGCAATCTGTGCTGGCCACACTGGCACTGGGCAGCCCAACTGCCCTGCCACTAGGTCAGGCAACAGCGCCCAGACGCCTGGGCCCTGGCACAGAGGGACGGAAGGATGGGAAGACAGTGCTGACCGACGAGGGACCTCAGGGCTGGCAGCCAAGAGAAGATAGGTGGAGGTGCGCCCGGGAACCAGGGAGCCCAGGCCAGAGCTGCCTGCATGCCTGCCTGCCTTCCTGGATGTCTGTATGCTACCTTTGTCCAGGTAGGTTTCTCAGGTCCCCTCCAATCCTGTCCTCTCCTGTCCTCACCATCCTCTCCCCTCTCCTCTCCTCCGCACTTTGCTTCTCTCCTTTGTCTGTCCTCTCTTCCAGGTGCCCTGCTCACCAGCTCCAGCACTTGTGATGGTTCTCCAGTTACAGCTGTTCGCAACCCCTTCCACCCCCTGCCTGCCCCTAATGTGACCCAGCTCACAGGGTCTCCGGCTCACCCCACCCAAACCCACACGCCCCAACACATTCCCTGGTTCAGCCCCTCTGCCCTATTCAGCCAAACTGGCCCCTTTGCAACCTACCTATGCATCGTTGTTTCTCCTCACCATTCAAGGAGAGATCTCCTTTTGTACTTAGCTTGGTTGACTGGTGGATGGATGGATGGAGGGATAGATGGATGGATGGATAGATGGATGGATGGATAGCTGTATGGGTGGATGGATGGATGGATGGACAGGTCATTGGATCGGTTTTGTAGAGGCAGAGTACCATATAGGGGTCACTGGAGACTGCTGGTGTCAGATCCTTAGTCAATGTCAAATGTAAAACATTAATTCATCAATAACAAAAATGAATAAGCACCTAAATAAATAAATAAATAAATAAATATAAAAACAGGGTTAAAAAATACATGGCGTCTTTGCCTTTCTGCATATGGAATGCTGTGAGGATCTTAACAAGGAAAGCATTGTCCTGAGTAGCCCATTTGAAGTCGTGGAATATTTCCTTTTCCTTTTTCTTTTTTTACTTTCCATTTTCTTGATTATTCACTGGAATAAATAGACAGCAATTGAGAGGGAAGGGAGGTAGAGAGAGTTTGAGACACAGAGAGAGACACCTGCAGCACTTCCGCACCACTTGTAAAGATTTCCCCTGGCAGGTGGGAACCAGGGTGTTGAAGCCCAGTCCTCCTGCATTGTAACATGAGTGCTTAACTGGGTGTGGCACCACCTGGTACCATTGATGGGACAATTTTTTTTTTAGCAATGAAAAGAAATTCTCGTGGCAAGGTAATAAATAAATGAAGAGGTAAATAAAAGTGCATTTACATTAACTCAGTGGAAACACACAGGGACTTATATGTCTCTGTAACCTGTATTACTTCTTCATGTATGGATTGATTGCCTCAAGGGGTTGTTGCCACAGCTGAGTGCCTGTGCCAGGAATAATCCACAGCTCCTGCACTCCATTTGTTCCCCTTTCGCTGCCCTTGGTGCTTGGTCACTGTGGTGGTTATTGTTGTTGTTGTTGTTGTTGTTGTTGTTACTGACCTTGCATCTGAAAGACACAAAAGGAGAGAGCAGAGGAAATACAGGGTAGGAGAGAAAGATAGAGCTCCTAAAGACCTGCTTCACCCCCTGTAAAGCGACTCCCCTGCAGGTGGCGGTCTGGTGGCCAGACCCCAAATCCTTCCACCTGTCCCCTCTATTCGTGTGCGCCACAAGCCCTTCACCCTCTGACATACCGCCAAACCTCCCTGGATTTACTTTTGAAGGCAGTATCACCTGCCTCGTTTTGAATCCTCATTATCCTGACGGTCAGTCCTGGAGACAGTGTCATGACACGACACACGGAGATCTCTGTTATCAGAGAGGACCTGGAACAGCAGCTGGGGTTCTAGTACCAGGGCAGGAGCAAATCCCCATCCACCCTCCACAGAGTCCACCTGCCTGCATTTTGGTCCTTTTCCCTCCAAAAAAGATTTTTCCCTTTTTTCACTTTGAAAAAGGCAGCAGACAGGTTACCCAGGCAGGGGAAAAAAAAATAAAAAGCCTTTTTTTTTTTTTTTTTTTTTTTACCGAAGTGAATGACCATCTTCTGGGAAGTGTAGGCTTTGAACCTGACAACTCTGTCTGTCTGTCTCTTAGTCCACAGAAAGAGCCACTAGCCCAGCCAGATGTCACACTCAGATGGGGTGTTTTTGCCAGTCAAAGGTCTGCACAGCGCACTAGGGATTGGGCGACCTGAGACCCAAATGTTACATTGTAGATGGACTGTTTGCAGTTCTTGCTCCCCAGGACATTGGACTGTCTCAACTCCCTCCCCTACAGCATGAAAAAAAGACTCTTGACAACCTTGGAGCAAATGGAGTGGGGGTGAGGGGAGCTGTTTGCATGTCTGCGCTCCTCATGCCCAGGTGTCTGTGGGGGTCCGTGGCAGAGGCTGTAAGGGGGATAGGGGGCAGAAGGAGACTGTTTGAGAGGCAGGCTGCAGGCAGGGGAGCCCAGGAGTGTGTGCAGGGCTGTGTGTGTGGGTGTGGTGGCAGGGGGTTAGGGCAGGTCCCCCTGCTGGATGGTGAGATGGCAGCTGGGCTGGCCCTGGGCCCTCAGGGCTGAAGGGCAGAAGCAGGGTGGCAGTAAAGTAGCTCAGGGAGGCACACAGGAGATGTTAGTTGGGGAGCTGGGGGACAGAGTGCAAGGGGAAAGGGGGCATCCTTGAGGAGGGCTCTGGACTAGAGAGTGGGGGCAGCTGGAGGCATGGAAGGTCTCAGGAATAAGGGACTGACAGGAACAGATTCCTGCACCCACCCACTGGATAGAAGCTGCAGCAGCCAGAGCAGCAGCCCTGGCTTGCCTAGGCCAAGGGCCCTGAGTGAGTCCCTCTGAGGATGAGGAAGAGGAGGAGGGGGTGGAGGAGGAGGAGGAGTAGGAGGAGGAGGAGGAGGAAGTGGAGGAGGAAGAAGAAGAGGAGGAGGAGGAGGAGGAGGAGGAGGAGGGGCAGGAGGGCAGCTGTCAGTAGGCAACGGGATTAATAGAGGCCTCCATTACGGAGGCATGTGTCCAGGCAGGCACCCATCAACCCTCAGGGGCAGATCAGGGCACCCAGGGACTTGGTGTGGGTATCTCTGGGGCGGGGACTGTCAGTCAGTCAGCAAGACTGTGTGTCAGTGCACATGGTGGGACAGGGGCCTGGCGGACCTTGGTCCCCCGCCCTGGACTGTCAGATGCCAGCCCCATGCCCAGACACACACCAATCTGCCCATAGCCCCTTGGCCCGGCAGACCAGCAGCTGCTTTGGCCTGGGGCTCTGGCTCTGGTGGCTGGCCACCAGCCCGCAGGTCAAGTTCAGCGTGGGGGTCATGGCTGCTGGTCAACTGGATGGGCGGGGTCCCCGTGGCCTAGCAACCACAGGAGCCCTCTGTGATGTCCTAGCCCCTGGCAATCTGTGCTGGCCACACTGGCACTGGGCAGCCCAACTGCCCTGCCACTAGGTCAGGCAACAGCGCCCAGACGCCTGGGCCCTGGCACAGAGGGACGGAAGGATGGGAAGACAGTGCTGACCGACGAGGGACCTCAGGGCTGGCAGCCAAGAGAAGATAGGTGGAGGTGCGCCCGGGATCCAGGGAGCCCAGGCCAGAGCTGCCTGCATGCCTGCCTGCCTTCCTGGATGTCTGTATGCTACCTTTGTCCAGGTAGGTTTCTCAGGTCCCCTCCAATCCTGTCCTCTCCTGTCCTCACCATCCTCTCCCCTCTCCTCTCCTCCGCACTTTGCTTCTCTCCTTTGTCTGTCCTCTCTTCCAGGTGCCCTGCTCACCAGCTCCAGCACTTGTGATGGTTCTCCAGTGACAGCTGTTCGCAACCCCTTCCACCCCCTGCCTGCCCCTAATGTGACCCAGCTCACAGGGTCTCCGGCTCACCCCACCCAAACCCACACGCCCCAACACATTCCCTGGTTCAGCCCCTCTGCCCTATTCAGCCAAACTGGCCCCTTTGCAACCTACCTATGCATCGTTGTTTCTCCTCACCATTCAAGGAGAGATCTCCTTTTGTACTTAGCTTGGTTGACTGGTGGATGGATGGATGGATGGATGGATGGATGGATGGATAGCTGTATGGGTGGATGGATGGATGGATGGACAGGTCAATGGATCGGTTTTGTAGAGGCAGAGTACCATATAGGGGTACTGGAGACCGCTGGTGTCAGATCCTTAGTCAATGTCAAATGTAAAACATTAATTCATCAATAACAAAAATGAATAAGCACCTAAATAAATAAATAAAAAAATAAATAAATAAATATAAAAACAGGGTTAAAAAATACATGGCATCTTTGCCTTTCTGCATATGGAATGCTGTGAGGATCTTAACAAGGAAAGCATTGTCCTGAGTAGCCCATTTGAAGTCGTGGAATATTTCCTTTTCCTTTTTCTTTTTTTACTTTCCATTTTCTTGATTATTCACTGGAATAAATAGACAGCAATTGAGAGGGAAGGGAGGTAGAGAGAGTTTGAGACACAGAGAGAGACACCTGCAGCACTTCCGCACCACTTGTAAAGATTTCCCCTGGCAGGTGGGAACCAGGGTGTTGAAGCCCAGTCCTCCTGCATTGTAACATGAGTGCTTAACTGGGTGTGGCACCACCTGGTACCCTTGATGGGACACTTTTTTTTAGCAATGAAAAGAAATTCTCGTGGCAAGGTAATAAATAAATGAAGAAGTAAATAAAAGTGCATTTACATTAACTCAGTGGAAACACACAGGGACTTATACGTCTCTGTTACCTGTATTACTTCTTCATGTATGGATTGATTGCCTCAAGGGGTTGTTGCCACAGCTGAGTGCCTGTGCCAGGAATAATCCACAGCTCCTGCACTCCATTTGTTCCCCTTTCGCTGCCCTTGGTGCTTGGTCACTGTGGTGGTTATTGTTGTTGTTGTTGTTGTTGTTGTTGTTACTGACCTTGCATCTGAAAGACACAAAAGGAGAGAGCAGAGGAAATACAGGGTAGGAGAGAAAGATAGAGCTCCTAAAGACCTGCTTCACCCCCTGTAAAGCGACTCCACTGCAGGTGGCGGTCTGGGGGCCAGACCCCAAATCCTTCCACCTGTCCCCTCTATTCGTGTGCGCCACAAGCCCTTCACCCTCTGACATACCGCCAAACCTCCCTGGATTTACTTTTGAAGGCAGTATCACCTGCCTCATTTTGAATCCTCATTATCCTGACGGTCAGTCCTGGAGACAGTGTCATGACACGACACACGGAGATCTCTGTTATCAGAGAGGACCTGGAACAGCAGCTGGGGTTCTAGTACCAGGGCAGGAGCAAATCCCCATCCACCCTCCACAGAGTCCACCTGCCTGCATTTTGGTCCTTTTCCCTCCAAAAAAGATTTTTCCCTTTTTTCACTTTGAAAAAGGCAGCAGACAGGTTACCCAGGCAGGGGAAAAAAAAATAAAAAGCCTTTTTTTTTTTTTTTTTTTTTTTTTTTACCGAAGTGAATGACCATCTTCTGGGAAGTGTAGGCTTTGAACCTGAAAACTCTGTCTGTCTGTCTCTTAGTCCACAGAAAGAGCCACTAGCCCAGCCAGATGTCACACTCAGATGGGGTGTTTTTGCCAGTCAAAGGTCTGCACAGCGCACTAGGGATTGGGCGACCTGAGACCCAAATGTTACATTGTAGATGGACTGTTTGCAGTTCTTGCTCCCCAGGACATTGGACTGTCTCAACTCCCTCCCCTACAGCATGAAAAAAAGACTCTTGACAACCTTGGAGCAAATGGAGTGGGGGTGAGGGGAGCTGTTTGCATGTCTGCGCTGCTGATGCCCAGGTGTCTGTGGGGGTCCGTGGCAGAGGCTGTAAGGGGGATAGGGGGCAGAAGGAGACTGTTTGAGAGGCAGGCTGCAGGCAGGGGAGCCCAGGAGTGTGTGCAGGGCTGTGTGTGTGGGTGTGGTGGCAGGGGGTTAGGGCAGGTCCCCCTGCTGGATGGTGAGATGGCAGCTGGGCTGGCCCTGGGCCCTCAGGGCTGAAGGGCAGAAGCAGGGTGGCAGTAAAGTAGCTCAGGGAGGCACACAGGAGATGTTAGTTGGGGAGCTGGGGGACAGAGTGCAAGGGGAAAGGGGGCATCCTTGAGGAGGGCTCTGGACTAGAGAGTGGGGGCAGCTGGAGGCATGGAAGGTCCCAGGAATAAGGGACTGACAGGAACAGATTCCTGCACCCACCCACTGGATAGAAGCTGCAGCAGCCAGAGCAGCAGCCCTGGCTTGCCTAGGCCAAGGGCCCTGAGTGAGTCCCTCTGAGGATGAGGAAGAGGAGGAGGGGGTGGAGGAGGAGGAGGAGTAGGAGGAGGAGGAGGAGGAAGTGGAGGAGGAAGAAGAAGAGGAGGAGGAGGAGGAGGAGGAGGAGGGGCAGGAGGGCAGCTGTCAGTAGGCAACGGGATTAATAGAGGCCTCCATTACGGAGGCATGTGTCCAGGCAGGCACCCACCAACCCTCAGGGGCAGCTCAGGGGACCCAGGGACTTGGTGTGGGTATCTCTGGGGCGGGGACTGTCAGTCAGTCAGCAAGACTGTGTGTCAGTGCACATGGTGGGACAGGGGCCTGGCGGACCTTGGTCCCCCGCCCTGGACTGTCAGATGCCAGCCCCATGCCCAGACACACACCAATCTGCCCATAGCCCCTTGGCCCGGCAGACCAGCAGCTGCTTTGGCCTGGGGCTCTGGCTCTGGTGGCTGGCCACCAGCCCGCAGGTCAAGTTCAGCGTGGGGGTCATGGCTGCTGGTCAACTGGATGGGCGGGGTCCCCGTGGCCTAGCAACCACAGGAGCCCTCTGTGATGTCCTAGCCCCTGGCAATCTGTGCTGGCCACACTGGCACTGGGCAGCCCAACTGCCCTGCCACTAGGTCAGGCAACAGCGCCCAGATGCCTGGGCCCTGGCACAGAGGGACGGAAGGATGGGAAGACAGTTCTGACCGACGAGGGACCTCAGGGCTGGCAGCCAAGAGAAGATAGGTGGAGGTGCGCCCGGGATCCAGGGAGCCCAGGCCAGAGCTGCCTGCATGCCTGCCTGCCTTCCTGGATGTCTGTATGCTACCTTTGTCCAGGTAGGTTTCTCAGGTCCCCTCCAATCCTGTCCTCTCCTGTCCTCACCATCCTCTCCCCTCTCCTCTCCTCCGCACTTTGCTTCTCTCCTTTGTCTGTCCTCTCTTCCAGGTGCCCTGCTCACCAGCACCAGCACTTGTGATGGTTCTCCAGTGACAGCTGTTCGCAACCCCTTCCACCCCCTGCCTGCCCCTAATGTGACCCAGCTCACAGGGTCTCCGGCTCACCCCACCCAAACCCACACGCCCCAACACATTCCCTGGTTCAGCCCCTCTGCCCTATTCAGCCAAACTGGCCCCTTTGCAACCTACCTATGCATCGTTGTTTCTCCTCACCATTCAAGGAGAGATCTCCTTTTGTACTTAGCTTGGTTGACTGGTGGATGGATGGATGGAGGGATGGATGGATGGATGGATGGATAGCTGTATGGGTGGATGGATGGATGGATGGACAGGTCAATGGATCGGTTTTGTAGAGGCAGAGTACCATATAGGGGTACTGGAGACCGCTGGTGTCAGATCCTTAGTCAATGTCAAATGTAAAACATTAATTCATCAATAACAAAAATGAATAAGCACTTAAATAAATAAATAAATAAATAAATAAATATAAAAACAGGGTTAAAAAATACATGGCGTCTTTGCCTTTCTGCATATGGAATGCTGTGAGGATCTTAACAAGGAAAGCATTGTCCTGAGTAGCCCATTTGAAGTCGTGGAATATTTCCTTTTCCTTTTTCTTTTTTTACTTTCCATTTTCTTGATTATTCACTGGAATAAATAGACAGCAATTGAGAGGGAAGGGAGGTAGAGAGAGTTTGAGACACAGAGAGAGACACCTGCAGCACTTCCGCACCACTTGTAAAGATTTCCCCTGGCAGGTGGGAACCAGGGTGTTGAAGCCCAGTCCTCCTGCATTGTAACATGAGTGCTTAACTGGGTGTGGCACCACCTGGTACCCTTGATGGGACACTTTTTTTTTAGCAATGAAAAGAAATTCTCGTGGCAAGGTAATAAATAAATGAAGAAGTAAATAAAAGTGCATTTACATTAACTCAGTGGAAACACACAGGGACTTATACGTCTCTGTTACCTGTATTACTTCTTCATGTATGGATTGATTGCCTCAAGGGGTTGTTGCCACAGCTGAGTGCCTGTGCCAGGAATAATCCACAGCTCCTGCACTCCATTTGTTCCCCTTTCGCTGCCCTTGGTGCTTGGTCACTGTGGTGGTTATTGTTGTTGTTGTTGTTGTTGTTGTTACTGACCTTGCATCTGAAAGACACAAAAGGAGAGAGCAGAGGAAATACAGGGTAGGAGAGAAAGATAGAGCTCCTAAAGACCTGCTTCACCCCCTGTAAAGCGACTCCCCTGCAGGTGGCGGTCTGGGGGCCAGACCCCAAATCCTTCCACCTGTCCCCTCTATTCGTGTGCGCCACAAGCCCTTCACCCTCTGACATACCGCCAAACCTCCCTGGATTTACTTTTGAAGGCAGTATCACCTGCCTCATTTTGAATCCTCATTATCCTGACGGTCAGTCCTGGAGACAGTGTCATGACACGACACACGGAGATCTCTGTTATCAGAGAGGACCTGGAACAGCAGCTGGGGTTCTAGTACCAGGGCAGGAGCAAATCCCCATCCACCCTCCACAGAGTCCACCTGCCTGCATTTTGGTCCTTTTCCCTCCAAAAAAGATTTTTCCCTTTTTTCACTTTGAAAAAGGCAGCAGACAGGTTACCCAGGCAGGGGAAAAAAAAATAAAAAGCCTTTTTTTTTTTTTTTTTTTTTTTTTTACCGAAGTGAATGACCATCTTCTGGGAAGTGTAGGCTTTGAACCTGAAAACTCTGTCTGTCTGTCTCTTAGTCCACAGAAAGAGCCACTAGCCCAGCCAGATGTCACACTCAGATGGGGTGTTTTTGCCAGTCAAAGGTCTGCACAGCGCACTAGGGATTGGGCGACCTGAGACCCAAATGTTACATTGTAGATGGACTGTTTGCAGTTCTTGCTCCCCAGGACATTGGACTGTCTCAACTCCCTCCCCTACAGCATGAAAAAAAGACTCTTGACAACCTTGGAGCAAATGGAGTGGGGGTGAGGGGAGCTGTTTGCATGTCTGCGCTGCTGATGCCCAGGTGTCTGTGGGGGTCCGTGGCAGAGGCTGTAAGGGGGATAGGGTGCAGAAGGAGACTGTTTGAGAGGCAGGCTGCAGGCAGGGGAGCCCAGGAGTGTGTGCAGGGCTGTGTGTGTGGGTGTGGTGGCAGGGGGTTAGGGCAGGTCCCCCTGCTGGATGGTGAGATGGCAGCTGGGCTGGCCCTGGGCCCTCAGGGCTGAAGGGCAGAAGCAGGGTGGCAGTAAAGTAGCTCAGGGAGGCACACAGGAGATGTTAGTTGGGGAGCTGGGGGACAGAGTGCAAGGGGAAAGGGGGCATCCTTGAGGAGGGCTCTGGACTAGAGAGTGGGGGCAGCTGGAGGCATGGAAGGTCCCAGGAATAAGGGACTGACAGGAACAGATTCCTGCACCCACCCACTGGATAGAAGCTGCAGCAGCCAGAGCAGCAGCCCTGGCTTGCCTAGGCCAAGGGCCCTGAGTGAGTCCCTCTGAGGATGAGGAAGAGGAGGAGGGGGTGGAGGAGGAGGAGGAGTAGGAGGAGGAGGAGGAGGAAGTGGAGGAGGAAGAAGAAGAGGAGGAGGAGGAGGAGGAGGAGGAGGAGGGGCAGGAGGGCAGCTGTCAGTAGGCAACGGGATTAATAGAGGCCTCCATTACGGAGGCATGTGTCCAGGCAGGCACCCACCAACCCTCAGGGGCAGCTCAGGGGACCCAGGGACTTGGTGTGGGTATCTCTGGGGCGGGGACTGTCAGTCAGTCAGCAAGACTGTGTGTCAGTGCACATGGTGGGACAGGGGCCTGGCGGACCTTGGTCCCCCGCCCTGGACTGTCAGATGCCAGCCCCATGCCCAGACACACACCAATCTGCCCATAGCCCCTTGGCCCGGCAGACCAGCAGCTGCTTTGGCCTGGGGCTCTGGCTCTGGTGGCTGGCCACCAGCCCGCAGGTCAAGTTCAGCGTGGGGGTCATGGCTGCTGGTCAACTGGATGGGCGGGGTCCCCGTGGCCTAGCAACCACAGGAGCCCTCTGTGATGTCCTAGCCCCTGGCAATCTGTGCTGGCCACACTGGCACTGGGCAGCCCAACTGCCCTGCCACTAGGTCAGGCAACAGCGCCCAGATGCCTGGGCCCTGGCACAGAGGGACGGAAGGATGGGAAGACAGTTCTGACCGACGAGGGACCTCAGGGCTGGCAGCCAAGAGAAGATAGGTGGAGGTGCGCCCGGGATCCAGGGAGCCCAGGCCAGAGCTGCCTGCATGCCTGCCTGCCTTCCTGGATGTCTGTATGCTACCTTTGTCCAGGTAGGTTTCTCAGGTCCCCTCCAATCCTGTCCTCTCCTGTCCTCACCATCCTCTCCCCTCTCCTCTCCTCCGCACTTTGCTTCTCTCCTTTGTCTGTCCTCTCTTCCAGGTGCCCTGCTCACCAGCACCAGCACTTGTGATGGTTCTCCAGTGACAGCTGTTCGCAACCCCTTCCACCCCCTGCCTGCCCCTAATGTGACCCAGCTCACAGGGTCTCCGGCTCACCCCACCCAAACCCACACGCCCCAACACATTCCCTGGTTCAGCCCCTCTGCCCTATTCAGCCAAACTGGCCCCTTTGCAACCTACCTATGCATCGTTGTTTCTCCTCACCATTCAAGGAGAGATCTCCTTTTGTACTTAGCTTGGTTGACTGGTGGATGGATGGATGGAGGGATGGATGGATGGATGGATGGATAGCTGTATGGGTGGATGGATGGATGGATGGACAGGTCAATGGATCGGTTTTGTAGAGGCAGAGTACCATATAGGGGTACTGGAGACCGCTGGTGTCAGATCCTTAGTCAATGTCAAATGTAAAACATTAATTCATCAATAACAAAAATGAATAAGCACTTAAATAAATAAATAAATAAATAAATAAATATAAAAACAGGGTTAAAAAATACATGGCGTCTTTGCCTTTCTGCATATGGAATGCTGTGAGGATCTTAACAAGGAAAGCATTGTCCTGAGTAGCCCATTTGAAGTCGTGGAATATTTCCTTTTCCTTTTTCTTTTTTTACTTTCCATTTTCTTGATTATTCACTGGAATAAATAGACAGCAATTGAGAGGGAAGGGAGGTAGAGAGAGTTTGAGACACAGAGAGAGACACCTGCAGCACTTCCGCACCACTTGTAAAGATTTCCCCTGGCAGGTGGGAACCAGGGTGTTGAAGCCCAGTCCTCCTGCATTGTAACATGAGTGCTTAACTGGGTGTGGCACCACCTGGTACCCTTGATGGGACACTTTTTTTTTAGCAATGAAAAGAAATTCTCGTGGCAAGGTAATAAATAAATGAAGAAGTAAATAAAAGTGCATTTACATTAACTCAGTGGAAACACACAGGGACTTATACGTCTCTGTTACCTGTATTACTTCTTCATGTATGGATTGATTGCCTCAAGGGGTTGTTGCCACAGCTGAGTGCCTGTGCCAGGAATAATCCACAGCTCCTGCACTCCATTTGTTCCCCTTTCGCTGCCCTTGGTGCTTGGTCACTGTGGTGGTTATTGTTGTTGTTGTTGTTGTTGTTGTTACTGACCTTGCATCTGAAAGACACAAAAGGAGAGAGCAGAGGAAATACAGGGTAGGAGAGAAAGATAGAGCTCCTAAAGACCTGCTTCACCCCCTGTAAAGCGACTCCCCTGCAGGTGGCGGTCTGGGGGCCAGACCCCAAATCCTTCCACCTGTCCCCTCTATTCGTGTGCGCCACAAGCCCTTCACCCTCTGACATACCGCCAAACCTCCCTGGATTTACTTTTGAAGGCAGTATCACCTGCCTCATTTTGAATCCTCATTATCCTGACGGTCAGTCCTGGAGACAGTGTCATGACACGACACACGGAGATCTCTGTTATCAGAGAGGACCTGGAACAGCAGCTGGGGTTCTAGTACCAGGGCAGGAGCAAATCCCCATCCACCCTCCACAGAGTCCACCTGCCTGCATTTTGGTCCTTTTCCCTCCAAAAAAGATTTTTCCCTTTTTTCACTTTGAAAAAGGCAGCAGACAGGTTACCCAGGCAGGGGAAAAAAAATAAAAAGCCTTTTTTTTTTTTTTTTTTTTTTTTTTTTTTACCGAAGTGAATGACCATCTTCTGGGAAGTGTAGGCTTTGAACCTGAAAACTCTGTCTGTCTGTCTCTTAGTCCACAGAAAGAGCCACTAGCCCAGCCAGATGTCACACTCAGATGGGGTGTTTTTGCCAGTCAAAGGTCTGCACAGCGCACTAGGGATTGGGCGACCTGAGACCCAAATGTTACATTGTAGATGGACTGTTTGCAGTTCTTGCTCCCCAGGACATTGGACTGTCTCAACTCCCTCCGCTACAGCATGAAAAAAAGACTCTTGACAACCTTGGAGCAAATGGAGTGGGGGTGAGGGGAGCTGTTTGCATGTCTGCACTGCTCATGCCCAGGTGTCTGTGGGGGTCCGTGGCAGAGGCTGTAAGGGGGATAGGGGGCAGAAGGAGACTGTTTGAGAGGCAGGCTGCAGGCAGGGGAGCCCAGGAGTGTGTGCAGGGCTGTGTGTGTGGGTGTGGTGGCAGGGGGTTAGGGCAGGTCCCCCTGCTGGATGGTGAGATGGCAGCTGGGCTGGCCCTGGGCCCTCAGGGCTGAAGGGCAGAAGCAGGGTGGCAGTAAAGTAGCTCAGGGAGGCACACAGGAGATGTTAGTTGGGGAGCTGGGGGACAGAGTGCAAGGGGAAAGGGGGCATCCTTGAGGAGGGCTCTGGACTAGAGAGTGGGGGCAGCTGGAGGCATGGAAGGTCCCAGGAATAAGGGACTGACAGGAACAGATTCCTGCACCCACCCACTGGATAGAAGCTGCAGCAGCCAGAGCAGCAGCCCTGGCTTGCCTAGGCCAAGGGCCCTGAGTGAGTCCCTCTGAGGATGAGGAAGAGGAGGAGGGGGTGGAGGAGGAGGAGGAGTAGGAGGAGGAGGAGGAGGAAGTGGAGGAGGAAGAAGAAGAGGAGGAGGAGGAGGAGGAGGAGGAGGAGGGGCAGGAGGGCAGCTGTCAGTAGGCAACGGGATTAATAGAGGCCTCCATTACGGAGGCATGTGTCCAGGCAGGCACCCACCAACCCTCAGGGGCAGCTCAGGGGACCCAGGGACTTGGTGTGGGTATCTCTGGGGCGGGGACTGTCAGTCAGTCAGCAAGACTGTGTGTCAGTGCACATGGTGGGACAGGGGCCTGGCGGACCTTGGTCCCCCGCCCTGGACTGTCAGATGCCAGCCCCATGCCCAGACACACACCAATCTGCCCATAGCCCCTTGGCCCGGCAGACCAGCAGCTGCTTTGGCCTGGGGCTCTGGCTCTGGTGGCTGGCCACCAGCCCGCAGGTCAAGTTCAGCGTGGGGGTCATGGCTGCTGGTCAACTGGATGGGCGGGGTCCCCGTGGCCTAGCAACCACAGGAGCCCTCTGTGATGTCCTAGCCCCTGGCAATCTGTGCTGGCCACACTGGCACTGGGCAGCCCAACTGCCCTGCCACTAGGTCAGGCAACAGCGCCCAGATGCCTGGGCCCTGGCACAGAGGGACGGAAGGATGGGAAGACAGTTCTGACCGACGAGGGACCTCAGGGCTGGCAGCCAAGAGAAGATAGGTGGAGGTGCGCCCGGGATCCAGGGAGCCCAGGCCAGAGCTGCCTGCATGCCTGCCTGCCTTCCTGGATGTCTGTATGCTACCTTTGTCCAGGTAGGTTTCTCAGGTCCCCTCCAATCCTGTCCTCTCCTGTCCTCACCATCCTCTCCCCTCTCCTCTCCTCCGCACTTTGCTTCTCTCCTTTGTCTGTCCTCTCTTCCAGGTGCCCTGCTCACCAGCACCAGCACTTGTGATGGTTCTCCAGTGACAGCTGTTCGCAACCCCTTCCACCCCCTGCCTGCCCCTAATGTGACCCAGCTCACAGGGTCTCCGGCTCACCCCACCCAAACCCACACGCCCCAACACATTCCCTGGTTCAGCCCCTCTGCCCTATTCAGCCAAACTGGCCCCTTTGCAACCTACCTATGCATCGTTGTTTCTCCTCACCATTCAAGGAGAGATCTCCTTTTGTACTTAGCTTGGTTGACTGGTGGATGGATGGATGGAGGGATGGATGGATGGATGGATGGATAGCTGTATGGGTGGATGGATGGATGGATGGACAGGTCAATGGATCGGTTTTGTAGAGGCAGAGTACCATATAGGGGTACTGGAGACCGCTGGTGTCAGATCCTTAGTCAATGTCAAATGTAAAACATTAATTCATCAATAACAAAAATGAATAAGCACTTAAATAAATAAATAAATAAATAAATAAATATAAAAACAGGGTTAAAAAATACATGGCGTCTTTGCCTTTCTGCATATGGAATGCTGTGAGGATCTTAACAAGGAAAGCATTGTCCTGAGTAGCCCATTTGAAGTCGTGGAATATTTCCTTTTCCTTTTTCTTTTTTTACTTTCCATTTTCTTGATTATTCACTGGAATAAATAGACAGCAATTGAGAGGGAAGGGAGGTAGAGAGAGTTTGAGACACAGAGAGAGACACCTGCAGCACTTCCGCACCACTTGTAAAGATTTCCCCTGGCAGGTGGGAACCAGGGTGTTGAAGCCCAGTCCTCCTGCATTGTAACATGAGTGCTTAACTGGGTGTGGCACCACCTGGTACCCTTGATGGGACACTTTTTTTTTAGCAATGAAAAGAAATTCTCGTGGCAAGGTAATAAATAAATGAAGAAGTAAATAAAAGTGCATTTACATTAACTCAGTGGAAACACACAGGGACTTATACGTCTCTGTTACCTGTATTACTTCTTCATGTATGGATTGATTGCCTCAAGGGGTTGTTGCCACAGCTGAGTGCCTGTGCCAGGAATAATCCACAGCTCCTGCACTCCATTTGTTCCCCTTTCGCTGCCCTTGGTGCTTGGTCACTGTGGTGGTTATTGTTGTTGTTGTTGTTGTTGTTGTTACTGACCTTGCATCTGAAAGACACAAAAGGAGAGAGCAGAGGAAATACAGGGTAGGAGAGAAAGATAGAGCTCCTAAAGACCTGCTTCACCCCCTGTAAAGCGACTCCCCTGCAGGTGGCGGTCTGGGGGCCAGACCCCAAATCCTTCCACCTGTCCCCTCTATTCGTGTGCGCCACAAGCCCTTCACCCTCTGACATACCGCCAAACCTCCCTGGATTTACTTTTGAAGGCAGTATCACCTGCCTCATTTTGAATCCTCATTATCCTGACGGTCAGTCCTGGAGACAGTGTCATGACACGACACACGGAGATCTCTGTTATCAGAGAGGACCTGGAACAGCAGCTGGGGTTCTAGTACCAGGGCAGGAGCAAATCCCCATCCACCCTCCACAGAGTCCACCTGCCTGCATTTTGGTCCTTTTCCCTCCAAAAAAGATTTTTCCCTTTTTTCACTTTGAAAAAGGCAGCAGACAGGTTACCCAGGCAGGGGAAAAAAAATAAAAAGCCTTTTTTTTTTTTTTTTTTTTTTTTTTTTTTACCGAAGTGAATGACCATCTTCTGGGAAGTGTAGGCTTTGAACCTGAAAACTCTGTCTGTCTGTCTCTTAGTCCACAGAAAGAGCCACTAGCCCAGCCAGATGTCACACTCAGATGGGGTGTTTTTGCCAGTCAAAGGTCTGCACAGCGCACTAGGGATTGGGCGACCTGAGACCCAAATGTTACATTGTAGATGGACTGTTTGCAGTTCTTGCTCCCCAGGACATTGGACTGTCTCAACTCCCTCCGCTACAGCATGAAAAAAAGACTCTTGACAACCTTGGAGCAAATGGAGTGGGGGTGAGGGGAGCTGTTTGCATGTCTGCACTGCTCATGCCCAGGTGTCTGTGGGGGTCCGTGGCAGAGGCTGTAAGGGGGATAGGGGGCAGAAGGAGACTGTTTGAGAGGCAGGCTGCAGGCAGGGGAGCCCAGGAGTGTGTGCAGGGCTGTGTGTGTGGGTGTGGTGGCAGGGGGTTAGGGCAGGTCCCCCTGCTGGATGGTGATATGGCAGCTGGGCTGGCCCTGGGCCCTCAGGGCTGAAGGGCAGAAGCAGGGTGGCAGTAAAGTAGCTCAGGGAGGCACACAGGAGATGTTAGTTGGGGAGCTGGGGGACAGAGTGCAAGGGGAAAGGGGGCATCCTTGAGGAGGGCTCTGGACTAGAGAGTGGGGGCAGCTGGAGGCATGGAAGGTCCCAGGAATAAGGGACTGACAGGAACAGATTCCTGCACCCACCCACTGGATAGAAGCTGCAGCAGCCAGAGCAGCAGCCCTGGCTTGCCTAGGCCAAGGGCCCTGAGTGAGTCCCTCTGAGGATGAGGAAGAGGAGGAGGGGGTGGAGGAGGAGGAGGAGTAGGAGGAGGAGGAGGAGGAAGTGGAGGAGGAAGAAGAAGAGGAGGAGGAGGAGGAGGAGGAGGAGGAGGGGCAGGAGGGCAGCTGTCAGTAGGCAACGGGATTAATAGAGGCCTCCATTACGGAGGCATGTGTCCAGGCAGGCACCCACCAACCCTCAGGGGCAGCTCAGGGGACCCAGGGACTTGGTGTGGGTATCTCTGGGGCGGGGACTGTCAGTCAGTCAGCAAGACTGTGTGTCAGTGCACATGGTGGGACAGGGGCCTGGCGGACCTTGGTCCCCCGCCCTGGACTGTCAGATGCCAGCCCCATGCCCAGACACACACCAATCTGCCCATAGCCCCTTGGCCCGGCAGACCAGCAGCTGCTTTGGCCTGGGGCTCTGGCTCTGGTGGCTGGCCACCAGCCCGCAGGTCAAGTTCAGCGTGGGGGTCATGGCTGCTGGTCAACTGGATGGGCGGGGTCCCCGTGGCCTAGCAACCACAGGAGCCCTCTGTGATGTCCTAGCCCCTGGCAATCTGTGCTGGCCACACTGGCACTGGGCAGCCCAACTGCCTTGCCACTAGGTCAGGCAACAGCGCCCAGATGCCTGGGCCCTGGCACAGAGGGACGGAAGGATGGGAAGACAGTTCTGACCGACGAGGGACCTCAGGGCTGGCAGCCAAGAGAAGATAGGTGGAGGTGCGCCCGGGATCCAGGGAGCCCAGGCCAGAGCTGCCTGCATGCCTGCCTGCCTTCCTGGATGTCTGTATGCTACCTTTGTCCAGGTAGGTTTCTCAGGTCCCCTCCAATCCTGTCCTCTCCTGTCCTCACCATCCTCTCCCCTCTCCTCTCCTCCGCACTTTGCTTCTCTCCTTTGTCTGTCCTCTCTTCCAGGTGCCCTGCTCACCAGCACCAGCACTTGTGATGGTTCTCCAGTGACAGCTGTTCGCAACCCCTTCCACCCCCTGCCTGCCCCTAATGTGACCCAGCTCACAGGGTCTCCGGCTCACCCCACCCAAACCCACACGCCCCAACACATTCCCTGGTTCAGCCCCTCTGCCCTATTCAGCCAAACTGGCCCCTTTGCAACCTACCTATGCATCGTTGTTTCTCCTCACCATTCAAGGAGAGATCTCCTTTTGTACTTAGCTTGGTTGACTGGTGGATGGATGGATGGAGGGATGGATGGATGGATGGATGGATAGCTGTATGGGTGGATGGATGGATGGATGGACAGGTCAATGGATCGGTTTTGTAGAGGCAGAGTACCATATAGGGGTACTGGAGACCGCTGGTGTCAGATCCTTAGTCAATGTCAAATGTAAAACATTAATTCATCAATAACAAAAATGAATAAGCACTTAAATAAATAAATAAATAAATAAATAAATATAAAAACAGGGTTAAAAAATACATGGCGTCTTTGCCTTTCTGCATATGGAATGCTGTGAGGATCTTAACAAGGAAAGCATTGTCCTGAGTAGCCCATTTGAAGTCGTGGAATATTTCCTTTTCCTTTTTCTTTTTTTACTTTCCATTTTCTTGATTATTCACTGGAATAAATAGACAGCAATTGAGAGGGAAGGGAGGTAGAGAGAGTTTGAGACACAGAGAGAGACAGCTGCAGCACTTCCGCACCACTTGTAAAGATTTCCCCTGGCAGGTGGGAACCAGGGTGTTGAAGCCCAGTCCTCCTGCATTGTAACATGAGTGCTTAACTGGGTGTGGCACCACCTGGTACCCTTGATGGGACACTTTTTTTTTAGCAATGAAAAGAAATTCTCGTGGCAAGGTAATAAATAAATGAAGAAGTAAATAAAAGTGCATTTACATTAACTCAGTGGAAACACACAGGGACTTATACGTCTCTGTTACCTGTATTACTTCTTCATGTATGGATTGATTGCCTCAAGGGGTTGTTGCCACAGCTGAGTGCCTGTGCCAGGAATAATCCACAGCTCCTGCACTCCATTTGTTCCCCTTTCGCTGCCCTTGGTGCTTGGTCACTGTGGTGGTTATTGTTGTTGTTGTTGTTGTTGTTGTTACTGACCTTGCATCTGAAAGACACAAAAGGAGAGAGCAGAGGAAATACAGGGTAGGAGAGAAAGATAGAGCTCCTAAAGACCTGCTTCACCCCCTGTAAAGCGACTCCCCTGCAGGTGGCGGTCTGGGGGCCAGACCCCAAATCCTTCCACCTGTCCCCTCTATTCGTGTGCGCCACAAGCCCTTCACCCTCTGACATACCGCCAAACCTCCCTGGATTTACTTTTGAAGGCAGTATCACCTGCCTCATTTTGAATCCTCATTATCCTGACGGTCAGTCCTGGAGACAGTGTCATGACACGACACACGGAGATCTCTGTTATCAGAGAGGACCTGGAACAGCAGCTGGGGTTCTAGTACCAGGGCAGGAGCAAATCCCCATCCACCCTCCACAGAGTCCACCTGCCTGCATTTTGGTCCTTTTCCCTCCAAAAAAGATTTTTCCCTTTTTTCACTTTGAAAAAGGCAGCAGACAGGTTACCCAGGCAGGGGAAAAAAAAATAAAAAGCCTTTTTTTTTTTTTTTTTTTTTTTTTTACCGAAGTGAATGACCATCTTCTGGGAAGTGTAGGCTTTGAACCTGAAAACTCTGTCTGTCTGTCTCTTAGTCCACAGAAAGAGCCACTAGCCCAGCCAGATGTCACACTCAGATGGGGTGTTTTTGCCAGTCAAAGGTCTGCACAGCGCACTAGGGATTGGGCGACCTGAGACCCAAATGTTACATTGTAGATGGACTGTTTGCAGTTCTTGCTCCCCAGGACATTGGACTGTCTCAACTCCCTCCCCTACAGCATGAAAAAAAGACTCTTGACAACCTTGGAGCAAATGGAGTGGGGGTGAGGGGAGCTGTTTGCATGTCTGCGCTGCTGATGCCCAGGTGTCTGTGGGGGTCCGTGGCAGAGGCTGTAAGGGGGATAGGGGGCAGAAGGAGACTGTTTGAGAGGCAGGCTGCAGGCAGGGGAGCCCAGGAGTGTGTGCAGGGCTGTGTGTGTGGGTGTGGTGGCAGGGGGTTAGGGCAGGTCCCCCTGCTGGATGGTGAGATGGCAGCTGGGCTGGCCCTGGGCCCTCAGGGCTGAAGGGCAGAAGCAGGGTGGCAGTAAAGTAGCTCAGGGAGGCACACAGGAGATGTTAGTTGGGGAGCTGGGGGACAGAGTGCAAGGGGAAAGGGGGCATCCTTGAGGAGGGCTCTGGACTAGAGAGTGGGGGCAGCTGGAGGCATGGAAGGTCCCAGGAATAAGGGACTGACAGGAACAGATTCCTGCACCCACCCACTGGATAGAAGCTGCAGCAGCCAGAGCAGCAGCCCTGGCTTGCCTAGGCCAAGGGCCCTGAGTGAGTCCCTCTGAGGATGAGGAAGAGGAGGAGGGGGTGGAGGAGGAGGAGGAGTAGGAGGAGGAGGAGGAGGAAGTGGAGGAGGAAGAAGAAGAGGAGGAGGAGGAGGAGGAGGAGGAGGAGGGGCAGGAGGGCAGCTGTCAGTAGGCAACGGGATTAATAGAGGCCTCCATTACGGAGGCATGTGTCCAGGCAGGCACCCACCAACCCTCAGGGGCAGCTCAGGGGACCCAGGGACTTGGTGTGGGTATCTCTGGGGCGGGGACTGTCAGTCAGTCAGCAAGACTGTGTGTCAGTGCACATGGTGGGACAGGGGCCTGGCGGACCTTGGTCCCCCGCCCTGGACTGTCAGATGCCAGCCCCATGCCCAGACACACACCAATCTGCCCATAGCCCCTTGGCCCGGCAGACCAGCAGCTGCTTTGGCCTGGGGCTCTGGCTCTGGTGGCTGGCCACCAGCCCGCAGGTCAAGTTCAGCGTGGGGGTCATGGCTGCTGGTCAACTGGATGGGCGGGGTCCCCGTGGCCTAGCAACCACAGGAGCCCTCTGTGATGTCCTAGCCCCTGGCAATCTGTGCTGGCCACACTGGCACTGGGCAGCCCAACTGCCCTGCCACTAGGTCAGGCAACAGCGCCCAGATGCCTGGGCCCTGGCACAGAGGGACGGAAGGATGGGAAGACAGTTCTGACCGACGAGGGACCTCAGGGCTGGCAGCCAAGAGAAGATAGGTGGAGGTGCGCCCGGGATCCAGGGAGCCCAGGCCAGAGCTGCCTGCATGCCTGCCTGCCTTCCTGGATGTCTGTATGCTACCTTTGTCCAGGTAGGTTTCTCAGGTCCCCTCCAATCCTGTCCTCTCCTGTCCTCACCATCCTCTCCCCTCTCCTCTCCTCCGCACTTTGCTTCTCTCCTTTGTCTGTCCTCTCTTCCAGGTGCCCTGCTCACCAGCACCAGCACTTGTGATGGTTCTCCAGTGACAGCTGTTCGCAACCCCTTCCACCCCCTGCCTGCCCCTAATGTGACCCAGCTCACAGGGTCTCCGGCTCACCCCACCCAAACCCACACGCCCCAACACATTCCCTGGTTCAGCCCCTCTGCCCTATTCAGCCAAACTGGCCCCTTTGCAACCTACCTATGCATCGTTGTTTCTCCTCACCATTCAAGGAGAGATCTCCTTTTGTACTTAGCTTGGTTGACTGGTGGATGGATGGATGGAGGGATGGATGGATGGATGGATGGATAGCTGTATGGGTGGATGGATGGATGGATGGACAGGTCAATGGATCGGTTTTGTAGAGGCAGAGTACCATATAGGGGTACTGGAGACCGCTGGTGTCAGATCCTTAGTCAATGTCAAATGTAAAACATTAATTCATCAATAACAAAAATGAATAAGCACTTAAATAAATAAATAAATAAATAAATAAATATAAAAACAGGGTTAAAAAATACATGGCGTCTTTGCCTTTCTGCATATGGAATGCTGTGAGGATCTTAACAAGGAAAGCATTGTCCTGAGTAGCCCATTTGAAGTCGTGGAATATTTCCTTTTCCTTTTTCTTTTTTTACTTTCCATTTTCTTGATTATTCACTGGAATAAATAGACAGCAATTGAGAGGGAAGGGAGGTAGAGAGAGTTTGAGACACAGAGAGAGACACCTGCAGCACTTCCGCACCACTTGTAAAGATTTCCCCTGGCAGGTGGGAACCAGGGTGTTGAAGCCCAGTCCTCCTGCATTGTAACATGAGTGCTTAACTGGGTGTGGCACCACCTGGTACCCTTGATGGGACACTTTTTTTTTAGCAATGAAAAGAAATTCTCGTGGCAAGGTAATAAATAAATGAAGAAGTAAATAAAAGTGCATTTACATTAACTCAGTGGAAACACACAGGGACTTATACGTCTCTGTTACCTGTATTACTTCTTCATGTATGGATTGATTGCCTCAAGGGGTTGTTGCCACAGCTGAGTGCCTGTGCCAGGAATAATCCACAGCTCCTGCACTCCATTTGTTCCCCTTTCGCTGCCCTTGGTGCTTGGTCACTGTGGTGGTTATTGTTGTTGTTGTTGTTGTTGTTGTTACTGACCTTGCATCTGAAAGACACAAAAGGAGAGAGCAGAGGAAATACAGGGTAGGAGAGAAAGATAGAGCTCCTAAAGACCTGCTTCACCCCCTGTAAAGCGACTCCCCTGCAGGTGGCGGTCTGGGGGCCAGACCCCAAATCCTTCCACCTGTCCCCTCTATTCGTGTGCGCCACAAGCCCTTCACCCTCTGACATACCGCCAAACCTCCCTGGATTTACTTTTGAAGGCAGTATCACCTGCCTCATTTTGAATCCTCATTATCCTGACGGTCAGTCCTGGAGACAGTGTCATGACACGACACACGGAGATCTCTGTTATCAGAGAGGACCTGGAACAGCAGCTGGGGTTCTAGTACCAGGGCAGGAGCAAATCCCCATCCACCCTCCACAGAGTCCACCTGCCTGCATTTTGGTCCTTTTCCCTCCAAAAAAGATTTTTCCCTTTTTTCACTTTGAAAAAGGCAGCAGACAGGTTACCCAGGCAGGGGAAAAAAAATAAAAAGCCTTTTTTTTTTTTTTTTTTTTTTTTTTTTTACCGAAGTGAATGACCATCTTCTGGGAAGTGTAGGCTTTGAACCTGAAAACTCTGTCTGTCTGTCTCTTAGTCCACAGAAAGAGCCACTAGCCCAGCCAGATGTCACACTCAGATGGGGTGTTTTTGCCAGTCAAAGGTCTGCACAGCGCACTAGGGATTGGGCGACCTGAGACATAAATGTTACATTGTAGATGGACTGTTTGCAGTTCTTGCTCCCCAGGACATTGGACTGTCTCAACTCCCTCCGCTACAGCATGAAAAAAAGACTCTTGACAACCTTGGAGCAAATGGAGTGGGGGTGAGGGGAGCTGTTTGCATGTCTGCACTGCTCATGCCCAGGTGTCTGTGGGGGTCCGTGGCAGAGGCTGTAAGGGGGATAGGGGGCAGAAGGAGACTGTTTGAGAGGCAGGCTGCAGGCAGGGGAGCCCAGGAGTGTGTGCAGGGCTGTGTGTGTGGGTGTGGTGGCAGGGGGTTAGGGCAGGTCCCCCTGCTGGATGGTGAGATGGCAGCTGGGCTGGCCCTGGGCCCTCAGGGCTGAAGGGCAGAAGCAGGGTGGCAGTAAAGTAGCTCAGGGAGGCACACAGGAGATGTTAGTTGGGGAGCTGGGGGACAGAGTGCAAGGGGAAAGGGGGCATCCTTGAGGAGGGCTCTGGACTAGAGAGTGGGGGCAGCTGGAGGCATGGAAGGTCCCAGGAATAAGGGACTGACAGGAACAGATTCCTGCACCCACCCACTGGATAGAAGCTGCAGCAGCCAGAGCAGCAGCCCTGGCTTGCCTAGGCCAAGGGCCCTGAGTGAGTCCCTCTGAGGATGAGGAAGAGGAGGAGGGGGTGGAGGAGGAGGAGGAGTAGGAGGAGGAGGAGGAGGAAGTGGAGGAGGAAGAAGAAGAGGAGTAGGAGGAGGAGGAGGAGGAGGAGGAGGGGCAGGAGGGCAGCTGTCAGTAGGCAACGGGATTAATAGAGGCCTCCATTACGGAGGCATGTGTCCAGGCAGGCACCCACCAACCCTCAGGGGCAGCTCAGGGGACCCAGGGACTTGGTGTGGGTATCTCTGGGGCGGGGACTGTCAGTCAGTCAGCAAGACTGTGTGTCAGTGCACATGGTGGGACAGGGGCCTGGCGGACCTTGGTCCCCCGCCCTGGACTGTCAGATGCCAGCCCCATGCCCAGACACACACCAATCTGCCCATAGCCCCTTGGCCCGGCAGACCAGCAGCTGCTTTGGCCTGGGGCTCTGGCTCTGGTGGCTGGCCACCGGCCCGCAGGTCAAGTTCAGCGTGGGGGTCATGGCTGCTGGTCAACTGGATGGGCGGGGTCTCCGTGGCCTAGCAACCACAGGAGCCCTCTGTGATGTCCTAGCCCCTGGCAATCTGTGCTGGCCACACTGGCACTGGGCAGCCCAACTGCCCTGCCACTAGGTCAGGCAACAGCGCCCAGACGCCTGGGCCCTGGCACAGAGGGACGGAAGGATGGGAAGACAGTTCTGACCGACGAGGGACCTCAGGGCTGGCAGCCAAGAGAAGATAGGTGGAGGTGCGCCCGGGATCCAGGGAGCCCAGGCCAGAGCTGCCTGCATGCCTGCCTGCCTTCCTGGATGTCTGTATGCTACCTTTGTCCAGGTAGGTTTCTCAGGTCCCCTCCAATCCTGTCCTCTCCTGTCCTCACCATCCTCTCCCCTCTCCTCTCCTCCGCACTTTGCTTCTCTCCTTTGTCTGTCCTCTCTTCCAGGTGCCCTGCTCACCAGCACCAGCACTTGTGATGGTTCTCCAGTGACAGCTGTTCGCAACCCCTTCCACCCCCTGCCTGCCCCTAATGTGACCCAGCTCACAGGGTCTCCGGCTCACCCCACCCAAACCCACACGCCCCAACACATTCCCTGGTTCAGCCCCTCTGCCCTATTCAGCCAAACTGGCCCCTTTGCAACCTACCTATGCATCGTTGTTTCTCCTCACCATTCAAGGAGAGATCTCCTTTTGTACTTAGCTTGGTTGACTGGTGGATGGATGGATGGAGGGATGGATGGATGGATGGATGGATAGCTGTATGGGTGGATGGATGGATGGATGGACAGGTCAATGGATCGGTTTTGTAGAGGCAGAGTACCATATAGGGGTACTGGAGACCGCTGGTGTCAGATCCTTAGTCAATGTCAAATGTAAAACATTAATTCATCAATAACAAAAATGAATAAGCACTTAAATAAATAAATAAATAAATAAATAAATATAAAAACAGGGTTAAAAAATACATGGCGTCTTTGCCTTTCTGCATATGGAATGCTGTGAGGATCTTAACAAGGAAAGCATTGTCCTGAGTAGCCCATTTGAAGTCGTGGAATATTTCCTTTTCCTTTTTCTTTTTTTACTTTCCATTTTCTTGATTATTCACTGGAATAAATAGACAGCAATTGAGAGGGAAGGGAGGTAGAGAGAGTTTGAGACACAGAGAGAGACACCTGCAGCACTTCCGCACCACTTGTAAAGATTTCCCCTGGCAGGTGGGAACCAGGGTGTTGAAGCCCAGTCCTCCTGCATTGTAACATGAGTGCTTAACTGGGTGTGGCACCACCTGGTACCCTTGATGGGACACTTTTTTTTTAGCAATGAAAAGAAATTCTCGTGGCAAGGTAATAAATAAATGAAGAAGTAAATAAAAGTGCATTTACATTAACTCAGTGGAAACACACAGGGACTTATACGTCTCTGTTACCTGTATTACTTCTTCATGTATGGATTGATTGCCTCAAGGGGTTGTTGCCACAGCTGAGTGCCTGTGCCAGGAATAATCCACAGCTCCTGCACTCCATTTGTTCCCCTTTCGCTGCCCTTGGTGCTTGGTCACTGTGGTGGTTATTGTTGTTGTTGTTGTTGTTGTTGTTACTGACCTTGCATCTGAAAGACACAAAAGGAGAGAGCAGAGGAAATACAGGGTAGGAGAGAAAGATAGAGCTCCTAAAGACCTGCTTCACCCCCTGTAAAGCGACTCCCCTGCAGGTGGCGGTCTGGGGGCCAGACCCCAAATCCTTCCACCTGTCCCCTCTATTCGTGTGCGCCACAAGCCCTTCACCCTCTGACATACCGCCAAACCTCCCTGGATTTACTTTTGAAGGCAGTATCACCTGCCTCATTTTGAATCCTCATTATCCTGACGGTCAGTCCTGGAGACAGTGTCATGACACGACACACGGAGATCTCTGTTATCAGAGAGGACCTGGAACAGCAGCTGGGGTTCTAGTACCAGGGCAGGAGCAAATCCCCATCCACCCTCCACAGAGTCCACCTGCCTGCATTTTGGTCCTTTTCCCTCCAAAAAAGATTTTTCCCTTTTTTCACTTTGAAAAAGGCAGCAGACAGGTTACCCAGGCAGGGGAAAAAAAATAAAAAGCCTTTTTTTTTTTTTTTTTTTTTTTTTTTTTTTACCGAAGTGAATGACCATCTTCTGGGAAGTGTAGGCTTTGAACCTGAAAACTCTGTCTGTCTGTCTCTTAGTCCACAGAAAGAGCCACTAGCCCAGCCAGATGTCACACTCAGATGGGGTGTTTTTGCCAGTCAAAGGTCTGCACAGCGCACTAGGGATTGGGCGACCTGAGACCCAAATGTTACATTGTAGATGGACTGTTTGCAGTTCTTTCTCCCCAGGACATTGGACTGTCTCAACTCCCTACGCTACAGCATGAAAAAAAGACTCTTGACAACCTTGGAGCAAATGGAGTGGGGGTGAGGGGAGCTGTTTGCATGTCTGCACTGCTCATGCCCAGGTGTCTGTGGGGGTCCGTGGCAGAGGCTGTAAGGGGGATAGGGGGCAGAAGGAGACTGTTTGAGAGGCAGGCTGCAGGCAGGGGAGCCCAGGAGTGTGTGCAGGGCTGTGTGTGTGGGTGTGGTGGCAGGGGGTTAGGGCAGGTCCCCCTGCTGGATGGTGAGATGGCAGCTGGGCTGGCCCTGGGCCCTCAGGGCTGAAGGGCAGAAGCAGGGTGGCAGTAAAGTAGCTCAGGGAGGCACACAGGAGATGTTAGTTGGGGAGCTGGGGGACAGAGTGCAAGGGGAAAGGGGGCATCCTTGAGGAGGGCTCTGGACTAGAGAGTGGGGGCAGCTGGAGGCATGGAAGGTCCCAGGAATAAGGGACTGACAGGAACAGATTCCTGCACCCACCCACTGGATAGAAGCTGCAGCAGCCAGAGCAGCAGCCCTGGCTTGCCTAGGCCAAGGGCCCTGAGTGAGTCCCTCTGAGGATGAGGAAGAGGAGGAGGGGGTGGAGGAGGAGGAGGAGTAGGAGGAGGAGGAGGAGGAAGTGGAGGAGGAAGAAGAGGAGTAGGAGGAGGAGGAGGAGGAGGAGGAGGGGCAGGAGGGCAGCTGTCAGTAGGCAACGGGATTAATAGAGGCCTCCATTACGGAGGCATGTGTCCAGGCAGGCACCCACCAACCCTCAGGGGCAGCTCAGGGGACCCAGGGACTTGGTGTGGGTATCTCTGGGGCGGGGACTGTCAGTCAGTCAGCAAGACTGTGTGTCAGTGCACATGGTGGGACAGGGGCCTGGCGGACCTTGGTCCCCCGCCCTGGACTGTCAGATGCCAGCCCCATGCCCAGACACACACCAATCTGCCCATAGCCCCTTGGCCCGGCAGACCAGCAGCTGCTTTGGCCTGGGGCTCTGGCTCTGGTGGCTGGCCACCAGCCCGCAGGTCAAGTTCAGCGTGGGGGTCATGGCTGCTGGTCAACTGGATGGGCGGGGTCCCCGTGGCCTAGCAACCACAGGAGCCCTCTGTGATGTCCTAGCCCCTGGCAATCTGTGCTGGCCACACTGGCACTGGGCAGCCCAACTGCCCTGCCACTAGGTCAGGCAACAGCGCCCAGACGCCTGGGCCCTGGCACAGAGGGATGGAAGGATGGGAAGACAGTTCTGACCGACGAGGGACCTCAGGGCTGGCAGCCAAGAGAAGATAGGTGGAGGTGCGCCCGGGATCCAGGGAGCCCAGGCCAGAGCTGCCTGCATGCCTGCCTGCCTTCCTGGATGTCTGTATGCTACCTTTGTCCAGGTAGGTTTCTCAGGTCCCCTCCAATCCTGTCCTCTCCTGTCCTCACCATCCTCTCCCCTCTCCTCTCCTCCGCACTTTGCTTCTCTCCTTTGTCTGTCCTCTCTTCCAGGTGCCCTGCTCACCAGCACCAGCACTTGTGATGGTTCTCCAGTGACAGCTGTTCGCAACCCCTTCCACCCCCTGCCTGCCCCTAATGTGACCCAGCTCACAGGGTCTCCGGCTCACCCCACCCTAACCCACACGCCCCAACACATTCCCTGGTTCAGCCCCTCTGCCCTATTCAGCCAAACTGGCCCCTTTGCAACCTACCTATGCATCGTTGTTTCTCCTCACCATTCAAGGAGAGATCTCCTTTTGTACTTAGCTTGGTTGACTGGTGGATGGATGGATGGAGGGATGGATGGATGGATGGATGGATAGCTGTATGGGTGGATGGATGGATGGATGGACAGGTCAATGGATCGGTTTTGTAGAGGCAGAGTACCATATAGGGGTACTGGAGACCGCTGGTGTCAGATCCTTAGTCAATGTCAAATGTAAAACATTAATTCATCAATAACAAAAATGAATAAGCACTTAAATAAATAAATAAATAAATAAATAAATATAAAAACAGGGTTAAAAAATACATGGCGTCTTTGCCTTTCTGCATATGGAATGCTGTGAGGATCTTAACAAGGAAAGCATTGTCCTGAGTAGCCCATTTGAAGTCGTGGAATATTTCCTTTTCCTTTTTCTTTTTTTACTTTCCATTTTCTTGATTATTCACTGGAATAAATAGACAGCAATTGAGAGGGAAGGGAGGTAGAGAGAGTTTGAGACACAGAGAGAGACAGCTGCAGCACTTCCGCACCACTTGTAAAGATTTCCCCTGGCAGGTGGGAACCAGGGTGTTGAAGCCCAGTCCTCCTGCATTGTAACATGAGTGCTTAACTGGGTGTGGCACCACCTGGTACCCTTGATGGGACACTTTTTTTTTAGCAATGAAAAGAAATTCTCGTGGCAAGGTAATAAATAAATGAAGAAGTAAATAAAAGTGCATTTACATTAACTCAGTGGAAACACACAGGGACTTATACGTCTCTGTTACCTGTATTACTTCTTCATGTATGGATTGATTGCCTCAAGGGGTTGTTGCCACAGCTGAGTGCCTGTGCCAGGAATAATCCACAGCTCCTGCACTCCATTTGTTCCCCTTTCGCTGCCCTTGGTGCTTGGTCACTGTGGTGGTTATTGTTGTTGTTGTTGTTGTTGTTGTTACTGACCTTGCATCTGAAAGACACAAAAGGAGAGAGCAGAGGAAATACAGGGTAGGAGAGAAAGATAGAGCTCCTAAAGACCTGCTTCACCCCCTGTAAAGCGACTCCCCTGCAGGTGGCGGTCTGGGGGCCAGACCCCAAATCCTTCCACCTGTCCCCTCTATTCGTGTGCGCCACAAGCCCTTCACCCTCTGACATACCGCCAAACCTCCCTGGATTTACTTTTGAAGGCAGTATCACCTGCCTCATTTTGAATCCTCATTATCCTGACGGTCAGTCCTGGAGACAGTGTCATGACACGACACACGGAGATCTCTGTTATCAGAGAGGACCTGGAACAGCAGCTGGGGTTCTAGTACCAGGGCAGGAGCAAATCCCCATCCACCCTCCACAGAGTCCACCTGCCTGCATTTTGGTCCTTTTCCCTCCAAAAAAGATTTTTCCCTTTTTTCACTTTGAAAAAGGCAGCAGACAGGTTACCCAGGCAGGGGAAAAAAAAATAAAAAGCCTTTTTTTTTTTTTTTTTTTTTTTTTTTTTTTACCGAAGTGAATGACCATCTTCTGGGAAGTGTAGGCTTTGAACCTGAAAACTCTGTCTGTCTGTCTCTTAGTCCACAGAAAGAGCCACTAGCCCAGCCAGATGTCACACTCAGATGGGGTGTTTTTGCCAGTCAAAGGTCTGCACAGCGCACTAGGGATTGGGCGACCTGAGACCCAAATGTTACATTGTAGATGGACTGTTTGCAGTTCTTGCTCCCCAGGACATTGGACTGTCTCAACTCCCTCCCCTACAGCATGAAAAAAAGACTCTTGACAACCTTGGAGCAAATGGAGTGGGGGTGAGGGGAGCTGTTTGCATGTCTGCGCTGCTCATGCCCAGGTGTCTGTGGGGGTCCGTGGCAGAGGCTGTAAGGGGGATAGGGGGCAGAAGGAGACTGTTTGAGAGGCAGGCTGCAGGCAGGGGAGCCCAGGAGTGTGTGCAGGGCTGTGTGTGTGGGTGTGGTGGCAGGGGGTTAGGGCAGGTCCCCCTGCTGGATGGTGATATGGCAGCTGGGCTGGCCCTGGGCCCTCAGGGCTGAAGGGCAGAAGCAGGGTGGCAGTAAAGTAGCTCAGGGAGGCACACAGGAGATGTTAGTTGGGGAGCTGGGGGACAGAGTGCAAGGGGAAAGGGGGCATCCTTGAGGAGGGCTCTGGACTAGAGAGTGGGGGCAGCTGGAGGCATGGAAGGTCCCAGGAATAAGGGACTGACAGGAACAGATTCCTGCACCCACCCACTGGATAGAAGCTGCAGCAGCCAGAGCAGCAGCCCTGGCTTGCCTAGGCCAAGGGCCCTGAGTGAGTCCCTCTGAGGATGAGGAAGAGGAGGAGGGGGTGGAGGAGGAGGAGGAGTAGGAGGAGGAGGAGGAGGAAGTGGAGGAGGAAGAAGAAGAGGAGGAGGAGGAGGAGGAGGAGGAGGAGGGGCAGGAGGGCAGCTGTCAGTAGGCAACGGGATTAATAGAGGCCTCCATTACGGAGGCATGTGTCCAGGCAGGCACCCACCAACCCTCAGGGGCAGCTCAGGGGACCCAGGGACTTGGTGTGGGTATCTCTGGGGCGGGGACTGTCAGTCAGTCAGCAAGACTGTGTGTCAGTGCACATGGTGGGACAGGGGCCTGGCGGACCTTGGTCCCCCGCCCTGGACTGTCAGATGCCAGCCCCATGCCCAGACACACACCAATCTACCCATAGCCCCTTGGCCCGGCAGACCAGCAGCTGCTTTGGCCTGGGGCTCTGGCTCTGGTGGCTGGCCACCAGCCCGCAGGTCAAGTTCAGCGTGGGGGTCATGGCTGCTGGTCAACTGGATGGGCGGGGTCCCCGTGGCCTAGCAACCACAGGAGCCCTCTGTGATGTCCTAGCCCCTGGCAATCTGTGCTGGCCACACTGGCACTGGGCAGCCCAACTGCCCTGCCACTAGGTCAGGCAACAGCGCCCAGACGCCTGGGCCCTGGCACAGAGGGACGGAAGGATGGGAAGACAGTTCTGACCGACGAGGGACCTCAGGGCTGGCAGCCAAGAGAAGATAGGTGGAGGTGCGCCCGGGATCCAGGGAGCCCAGGCCAGAGCTGCCTGCATGCCTGCCTGCCTTCCTGGATGTCTGTATGCTACCTTTGTCCAGGTAGGTTTCTCAGGTCCCCTCCAATCCTGTCCTCTCCTGTCCTCACCATCCTCTCCCCTCTCCTCTCCTCCGCACTTTGCTTCTCTCCTTTGTCTGTCCTCTCTTCCAGGTGCCCTGCTCACCAGCACCAGCACTTGTGATGGTTCTCCAGTGACAGCTGTTCGCAACCCCTTCACCCCCTGCCTGCCCCTAATGTGACCCAGCTCACAGGGTCTCCGGCTCACCCCACCCAAACCCACACGCCCCAACACATTCCCTGGTTCAGCCCCTCTGCCCTATTCAGCCAAACTGGCCCCTTTGCAACCTACCTATGCATCGTTGTTTCTCCTCACCATTCAAGGAGAGATCTCCTTTTGTACTTAGCTTGGTTGACTGGTGGATGGATGGATGGAGGGATGGATGGATGGATGGATGGATAGCTGTATGGGTGGATGGATGGATGGATGGATGGACAGGTCAATGGATCGGTTTTGTAGAGGCAGAGTACCATATAGGGGTACTGGAGACCGCTGGTGTCAGATCCTTAGTCAATGTCAAATGTAAAGCATTAATTCATCAATAACAAAAATGAATAAGCACTTAAATAAATAAATAAATAAATAAATAAATAAATATGAAAACAGGGTTAAAAAATACATGGCGTCTTTGCCTTTCTGCATATGGAATGCTGTGAGGATCTTAACAAGGAAAGCATTGTCCTGAGTAGCCCATTTGAAGTCGTGGAATATTTCCTTTTCCTTTTTCTTTTTTTACTTTCCATTTTCTTGATTATTCACTGGAATAAATAGACAGCAATTGAGAGGGAAGGGAGGTAGAGAGAGTTTGAGACACAGAGAGAGACACCTGCAGCACTTCCGCACCACTTGTAAAGATTTCCCCTGGCAGGTGGGAACCAGGGTGTTGAAGCCCAGTCCTCCTGCATTGTAACATGAGTGCTTAACTGGGTGTGGCACCACCTGGTACCCTTGATGGGACACTTTTTTTTTAGCAATGAAAAGAAATTCTCGTGGCAACGTAATAAATAAATGAAGAAGTAAATAAAAGTGCATTTACATTAACTCAGTGGAAACACACAGGGACTTATACGTCTCTGTTACCTGTATTACTTCTTCATGTATGGATTGATTGCCTCAAGGGGTTGTTGCCACAGCTGAGTGCCTGTGCCAGGAATAATCCACAGCTCCTGCACTCCATTTGTTCCCCTTTCGCTGCCCTTGGTGCTTGGTCACTGTGGTGGTTATTGTTGTTGTTGTTGTTGTTGTTGTTACTGACCTTGCATCTGAAAGACACAAAAGGAGAGAGCAGAGGAAATACAGGGTAGGAGAGAAAGATAGAGCTCCTAAAGACCTGCTTCACCCCCTGTAAAGCGACTCCCCTGCAGGTGGCGGTCTGGGGGCCAGACCCCAAATCCTTCCACCTGTCCCCTCTATTCGTGTGCGCCACAAGCCCTTCACCCTCTGACATACCGCCAAACCTCCCTGGATTTACTTTTGAAGGCAGTATCACCTGCCTCATTTTGAATCCTCATTATCCTGACGGTCAGTCCTGGAGACAGTGTCATGACACGACACACGGAGATCTCTGTTATCAGAGAGGACCTGGAACAGCAGCTGGGGTTCTAGTACCAGGGCAGGAGCAAATCCCCATCCACCCTCCACAGAGTCCACCTGCCTGCATTTTGGTCCTTTTCCCTCCAAAAAAGATTTTTCCCTTTTTTCACTTTGAAAAAGGCAGCAGACAGGTTACCCAGGCAGGGGAAAAAAAAATAAAAAGCCTTTTTTTTTTTTTTTTTTTTTTTTTTTTTTACCGAAGTGAATGACCATCTTCTGGGAAGTGTAGGCTTTGAACCTGAAAACTCTGTCTGTCTGTCTCTTAGTCCACAGAAAGAGCCACTAGCCCAGCCAGATGTCACACTCAGATGGGGTGTTTTTGCCAGTCAAAGGTCTGCACAGCGCACTAGGGATTGGGCGACCTGAGACCCAAATGTTACATTGTAGATGGACTGTTTGCAGTTCTTGCTCCCCAGGACATTGGACTGTCTCAACTCCCTCCCCTACAGCATGAAAAAAAGACTCTTGACAACCTTGGAGCAAATGGAGTGGGGGTGAGGGGAGCTGTTTGCATGTCTGCGCTGCTCATGCCCAGGTGTCTGTGGGGGTACGTGGCAGAGGCTGTAAGGGGGATAGGGGGCAGAAGGAGACTGTTTGAGAGGCAGGCTGCAGGCAGGGGAGCCCAGGAGTGTGTGCAGGGCTGTGTGTGTGGGTGTGGTGGCAGGGGGTTAGGGCAGGTCCCCCTGCTGGATGGTGATATGGCAGCTGGGCTGGCCCTGGGCCCTCAGGGCTGAAGGGCAGAAGCAGGGTGGCAGTAAAGTAGCTCAGGGAGGCACACAGGAGATGTTAGTTGGGGAGCTGGGGGACAGAGTGCAAGGGGAAAGGGGGCATCCTTGAGGAGGGCTCTGGACTAGAGAGTGGGGGCAGCTGGAGGCATGGAAGGTCCCAGGAATAAGGGACTGACAGGAACAGATTCCTGCACCCACCCACTGGATAGAAGCTGCAGCAGCCAGAGCAGCAGCCCTGGCTTGCCTAGGCCAAGGGCCCTGAGTGAGTCCCTCTGAGGATGAGGAAGAGGAGGAGGGGGTGGAGGAGGAGGAGGAGTAGGAGGAGGAGGAGGAGGAAGTGGAGGAGGAAGAAGAAGAGGAGGAGGAGGAGGAGGAGGAGGAGGAGGGGCAGGAGGGCAGCTGTCAGTAGGCAACGGGATTAATAGAGGCCTCCATTACGGAGGCATGTGTCCAGGCAGGCACCCACCAACCCTCAGGGGCAGCTCAGGGGACCCAGGGACTTGGTGTGGGTATCTCTGGGGCGGGGACTGTCAGTCAGTCAGCAAGACTGTGTGTCAGTGCACATGGTGGGACAGGGGCCTGGCGGACCTTGGTCCCCCGCCCTGGACTGTCAGATGCCAGCCCCATGCCCAGACACACACCAATCTACCCATAGCCCCTTGGCCCGGCAGACCAGCAGCTGCTTTGGCCTGGGGCTCTGGCTCTGGTGGCTGGCCACCAGCCCGCAGGTCAAGTTCAGCGTGGGGGTCATGGCTGCTGGTCAACTGGATGGGCGGGGTCCCCGTGGCCTAGCAACCACAGGAGCCCTCTGTGATGTCCTAGCCCCTGGCAATCTGTGCTGGCCACACTGGCACTGGGCAGCCCAACTGCCCTGCCACTAGGTCAGGCAACAGCGCCCAGACGCCTGGGCCCTGGCACAGAGGGACGGAAGGATGGGAAGACAGTTCTGACCGACGAGGGACCTCAGGGCTGGCAGCCAAGAGAAGATAGGTGGAGGTGCGCCCGGGATCCAGGGAGCCCAGGCCAGAGCTGCCTGCATGCCTGCCTGCCTTCCTGGATGTCTGTATGCTACCTTTGTCCAGGTAGGTTTCTCAGGTCCCCTCCAATCCTGTCCTCTCCTGTCCTCACCATCCTCTCCCCTCTCCTCTCCTCCGCACTTTGCTTCTCTCCTTTGTCTGTCCTCTCTTCCAGGTGCCCTGCTCACCAGCACCAGCACTTGTGATGGTTCTCCAGTGACAGCTGTTCGCAACCCCTTCCACCCCCTGCCTGCCCCTAATGTGACCCAGCTCACAGGGTCTCCGGCTCACCCCACCCAAACCCACACGCCCCAACACATTCCCTGGTTCAGCCCCTCTGCCCTATTCAGCCAAACTGGCCCCTTTGCAACCTACCTATGCATCGTTGTTTCTCCTCACCATTCAAGGAGAGATCTCCTTTTGTACTTAGCTTGGTTGACTGGTGGATGGATGGATGGAGGGATGGATGGATGGATGGATGGATAGCTGTATGGGTGGATGGATGGATGGATGGATGGACAGGTCAATGGATCGGTTTTGTAGAGGCAGAGTACCATATAGGGGTACTGGAGACCGCTGGTGTCAGATCCTTAGTCAATGTCAAATGTAAAGCATTAATTCATCAATAACAAAAATGAATAAGCACTTAAATAAATAAATAAATAAATAAATAAATAAATATGAAAACAGGGTTAAAAAATACATGGCGTCTTTGCCTTTCTGCATATGGAATGCTGTGAGGATCTTAACAAGGAAAGCATTGTCCTGAGTAGCCCATTTGAAGTCGTGGAATATTTCCTTTTCCTTTTTCTTTTTTTACTTTCCATTTTCTTGATTATTCACTGGAATAAATAGACAGCAATTGAGAGGGAAGGGAGGTAGAGAGAGTTTGAGACACAGAGAGAGACACCTGCAGCACTTCCGCACCACTTGTAAAGATTTCCCCTGGCAGGTGGGAACCAGGGTGTTGAAGCCCAGTCCTCCTGCATTGTAACATGAGTGCTTAACTGGGTGTGGCACCACCTGGTACCCTTGATGGGACACTTTTTTTTTAGCAATGAAAAGAAATTCTCGTGGCAACGTAATAAATAAATGAAGAAGTAAATAAAAGTGCATTTACATTAACTCAGTGGAAACACACAGGGACTTATACGTCTCTGTTACCTGTATTACTTCTTCATGTATGGATTGATTGCCTCAAGGGGTTGTTGCCACAGCTGAGTGCCTGTGCCAGGAATAATCCACAGCTCCTGCACTCCATTTGTTCCCCTTTCGCTGCCCTTGGTGCTTGGTCACTGTGGTGGTTATTGTTGTTGTTGTTGTTGTTGTTGTTACTGACCTTGCATCTGAAAGACACAAAAGGAGAGAGCAGAGGAAATACAGGGTAGGAGAGAAAGATAGAGCTCCTAAAGACCTGCTTCACCCCCTGTAAAGCGACTCCCCTGCAGGTGGCGGTCTGGGGGCCAGACCCCAAATCCTTCCACCTGTCCCCTCTATTCGTGTGCGCCACAAGCCCTTCACCCTCTGACATACCGCCAAACCTCCCTGGATTTACTTTTGAAGGCAGTATCACCTGCCTCATTTTGAATCCTCATTATCCTGACGGTCAGTCCTGGAGACAGTGTCATGACACGACACACGGAGATCTCTGTTATCAGAGAGGACCTGGAACAGCAGCTGGGGTTCTAGTACCAGGGCAGGAGCAAATCCCCATCCACCCTCCACAGAGTCCACCTGCCTGCATTTTGGTCCTTTTCCCTCCAAAAAAGATTTTTCCCTTTTTTCACTTTGAAAAAGGCAGCAGACAGGTTACCCAGGCAGGGGAAAAAAAAATAAAAAGCCTTTTTTTTTTTTTTTTTTTTTTTTTTACCGAAGTGAATGACCATCTTCTGGGAAGTGTAGGCTTTGAACCTGAAAACTCTGTCTGTCTGTCTCTTAGTCCACAGAAAGAGCCACTAGCCCAGCCAGATGTCACACTCAGATGGGGTGTTTTTGCCAGTCAAAGGTCTGCACAGCGCACTAGGGATTGGGCGACCTGAGACCCAAATGTTACATTGTAGATGGACTGTTTGCAGTTCTTGCTCCCCAGGACATTGGACTGTCTCAACTCCCTCCCCTACAGCATGAAAAAAAGACTCTTGACAACCTTGGAGCAAATGGAGTGGGGGTGAGGGGAGCTGTTTGCATGTCTGCGCTGCTGATGCCCAGGTGTCTGTGGGGGTCCGTGGCAGAGGCTGTAAGGGGGATAGGGGGCAGAAGGAGACTGTTTGAGAGGCAGGCTGCAGGCAGGGGAGCCCAGGAGTGTGTGCAGGGCTGTGTGTGTGGGTGTGGTGGCAGGGGGTTAGGGCAGGTCCCCCTGCTGGATGGTGAGATGGCAGCTGGGCTGGCCCTGGGCCCTCAGGGCTGAAGGGCAGAAGCAGGGTGGCAGTAAAGTAGCTCAGGGAGGCACACAGGAGATGTTAGTTGGGGAGCTGGGGGACAGAGTGCAAGGGGAAAGGGGGCATCCTTGAGGAGGGCTCTGGACTAGAGAGTGGGGGCAGCTGGAGGCATGGAAGGTCCCAGGAATAAGGGACTGACAGGAACAGATTCCTGCACCCACCCACTGGATAGAAGCTGCAGCAGCCAGAGCAGCAGCCCTGGCTTGCCTAGGCCAAGGGCCCTGAGTGAGTCCCTCTGAGGATGAGGAAGAGGAGGAGGGGGTGGAGGAGGAGGAGGAGTAGGAGGAGGAGGAGGAGGAAGTGGAGGAGGAAGAAGAAGAGGAGGAGGAGGAGGAGGAGGAGGAGGAGGGGCAGGAGGGCAGCTGTCAGTAGGCAACGGGATTAATAGAGGCCTCCATTACGGAGGCATGTGTCCAGGCAGGCACCCACCAACCCTCAGGGGCAGCTCAGGGGACCCAGGGACTTGGTGTGGGTATCTCTGGGGCGGGGACTGTCAGTCAGTCAGCAAGACTGTGTGTCAGTGCACATGGTGGGACAGGGGCCTGGCGGACCTTGTTCCCCCGCCCTGGACTGTCAGATGCCAGCCCCATGCCCAGACACACACCAATCTGCCCATAGCCCCTTGGCCCGGCAGACCAGCAGCTGCTTTGGCCTGGGGCTCTGGCTCTGGTGGCTGGCCACCAGCCCGCAGGTCAAGTTCAGCGTGGGGGTCATGGCTGCTGGTCAACTGGATGGGCGGGGTCCCCGTGGCCTAGCAACCACAGGAGCCCTCTGTGATGTCCTAGCCCCTGGCAATCTGTGCTGGCCACACTGGCACTGGGCAGCCCAACTGCCCTGCCACTAGGTCAGGCAACAGCGCCCAGACGCCTGGGCCCTGGCACAGAGGGACGGAAGGATGGGAAGACAGTTCTGACCGACGAGGGACCTCAGGGCTGGCAGCCAAGAGAAGATAGGTGGAGGTGCGCCCGGGATCCAGGGAGCCCAGGCCAGAGCTGCCTGCATGCCTGCCTGCCTTCCTGGATGTCTGTATGCTACCTTTGTCCAGGTAGGTTTCTCAGGTCCCCTCCAATCCTGTCCTCTCCTGTCCTCACCATCCTCTCCCCTCTCCTCTCCTCCGCACTTTGCTTCTCTCCTTTGTCTGTCCTCTCTTCCAGGTGCCCTGCTCACCAGCACCAGCACTTGTGATGGTTCTCCAGTGACAGCTGTTCGCAACCCCTTCCACCCCCTGCCTGCCCCTAATGTGACCCAGCTCACAGGGTCTCCGGCTCACCCCACCCAAACCCACACGCCCCAACACATTCCCTGGTTCAGCCCCTCTGCCCTATTCAGCCAAACTGGCCCCTTTGCAACCTACCTATGCATCGTTGTTTCTCCTCACCATTCAAGGAGAGATCTCCTTTTGTACTTAGCTTGGTTGACTGGTGGATGGATGGATGGAGGGATGGATGGATGGATGGATGGATAGCTGTATGGGTGGATGGATGGATGGATGGACAGGTCAATGGATCGGTTTTGTAGAGGCAGAGTACCATATAGGGGTACTGGAGACCGCTGGTGTCAGATCCTTAGTCAATGTCAAATGTAAAACATTAATTCATCAATAACAAAAATGAATAAGCACTTAAATAAATAAATAAATAAATAAATAAATAAATAAATATAAAAACAGGGTTAAAAAATACATGGCGTCTTTGCCTTTCTGCATATGGAATGCTGTGAGGATCTTAACAAGGAAAGCATTGTCCTGAGTAGCCCATTTGAAGTCGTGGAATATTTCCTTTTCCTTTTTCTTTTTTTACTTTCCATTTTCTTGATTATTCACTGGAATAAATAGACAGCAATTGAGAGGGAAGGGAGGTAGAGAGAGTTTGAGACACAGAGAGAGACACCTGCAGCACTTCCGCACCACTTGTAAAGATTTCCCCTGGCAGGTGGGAACCAGGGTGTTGAAGCCCAGTCCTCCTGCATTGTAACATGAGTGCTTAACTGGGTGTGGCACCACCTGGTACCCTTGATGGGACACTTTTTTTTTAGCAATGAAAAGAAATTCTCGTGGCAAGGTAATAAATAAATGAAGAAGTAAATAAAAGTGCATTTACATTAACTCAGTGGAAACACACAGGGACTTATACGTCTCTGTTACCTGTATTACTTCTTCATGTATGGATTGATTGCCTCAAGGGGTTGTTGCCACAGCTGAGTGCCTGTGCCAGGAATAATCCACAGCTCCTGCACTCCATTTGTTCCCCTTTTGCTGCCCTTGGTGCTTGGTCACTGTGGTGGTTATTGTTGTTGTTGTTGTTGTTGTTGTTACTGACCTTGCATCTGAAAGACACAAAAGGAGAGAGCAGAGGAAATACAGGGTAGGAGAGAAAGATAGAGCTCCTAAAGACCTGCTTCACCCCCTGTAAAGCGACTCCCCTGCAGGTGGCGGTCTGGGGGCCAGACCCCAAATCCTTCCACCTGTCCCCTCTATTCGTGTGCGCCACAAGCCCTTCACCCTCTGACATACCGCCAAACCTCCCTGGATTTACTTTTGAAGGCAGTATCACCTGCCTCATTTTGAATCCTCATTATCCTGACGGTCAGTCCTGGAGACAGTGTCATGACACGACACACGGAGATCTCTGTTATCAGAGAGGACCTGGAACAGCAGCTGGGGTTCTAGTACCAGGGCAGGAGCAAATCCCCATCCACCCTCCACAGAGTCCACCTGCCTGCATTTTGGTCCTTTTCCCTCCAAAAAAGATTTTTCCCTTTTTTCACTTTGAAAAAGGCAGCAGACAGGTTACCCAGGCAGGGGAAAAAAAATAAAAAGCCTTTTTTTTTTTTTTTTTTTTTTTTTTACCGAAGTGAATGACCATCTTCTGGGAAGTGTAGGCTTTGAACCTGAAAACTCTGTCTGTCTGTCTCTTAGTCCACAGAAAGAGCCACTAGCCCAGCCAGATGTCACACTCAGATGGGGTGTTTTTGCCAGTCAAATGTCTGCACAGCGCACTAGGGATTGGGCGACCTGAGACCCAAATGTTACATTGTAGATGGACTGTTTGCAGTTCTTGCTCCCCAGGACATTGGACTGTCTCAACTCCCTCCCCTACAGCATGAAAAAAAGACTCTTGACAACCTTGGAGCAAATGGAGTGGGGGTGAGGGGAGCTGTTTGCATGTCTGCGCTGCTCATGCCCAGGTGTCTGTGGGGGTCCGTGGCAGAGGCTGTAAGGGGGATAGGGGGCAGAAGGAGACTGTTTGAGAGGCAGGCTGCAGGCAGGGGAGCCCAGGAGTGTGTGCAGGGCTGTGTGTGTGGGTGTGGTGGCAGGGGGTTAGGGCAGGTCCCCCTGCTGGATGGTGAGATGGCAGCTGGGCTGGCCCTGGGCCCTCAGGGCTGAAGGGCAGAAGCAGGGTGGCAGTAAAGTAGCTCAGGGAGGCACACAGGAGATGTTAGTTGGGGAGCTGGGGGACAGAGTGCAAGGGGAAAGGGGGCATCCTTGAGGAGGGCTCTGGACTAGAGAGTGGGGGCAGCTGGAGGCATGGAAGGTCCCAGGAATAAGGGACTGACAGGAACAGATTCCTGCACCCACCCACTGGATAGAAGCTGCAGCAGCCAGAGCAGCAGCCCTGGCTTGCCTAGGCCAAGGGCCCTGAGTGAGTCCCTCTGAGGATGAGGAAGAGGAGGAGGGGGTGGAGGAGGAGGAGGAGTAGGAGGAGGAGGAGGAGCAAGTGGAGGAGGAAGAAGAAGAGGAGGAGGAGGAGGAGGAGGAGGAGGAGGAGGGGCAGGAGGGCAGCTGTCAGTAGGCAACGGGATTAATAGAGGCCTCCATTACGGAGGCATGTGTCCAGGCAGGCACCCACCAACCCTCAGGGGCAGCTCAGGGGACCCAGGGACTTGGTGTGGGTATCTCTGGGGCGGGGACTGTCAGTCAGTCAGCAAGACTGTGTGTCAGTGCACATGGTGGGACAGGGGCCTGGCGGACCTTGGTCCCCCGCCCTGGACTGTCAGATGCCAGCCCCATGCCCAGACACACACCAATCTGCCCATAGCCCCTTGGCCCGGCAGACCAGCAGCTGCTTTGGCCTGGGGCTCTGGCTCTGGTGGCTGGCCACCAGCCCGCAGGTCAAGTTCAGCGTGGGGGTCATGGCTGCTGGTCAACTGGATGGGCGGGGTCCCCGTGGCCTAGCAACCACAGGAGCCCTCTGTGATGTCCTAGCCCCTGGCAATCTGTGCTGGCCACACTGGCACTGGGCAGCCCAACTGCCCTGCCACTAGGTCAGGCAACAGCGCCCAGACGCCTGGGCCCTGGCACAGAGGGACGGAAGGATGGGAAGACAGTTCTGACCGACGAGGGACCTCAGGGCTGGCAGCCAAGAGAAGATAGGTGGAGGTGCGCCCGGGATCCAGGGAGCCCAGGCCAGAGCTGCCTGCATGCCTGCCTGCCTTCCTGGATGTCTGTATGCTACCTTTGTCCAGGTAGGTTTCTCAGGTCCCCTCCAATCCTGTCCTCTCCTGTCCTCACCATCCTCTCCCCTCTCCTCTCCTCCGCACTTTGCTTCTCTCCTTTGTCTGTCCTCTCTTCCAGGTGCCCTGCTCACCAGCTCCAGCACTTGTGATGGTTCTCCAGTGACAGCTGTTCGCAACCCCTTCCACCCCCTGCCTGCCCCTAATGTGACCCAGCTCACAGGGTCTCCGGCTCACCCCACCCAAACCCACACGCCCCAACACATTCCCTGGTTCAGCCCCTCTGCCCTATTCAGCCAAACTGGCCCCTTTGCAACCTACCTATGCATCGTTGTTTCTCCTCACCATTCAAGGAGAGATCTCCTTTTGTACTTAGCTTGGTTGACTGGTGGATGGATGGATGGAGGGATGGATGGATGGATGGATGGATAGCTGTATGGGTGGATGGATGGATGGATGGACAGGTCAATGGATCGGTTTTGTAGAGGCAGAGTACCATATAGGGGTACTGGAGACCGCTGGTGTCAGATCCTTAGTCAATGTCAAATGTAAAACATTAATTCATCAATAACAAAAATGAATAAGCACTTAAATAAATAAATAAATAAATAAATAAATATAAAAACAGGGTTAAAAAATACATGGCGTCTTTGCCTTTCTGCATATGGAATGCTGTGAGGATCTTAACAAGGAAAGCATTGTCCTGAGTAGCCCATTTGAAGTCGTGGAATATTTCCTTTTCCTTTTTCTTTTTTTACTTTCCATTTTCTTGATTATTCACTGGAATAAATAGACAGCAATTGAGAGGGAAGGGAGGTAGAGAGAGTTTGAGACACAGAGAGAGACACCTGCAGCACTTCCGCACCACTTGTAAAGATTTCCCCTGGCAGGTGGGAACCAGGGTGTTGAAGCCCAGTCCTCCTGCATTGTAACATGAGTGCTTAACTGGGTGTGGCACCACCTGGTACCCTTGATGGGACACTTTTTTTTTAGCAATGAAAAGAAATTCTCGTGGCAAGGTAATAAATAAATGAAGAAGTAAATAAAAGTGCATTTACATTAACTCAGTGGAAACACACAGGGACTTATACGTCTCTGTTACCTGTATTACTTCTTCATGTATGGATTGATTGCCTCAAGGGGTTGTTGCCACAGCTGAGTGCCTGTGCCAGGAATAATCCACAGCTCCTGCACTCCATTTGTTCCCCTTTCGCTGCCCTTGGTGCTTGGTCACTGTGGTGGTTATTGTTGTTGTTGTTGTTGTTGTTGTTACTGACCTTGCATCTGAAAGACACAAAAGGAGAGAGCAGAGGAAATACAGGGTAGGAGAGAAAGATAGAGCTCCTAAAGACCTGCTTCACCCCCTGTAAAGCGACTCCCCTGCAGGTGGCGGTCTGGGGGCCAGACCCCAAATCCTTCCACCTGTCCCCTCTATTCGTGTGCGCCACAAGCCCTTCACCCTCTGACATACCGCCAAACCTCCCTGGATTTACTTTTGAAGGCAGTATCACCTGCCTCGTTTTGAATCCTCATTATCCTGACGGTCAGTCCTGGAGACAGTGTCATGACACGACACACGGAGATCTCTTTTATCAGAGAGGACCTGGAACAGCAGCTGGGGTTCTAGTACCAGGGCAGGAGCAAATCCCCATCCACCCTCCACAGAGTCCACCTGCCTGCATTTTGGTCCTTTTCCCTCCAAAAAAGATTTTTCCCTTTTTTCACTTTGAAAAAGGCAGCAGACAGGTTACCCAGGCAGGGGAAAAAAAAATAAAAAGCCTTTTTTTTTTTTTTTTTTTTTTTTTTTTTTTTTTTTTTACCGAAGTGAATGACCATCTTCTGGGAAGTGTAGGCTTTGAACCTGAAAACTCTGTCTGTCTGTCTCTTAGTCCACAGAAAGAGCCACTAGCCCAGCCAGATGTCACACTCAGATGGGGTGTTTTTGCCAGTCAAAGGTCTGCACAGCGCACTAGGGATTGGGCGACCTGAGACCCAAATGTTACATTGTAGATGGACTGTTTGCAGTTCTTGCTCCCCAGGACATTGGACTGTCTCAACTCCCTCCCCTACAGCATGAAAAAAAGACTCTTGACAACCTTGGAGCAAATGGAGTGGGGGTGAGGGGAGCTGTTTGCATGTCTGCGCTGCTCATGCCCAGGTGTCTGTGGGGGTCCGTGGCAGAGGCTGTAAGGGGGATAGGGGGCAGAAGGAGACTGTTTGAGAGGCAGGCTGCAGGCAGGGGAGCCCAGGAGTGTGTGCAGGGCTGTGTGTGTGTGTGTGGTGGCAGGGGGTTAGGGCAGGTCCCCCTGCTGGATGGTGAGATGGCAGCTGGGCTGGCCCTGGGCCCTCAGGGCTGAAGGGCAGAAGCAGGGTGGCAGTAAAGTAGCTCAGGGAGGCACACAGGAGATGTTAGTTGGGGAGCTGGGGGACAGAGTGCAAGGGGAAAGGGGGCATCCTTGAGGAGGGCTCTGGACTAGAGAGTGGGGGCAGCTGGAGGCATGGAAGGTCCCAGGAATAAGGGACTGACAGGAACAGATTCCTGAACCCACCCACTGGATAGAAGCTGCAGCAGCCAGAGCAGCAGCCCTGGCTTGCCTAGGCCAAGGGCCCTGAGTGAGTCCCTCTGAGGATGAGGAAGAGGAGGAGGGGGTGGAGGAGGAGGAGGAGTAGGAGGAGGAGGAGGAGGAAGTGGAGGAGGAAGAAGAAGAGGAGGAGGAGGAGGAGGAGGAGGAGGGGCAGGAGGGCAGCTGTCAGTAGGCAACGGGATTAATAGAGGCCTCCATTACGGAGGCATGTGTCCAGGCAGGCACCCACCAACCCTCAGGGGCAGCTCAGGGCACCCAGGGACTTGGTGTGGGTATCTCTGGGGCGGGGACTGTCAGTCAGTCAGCAAGACTGTGTGTCAGTGCACATGGTGGGACAGGGGCCTGGCGGACCTTGGTCCCCCGCCCTGGACTGTCAGATGCCAGCCCCATGCCCAGACACACACCAATCTGCCCATAGCCCCTTGGCCCGGCAGACCAGCAGCTGCTTTGGCCTGGGGCTCTGGCTCTGGTGGCTGGCCACCAGCCCGCAGGTCAAGTTCAGCGTGGGGGTCATGGCTGCTGGTCAACTGGATGGGCGGGGTCCCCGTGGCCTAGCAACCACAGGAGCCCTCTGTGATGTCCTAGCCCCTGGCAATCTGTGCTGGCCACACTGGCACTGGGCAGCCCAACTGCCCTGCCACTAGGTCAGGCAACAGCGCCCAGACGCCTGGGCCCTGGCACAGAGGGACGGAAGGATGGGAAGACAGTTCTGACCGACGAGGGACCTCAGGGCTGGCAGCCAAGAGAAGATAGGTGGAGGTGCGCCCGGGATCCAGGGAGCCCAGGCCAGAGCTGCCTGCATGCCTGCCTGCCTTCCTGGATGTCTGTATGCTACCTTTGTCCAGGTAGGTTTCTCAGGTCCCCTCCAATCCTGTCCTCTCCTGTCCTCACCATCCTCTCCCCTCTCCTCTCCTCCGCACTTTGCTTCTCTCCTTTGTCTGTCCTCTCTTCCAGGTGCCCTGCTCACCAGCTCCAGCACTTGTGATGGTTCTCCAGTGACAGCTGTTCGCAACCCCTTCCACCCCCTGCCTGCCCCTAATGTGACCCAGCTCACAGGGTCTCCGGCTCACCCCACCCAAACCCACACGCCCCAACACATTCCCTGGTTCAGCCCCTCTGCCCTATTCAGCCAAACTGGCCCCTTTGCAACCTACCTATGCATCGTTGTTTCTCCTCACCATTCAAGGAGAGATCTCCTTTTGTACTTAGCTTGGTTGACTGGTGGATGGATGGATGGATGGATGGATGGATGGATAGCTGTATGGGTGGATGGATGGATGGATGGACAGGTCAATGGATCGGTTTTGTAGAGGCAGAGTACCATATAGGGGTACTGGAGACCGCTGGTGTCAGATCCTTAGTCAATATCAAATGTAAAACATTAATTCATCAATAACAAAAATGAATAAGCACCTAAATAAATAAATAAATAAATATAAAAACAGGGTTAAAAAATACATGGCGTCTTTGCCTTTCTGCATATGGAATGCTGTGAGGATCTTAACAAGGAAAGCATTGTCCTGAGTAGCCCATTTGAAGTCGTGGAATATTTCCTTTTCCTTTTTCTTTTTTTACTTTCCATTTTCTTGATTATTCACTGGAATAAATAGACAGCAATTGAGAGGGAAGGGAGGTAGAGAGAGTTTGAGACACAGAGAGAGACACCTGCAGCACTTCCGCACCACTTGTAAAGATTTCCCCTGGCAGGTGGGAACCAGGGTGTTGAAGCCCAGTCCTCCTGCATTGTAACATGAGTGCTTAACTGGGTGTGGCACCACCTGGTACCCTTGATGGGACACTTTTTTTTTAGCAATGAAAAGAAATTCTCGTGGCAAGGTAATAAATAAATGAAGAAGTAAATAAAAGTGCATTTACATTAACTCAGTGGAAACACACAGGGACTTATACGTCTCTGTTACCTGTATTACTTCTTCATGTATGGATTGATTGCCTCAAGGGGTTGTTGCCACAGCTGAGTGCCTGTGCCAGGAATAATCCACAGCTCCTGCACTCCATTTGTTCCCCTTTCGCTGCCCTTGGTGCTTGGTCACTGTGGTGGTTATTGTTGTTGTTGTTGTTGTTGTTGTTACTGACCTTGCATCTGAAAGACACAAAAGGAGAGAGCAGAGGAAATACAGGGTAGGAGAGAAAGATAGAGCTCCTAAAGACCTGCTTCACCCCCTGTAAAGCGACTCCCCTGCAGGTGGCGGTCTGGGGGCCAGACCCCAAATCCTTCCACCTGTCCCCTCTATTCGTGTGCGCCACAAGCCCTTCACCCTCTGACATACCGCCAAACCTCCCTGGATTTACTTTTGAAGGCAGTATCACCTGCCTCGTTTTGAATCCTCATTATCCTGACGGTCAGTCCTGGAGACAGTGTCATGACACGACACACGGAGATCTCTGGTATCAGACAGGACCTGGAACAGCAGCTGGGGTTCTAGTACCAGGGCAGGAGCAAATCCCCATCCACCCTCCACAGAGTCCACCTGCCTGCATTTTGGTCCTTTTCCCTCCAAAAAAGATTTTTCCCTTTTTTCACTTTGAAAAAGGCAGCAGACAGGTTACCCAGGCAGGGGAAAAAAAAATAAAAAGCCTTTTTTTTTTTTTTTTTTTTTTACCGAAGTGAATGACCATCTTCTGGGAAGTGTAGGCTTTGAACCTGAAAACTCTGTCTGTCTGTCTCTTAGTCCACAGAAAGAGCCACTAGCCCAGCCAGATGTCACACTCAGATGGGGTGTTTTTGCCAGTCAAAGGTCTGCACAGCGCACTAGGGATTGGGCGACCTGAGACCCAAATGTTACATTGTAGATGGACTGTTTGCAGTTCTTGCTCCCCAGGACATTGGACTGTCTCAACTCCCTCCCCTACAGCATGAAAAAAAGACTCTTGACAACCTTGGAGCAAATGGAGTGGGGGTGAGGGGAGCTGTTTGCATGTCTGCGCTGCTCATGCCCAGGTGTCTGTGGGGGTCCGTGGCAGAGGCTGTAAGGGGGATAGGGGGCAGAAGGAGACTGTTTGAGAGGCAGGCTGCAGGCAGGGGAGCCCAGGAGTGTGTGCAGGGCTGTGTGTGTGGGTGTGGTGGCAGGGGGTTAGGGCAGGTCCCCCTGCTGGATGGTGAGATGGCAGCTGGGCTGGCCCTGGGCCCTCAGGGCTGAAGGGCAGAAGCAGGGTGGCAGTAAAGTAGCTCAGGGAGGCACACAGGAGATGTTAGTTGGGGAGCTGGGGGACAGAGTGCAAGGGGAAAGGGGGCATCCTTGAGGAGGGCTCTGGACTAGAGAGTGGGGGCAGCTGGAGGCATGGAAGGTCCCAGGAATAAGGGACTGACAGGAACAGATTCCTGAACCCACCCACTGGATAGAAGCTGCAGCAGCCAGAGCAGCAGCCCTGGCTTGCCTAGGCCAAGGGCCCTGAGTGAGTCCCTCTGAGGATGAGGAAGAGGAGGAGGGGGTGGAGGAGGAGGAGGAGTAGGAGGAGGAGGAGGAGGAAGTGGAGGAGGAAGAAGAAGAGGAGGAGGAGGAGGAGGAGGAGGAGGGGCAGGAGGGCAGCTGTCAGTAGGCAACGGGATTAATAGAGGCCTCCATTACGGAGGCATGTGTCCAGGCAGGCACCCACCAACCCTCAGGGGCAGCTCAGGGGACCCAGGGACTTGGTGTGGGTATCTCTGGGGCGGGGACTGTCAGTCAGTCAGCAAGACTGTGTGTCAGTGCACATGGTGGGACAGGGGCCTGGCGGACCTTGGTCCCCCGCCCTGGACTGTCAGATGCCAGCCCCATGCCCAGACACACACCAATCTGCCCATAGCCCCTTGGCCCGGCAGACCAGCAGCTGCTTTGGCCTGGGGCTCTGGCTCTGGTGGCTGGCCACCAGCCCGCAGGTCAAGTTCAGCGTGGGGGTCATGGCTGCTGGTCAACTGGATGGGCGGAGTCCCCGTGGCCTAGCAACCACAGGAGCCCTCTGTGATGTCCTAGCCCCTGGCAATCTGTGCTGGCCACACTGGCACTGGGCAGCCCAACTGCCCTGCCACTAGGTCAGGCAACAGCGCCCAGACGCCTGGGCCCTGGCACAGAGGGACGGAAGGATGGGAAGACAGTTCTGACCGACGAGGGACCTCAGGGCTGGCAGCCAAGAGAAGATAGGTGGAGGTGCGCCCGGGATCCAGGGAGCCCAGGCCAGAGCTGCCTGCATGCCTGCCTGCCTTCCTGGATGTCTGTATGCTACCTTTGTCCAGGTAGGTTTCTCAGGTCCCCTCCAATCCTGTCCTCTCCTGTCCTCACCATCCTCTCCCCTCTCCTCTCCTCCGCACTTTGCTTCTCTCCTTTGTCTGTCCTCTCTTCCAGGTGCCCTGCTCACCAGCTCCAGCACTTGTGATGGTTCTCCAGTGACAGCTGTTCGCAACCCCTTCCACCCCCTGCCTGCCCCTAATGTGACCCAGCTCACAGGGTCTCCGGCTCACCCCACCCAAACCCACACGCCCCAACACATTCCCTGGTTCAGCCCCTCTGCCCTATTCAGCCAAACTGGCCCCTTTGCAACCTACCTATGCATCGTTGTTTCTCCTCACCATTCAAGGAGAGATCTCCTTTTGTACTTAGCTTGGTTGACTGGTGGATGGATGGATGGATGGATGGATGGATGGATGGATGGATAGCTGTATGGGTGGATGGATGGATGGATGGACAGGTCAATGGATCGGTTTTGTAGAGGCAGAGTACCATATAGGGGTACTGGAGACCGCTGGTGTCAGATCCTTAGTCAATGTCAAATGTAAAACATTAATTCATCAATAACAAAAATGAATAAGCACCTAAATAAATAAATAAATAAATAAATAAATATAAAAACAGGGTTAAAAAATACATGGCGTCTTTGCCTTTCTGCATATGGAATGCTGTGAGGATCTTAACAAGGAAAGCATTGTCCTGAGTAGCCCATTTGAAGTCGTGGAATATTTCCTTTTCCTTTTTCTTTTTTTACTTTCCATTTTCTTGATTATTCACTGGAATAAATAGACAGCAATTGAGAGGGAAGGGAGGTAGAGAGAGTTTGAGACACAGAGAGAGACACCTGCAGCACTTCCGCACCACTTGTAAAGATTTCCCCTGGCAGGTGGGAACCAGGGTGTTGAAGCCCAGTCCTCCTGCATTGTAACATGAGTGCTTAACTGGGTGTGGCACCACCTGGTACCCTTGATGGGACACTTTTTTTTTAGCAATGAAAAGAAATTCTCGTGGCAAGGTAATAAATAAATGAAGAAGTAAATAAAAGTGCATTTACATTAACTCAGTGGAAACACACAGGGACTTATACGTCTCTGTTACCTGTATTACTTCTTCATGTATGGATTGATTGCCTCAAGGGGTTGTTGCCACAGCTGAGTGCCTGTGCCAGGAATAATCCACAGCTCCTGCACTCCATTTGTTCCCCTTTCGCTGCCCTTGGTGCTTGGTCACTGTGGTGGTTATTGTTGTTGTTGTTGTTGTTGTTGTTACTGACCTTGCATCTGAAAGACACAAAAGGAGAGAGCAGAGGAAATACAGGGTAGGAGAGAAAGATAGAGCTCCTAAAGACCTGCTTCACCCCCTGTAAAGCGACTCCCCTGCAGGTGGCGGTCTGGGGGCCAGACCCCAAATCCTTCCACCTGTCCCCTCTATTCGTGTGCGCCACAAGCCCTTCACCCTCTGACATACCGCCAAACCTCCCTGGATTTACTTTTGAAGGCAGTATCACCTGCCTCGTTTTGAATCCTCATTATCCTGACGGTCAGTCCTGGAGACAGTGTCATGACACGACACACGGAGATCTCTGTTATCAGACAGGACCTGGAACAGCAGCTGGGGTTCTAGTACCAGGGCAGGAGCAAATCCCCATCCACCCTCCACAGAGTCCACCTGCCTGCATTTTGGTCCTTTTCCCTCCAAAAAAGATTTTTCCCTTTTTTCACTTTGAAAAAGGCAGCAGACAGGTTACCCAGGCAGGGGAAAAAAAAATAAAAAGCCTTTTTTTTTTTTTTTTTTTTTTTACCGAAGTGAATGACCATCTTCTGGGAAGTGTAGGCTTTGAACCTGAAAACTCTGTCTGTCTGTCTCTTAGTCCACAGAAAGAGCCACTATCCCAGCCAGATGTCACACTCAGATGGGGTGTTTTTGCCAGTCAAAGGTCTGCACAGCGCACTAGGGATTGGGCGACCTGAGACCCAAATGTTACATTGTAGATGGACTGTTTGCAGTTCTTGCTCCCCAGGACATTGGACTGTCTCAACTCCCTCCCCTACAGCATGAAAAAAAGACTCTTGACAACCTTGGAGCAAATGGAGTGGGGGTGAGGGGAGCTGTTTGCATGTCTGCGCTGCTCATGCCCAGGTGTCTGTGTCCGTGGCAGAGGCTGTAAGGGGGATAGGGGGCAGAAGGAGACTGTTTGAGAGGCAGGCTGCAGGCAGGGGAGCCCACTAGTGTGTGCAGGGCTGTGTGTGTGGGTGTGGTGGCAGGGGGTTAGGGCAGGTCCCCCTGCTGGATGGTGAGATGGCAGCTGGGCTGGCCCTGGGCCCTCAGGGCTGAAGGGCAGAAGCAGGGTGGCAGTAAAGTAGCTCAGGGAGGCACACAGGAGATGTTAGTTGGGGAGCTGGGGGACAGAGTGCAAGGGGAAAGGGGGCATCCTTGAGGAGGGCTCTGGACTAGAGAGTGGGGGCAGCTGGAGGCATGGAAGGTCCCAGGAATAAGGGACTGACAGGAACAGATTCCTGCACCCACCCACTGGATAGAAGCTGCAGCAGCCAGAGCAGCAGCCCTGGCTTGCCTAGGCCAAGGGCCCTGAGTGAGTCCCTCTGAGGATGAGGAAGAGGAGGAGGGGGTGGAGGAGGAGGAGGAGTAGGAGGAGGAGGAGGAGCAAGTGGAGGAGGAAGAAGAAGAGGAGGAGGAGGAGGAGGAGGAGGAGGAGGAGGGGCAGGAGGGCAGCTGTCAGTAGGCAACGGGATTAATAGAGGCCTCCATTACGGAGGCATGTGTCCAGGCAGGCACCCACCAACCCTCAGGGGCAGCTCAGGGGACCCAGGGACTTGGTGTGGGTATCTCTGGGGCGGGGACTGTCAGTCAGTCAGCAAGACTGTGTGTCAGTGCACATGGTGGGACAGGGGCCTGGCGGACCTTGGTCCCCCGCCCTGGACTGTCAGATGCCAGCCCCATGCCCAGACACACACCAATCTGCCCATAGCCCCTTGGCCCGGCAGACCAGCAGCTGCTTTGGCCTGGGGCTCTGGCTCTGGTGGCTGGCCACCAGCCCGCAGGTCAAGTTCAGCGTGGGGGTCATGGCTGCTGGTCAACTGGATGGGCGGGGTCCCCGTGGCCTAGCAACCACAGGAGCCCTCTGTGATGTCCTAGCCCCTGGCAATCTGTGCTGGCCACACTGGCACTGGGCAGCCCAACTGCCCTGCCACTAGGTCAGGCAACAGCGCCCAGACGCCTGGGCCCTGGCACAGAGGGACGGAAGGATGGGAAGACAGTTCTGACCGACGAGGGACCTCAGGGCTGGCAGCCAAGAGAAGATAGGTGGAGGTGCGCCCGGGATCCAGGGAGCCCAGGCCAGAGCTGCCTGCATGCCTGCCTGCCTTCCTGGATGTCTGTATGCTACCTTTGTCCAGGTAGGTTTCTCAGGTCCCCTCCAATCCTGTCCTCTCCTGTCCTCACCATCCTCTCCCCTCTCCTCTCCTCCGCACTTTGCTTCTCTCCTTTGTCTGTCCTCTCTTCCAGGTGCCCTGCTCACCAGCTCCAGCACTTGTGATGGTTCTCCAGTGACAGCTGTTCGCAACCCCTTCCACCCCCTGCCTGCCCCTAATGTGACCCAGCTCACAGGGTCTCCGGCTCACCCCACCCAAACCCACACGCCCCAACACATTCCCTGGTTCAGCCCCTCTGCCCTATTCAGCCAAACTGGCCCCTTTGCAACCTACCTATGCATCGTTGTTTCTCCTCACCATTCAAGGAGAGATCTCCTTTTGTACTTAGCTTGGTTGACTGGTGGATGGATGGATGGATGGATGGATGGATGGATGGATAGCTGTATGGGTGGATGGATGGATGGATGGACAGGTCAATGGATCGGTTTTGTAGAGGCAGAGTACCATATAGGGGTACTGGAGACCGCTGGTGTCAGATCCTTAGTCAATATCAAATGTAAAACATTAATTCATCAATAACAAAAATGAATAAGCACCTAAATAAATAAATAAATAAATATAAAAACAGGGTTAAAAAATACATGGCGTCTTTGCCTTTCTGCATATGGAATGCTGTGAGGATCTTAACAAGGAAAGCATTGTCCTGAGTAGCCCATTTGAAGTCGTGGAATATTTCCTTTTCCTTTTTCTTTTTTTACTTTCCATTTTCTTGATTATTCACTGGAATAAATAGACAGCAATTGAGAGGGAAGGGAGGTAGAGAGAGTTTGAGACACAGAGAGAGACACCTGCAGCACTTCCGCACCACTTGTAAAGATTTCCCCTGGCAGGTGGGAACCAGGGTGTTGAAGCCCAGTCCTCCTGCATTGTAACATGAGTGCTTAACTGGGTGTGGCACCACCTGGTACCCTTGATGGGACACTTTTTTTTTAGCAATGAAAAGAAATTCTCGTGGCAAGGTAATAAATAAATGAAGAAGTAAATAAAAGTGCATTTACATTAACTCAGTGGAAACACACAGGGACTTATACGTCTCTGTTACCTGTATTACTTCTTCATGTATGGATTGATTGCCTCAAGGGGTTGTTGCCACAGCTGAGTGCCTGTGCCAGGAATAATCCACAGCTCCTGCACTCCATTTGTTCCCCTTTCGCTGCCCTTGGTGCTTGGTCACTGTGGTGGTTATTGTTGTTGTTGTTGTTGTTGTTGTTACTGACCTTGCATCTGAAAGACACAAAAGGAGAGAGCAGAGGAAATACAGGGTAGGAGAGAAAGATAGAGCTCCTAAAGACCTGCTTCACCCCCTGTAAAGCGACTCCCCTGCAGGTGGCGGTCTGGGGGCCAGACCCCAAATCCTTCCACCTGTCCCCTCTATTCGTGTGCGCCACAAGCCCTTCACCCTCTGACATACCGCCAAACCTCCCTGGATTTACTTTTGAAGGCAGTATCACCTGCCTCGTTTTGAATCCTCATTATCCTGACGGTCAGTCCTGGAGACAGTGTCATGACACGACACACGGAGATCTCTGTTATCAGACAGGACCTGGAACAGCAGCTGGGGTTCTAGTACCAGGGCAGGAGCAAATCCCCATCCACCCTCCACAGAGTCCACCTGCCTGCATTTTGGTCCTTTTCCCTCCAAAAAAGATTTTTCCCTTTTTTCACTTTGAAAAAGGCAGCAGACAGGTTACCCAGGCAGGGGAAAAAAAAATAAAAAGCCTTTTTTTTTTTTTTTTTTTTTTTTTACCGAAGTGAATGACCATCTTCTGGGAAGTGTAGGCTTTGAACCTGAAAACTCTGTCTGTCTGTCTCTTAGTCCACAGAAAGAGCCACTATCCCAGCCAGATGTCACACTCAGATGGGGTGTTTTTGCCAGTCAAAGGTCTGCACAGCGCACTAGGGATTGGGCGACCTGAGACCCAAATGTTACATTGTAGATGGACTGTTTGCAGTTCTTGCTCCCCAGGACATTGGACTGTCTCAACTCCCTCCCCTACAGCATGAAAAAAAGACTCTTGACAACCTTGGAGCAAATGGAGTGGGGGTGAGGGGAGCTGTTTGCATGTCTGCGCTGCTCATGCCCAGGTGTCTGTGGGGGTCCGTGGCAGAGGCTGTAAGGGGGATAGGGGGCAGAAGGAGACTGTTTGAGAGGCAGGCTGCAGGCAGGGGAGCCCACTAGTGTGTGCAGGGCTGTGTGTGTGGGTGTGGTGGCAGGGGGTTAGGGCAGGTCCCCCTGCTGGATGGTGAGATGGCAGCTGGGCTGGCCCTGGGCCCTCAGGGCTGAAGGGCAGAAGCAGGGTGGCAGTAAAGTAGCTCAGGGAGGCACACAGGAGATGTTAGTTGGGGAGCTGGGGGACAGAGTGCAAGGGGAAAGGGGGCATCCTTGAGGAGGGCTCTGGACTAGAGAGTGGGGGCAGCTGGAGGCATGGAAGGTCCCAGGAATAAGGGACTGACAGGAACAGATTCCTGCACCCACCCACTGGATAGAAGCTGCAGCAGCCAGAGCAGCAGCCCTGGCTTGCCTAGGCCAAGGGCCCTGAGTGAGTCCCTCTGAGGATGAGGAAGAGGAGGAGGGGGTGGAGGAGGAGGAGGAGTAGGAGGAGGAGGAGGAGCAAGTGGAGGAGGAAGAAGAAGAGGAGGAGGAGGAGGAGGAGGAGGAGGAGGAGGGGCAGGAGGGCAGCTGTCAGTAGGCAACGGGATTAATAGAGGCCTCCATTACGGAGGCATGTGTCCAGGCAGGCACCCACCAACCCTCAGGGGCAGCTCAGGGGACCCAGGGACTTGGTGTGGGTATCTCTGGGGCGGGGACTGTCAGTCAGTCAGCAAGACTGTGTGTCAGTGCACATGGTGGGACAGGGGCCTGGCGGACCTTGGTCCCCCGCCCTGGACTGTCAGATGCCAGCCCCATGCCCAGACACACACCAATCTGCCCATAGCCCCTTGGCCCGGCAGACCAGCAGCTGCTTTGGCCTGGGGCTCTGGCTCTGGTGGCTGGCCACCAGCCCGCAGGTCAAGTTCAGCGTGGGGGTCATGGCTGCTGGTCAACTGGATGGGCGGGGTCCCCGTGGCCTAGCAACCACAGGAGCCCTCTGTGATGTCCTAGCCCCTGGCAATCTGTGCTGGCCACACTGGCACTGGGCAGCCCAACTGCCCTGCCACTAGGTCAGGCAACAGCGCCCAGACGCCTGGGCCCTGGCACAGAGGGACGGAAGGATGGGAAGACAGTTCTGACCGACGAGGGACCTCAGGGCTGGCAGCCAAGAGAAGATAGGTGGAGGTGCGCCCGGGATCCAGGGAGCCCAGGCCAGAGCTGCCTGCATGCCTGCCTGCCTTCCTGGATGTCTGTATGCTACCTTTGTCCAGGTAGGTTTCTCAGGTCCCCTCCAATCCTGTCCTCTCCTGTCCTCACCATCCTCTCCCCTCTCCTCTCCTCCGCACTTTGCTTCTCTCCTTTGTCTGTCCTCTCTTCCAGGTGCCCTGCTCACCAGCTCCAGCACTTGTGATGGTTCTCCAGTGACAGCTGTTCGCAACCCCTTCCACCCCCTGCCTGCCCCTAATGTGACCCAGCTCACAGGGTCTCCGGCTCACCCCACCCAAACCCACACGCCCCAACACATTCCCTGGTTCAGCCCCTCTGCCCTATTCAGCCAAACTGGCCCCTTTGCAACCTACCTATGCATCGTTGTTTCTCCTCACCATTCAAGGAGAGATCTCCTTTTGTACTTAGCTTGGTTGACTGGTGGATGGATGGATGGAGGGATGGATGGATGGATGGATGGATAGCTGTATGGGTGGATGGATGGATGGATGGACAGGTCAATGGATCGGTTTTGTAGAGGCAGAGTACCATATAGGGGTACTGGAGACCGCTGGTGTCAGATCCTTAGTCAATGTCAAATGTAAAACATTAATTCATCAATAACAAAAATGAATAAGCACTTAAATAAATAAATAAATAAATAAATAAATAAATATAAAAACAGGGTTAAAAAATACATGGCGTCTTTGCCTTTCTGCATATGGAATGCTGTGAGGATCTTAACAAGGAAAGCATTGTCCTGAGTAGCCCATTTGAAGTCGTGGAATATTTCCTTTTCCTTTTTCTTTTTTTACTTTCCATTTTCTTGATTATTCACTGGAATAAATAGACAGCAATTGAGAGGGAAGGGAGGTAGAGAGAGTTTGAGACACAGAGAGAGACACCTGCAGCACTTCCGCACCACTTGTAAAGATTTCCCCTGGCAGGTGGGAACCAGGGTGTTGAAGCCCAGTCCTCCTGCATTGTAACATGAGTGCTTAACTGGGTGTGGCACCACCTGGTACCCTTGATGGGACACTTTTTTTTTAGCAATGAAAAGAAATTCTCGTGGCAAGGTAATAAATAAATGAAGAAGTAAATAAAAGTGCATTTACATTAACTCAGTGGAAACACACAGGGACTTATACGTCTCTGTTACCTGTATTACTTCTTCATGTATGGATTGATTGCCTCAAGGGGTTGTTGCCACAGCTGAGTGCCTGTGCCAGGAATAATCCACAGCTCCTGCACTCCATTTGTTCCCCTTTCGCTGCCCTTGGTGCTTGGTCACTGTGGTGGTTATTGTTGTTGTTGTTGTTGTTGTTGTTGTTACTGACCTTGCATCTGAAAGACACAAAAGGAGAGAGCAGAGGAAATACAGGGTAGGAGAGAAAGATAGAGCTCCTAAAGACCTGCTTCACCCCCTGTAAAGTGACTCCCCTGCAGGTGGCGGTCTGGGGGCCAGACCCCAAATCCTTCCACCTGTCCCCTCTATTCGTGTGCGCCACAAGCCCTTCACCCTCTGACATACCGCCAAACCTCCCTGGATTTACTTTTGAAGGCAGTATCACCTGCCTCGTTTTGAATCCTCATTATCCTGACGGTCAGTCCTGGAGACAGTGTCATGACACGACACACGGAGATCTCTTTTATCAGAGAGGACCTGGAACAGCAGCTGGGGTTCTAGTACCAGGGCAGGAGCAAATCCCCATCCACCCTCCACAGAGTCCACCTGCCTGCATTTTGGTCCTTTTCCCTCCAAAAAAGATTTTTCCCTTTTTTCACTTTGAAAAAGGCAGCAGACAGGTTACCCAGGCAGGGGAAAAAAAAATAAAAAGCCTTTTTTTTTTTTTTTTTTTTTTTTTTTTACCGAAGTGAATGACCATCTTCTGGGAAGTGTAGGCTTTGAACCTGAAAACTCTGTCTGTCTGTCTCTTAGTCCACAGAAAGAGCCACTAGCCCAGCCAGATGTCACACTCAGATGGGGTGTTTTTGCCAGTCAAAGGTCTGCACAGCGCACTAGGGATTGGGCGACCTGAGACCCAAATGTTACATTGTAGAAGGACTGTTTGCAGTTCTTGCTCCCCAGGACATTGGACTGTCTCAACTCCCTCCCCTACAGCATGAAAAAAAGACTCTTGACAACCTTGGAGCAAATGGAGTGGGGGTGAGGGGAGCTGTTTGCATGTCTGCGCTGCTCATGCCCAGGTGTCTGTGGGGGTCCGTGGCAGAGGCTGTAAGGGGGATAGGGGGCAGAAGGAGACTGTTTGAGAGGCAGGCTGCAGGCAGGGGAGCCCAGGAGTGTGTGCAGGGCTGTGTGTGTGGGTGTGGTGGCAGGGGGTTAGGGCAGGTCCCCCTGCTGGATGGTGAGATGGCAGCTGGGCTGGCCCTGGGCCCTCAGGGCTGAAGGGCAGAAGCAGGGTGGCAGTAAAGTAGCTCAGGGAGGCACACAGGAGATGTTAGTTGGGGAGCTGGGGGACAGAGTGCAAGGGGAAAGGGGGCATCCTTGAGGAGGGCTCTGGACTAGAGAGTGGGGGCAGCTGGAGGCATGGAAGGTCCCAGGAATAAGGGACTGACAGGAACAGATTCCTGCACCCACCCACTGGATAGAAGCTGCAGCAGCCAGAGCAGCAGCCCTGGCTTGCCTAGGCCAAGGGCCCTGAGTGAGTCCCTCTGAGGATGAGGAAGAGGAGGAGGGGGTGGAGGAGGAGGAGGAGTAGGAGGAGGAGGAGGAGGAAGTGGAGGAGGAAGAAGAAGAGGAGGAGGAGGAGGAGGAGGAGGAGGGGCAGGAGGGCAGCTGTCAGTAGGCAACGGGATTAATAGAGGCCTCCATTACGGAGGCATGTGTCCAGGCAGGCACCCACCAACCCTCAGGGGCAGCTCAGGGGACCCAGGGACTTGGTGTGGGTATCTCTGGGGCGGGGACTGTCAGTCAGTCAGCAAGACTGTGTGTCAGTGCACATGGTGGGACAGGGGCCTGGCGGACCTTGGTCCCCCGCCCTGGACTGTCAGATGCCAGCCCCATGCCCAGACACACACCAATCTGCCCATAGCCCCTTGGCCCGGCAGACCAGCAGCTGCTTTGGCCTGGGGCTCTGGCTCTGGTGGCTGGCCACCAGCCCGCAGGTCAAGTTCAGCGTGGGGGTCATGGCTGCTGGTCAACTGGATGGGCGGAGTCCCCGTGGCCTAGCAACCACAGGAGCCCTCTGTGATGTCCTAGCCCCTGGCAATCTGTGCTGGCCACACTGGCACTGGGCAGCCCAACTGCCCTGCCACTAGGTCAGGCAACAGCGCCCAGACGCCTGGGCCCTGGCACAGAGGGACGGAAGGATGGGAAGACAGTTCTGACCGACGAGGGACCTCAGGGCTGGCAGCCAAGAGAAGATAGGTGGAGGTGCGCCCGGGATCCAGGGAGCCCAGGCCAGAGCTGCCTGCATGCCTGCCTGCCTTCCTGGATGTCTGTATGCTACCTTTGTCCAGGTAGGTTTCTCAGGTCCCCTCCAATCCTGTCCTCTCCTGTCCTCACCATCCTCTCCCCTCTCCTCTCCTCCGCACTTTGCTTCTCTCCTTTGTCTGTCCTCTCTTCCAGGTGCCCTGCTCACCAGCTCCAGCACTTGTGATGGTTCTCCAGTGACAGCTGTTCGCAACCCCTTCCACCCCCTGCCTGCCCCTAATGTGACCCAGCTCACAGGGTCTCCGGCTCACCCCACCCAAACCCACACGCCCCAACACATTCCCTGGTTCAGCCCCTCTGCCCTATTCAGCCAAACTGGCCCCTTTGCAACCTACCTATGCATCGTTGTTTCTCCTCACCATTCAAGGAGAGATCTCCTTTTGTACTTAGCTTGGTTGACTGGTGGATGGATGGATGGAGGGATGGATGGATGGATGGATGGATAGCTGTATGGGTGGATGGATGGATGGATGGACAGGTCAATGGATCGGTTTTGTAGAGGCAGAGTACGATATAGGGGTACTGGAGACCGCTGGTGTCAGATCCTTAGTCAATGTCAAATGTAAAACATTAATTCATCAATAACAAAAATGAATAAGCACTTAAATAAATAAATAAATAAATAAATAAATAAATATAAAAACAGGGTTAAAAAATACATGGCGTCTTTGCCTTTCTGCATATGGAATGCTGTGAGGATCTTAACAAGGAAAGCATTGTCCTGAGTAGCCCATTTGAAGTCGTGGAATATTTCCTTTTCCTTTTTCTTTTTTTACTTTCCATTTTCTTGATTATTCACTGGAATAAATAGACAGCAATTGAGAGGGAAGGGAGGTAGAGAGAGTTTGAGACACAGAGAGAGACACCTGCAGCACTTCCGCACCACTTGTAAAGATTTCCCCTGGCAGGTGGGAACCAGGGTGTTGAAGCCCAGTCCTCCTGCATTGTAACATGAGTGCTTAACTGGGTGTGGCACCACCTGGTACCCTTGATGGGACACTTTTTTTTTAGCAATGAAAAGAAATTCTCGTGGCAAGGTAATAAATAAATGAAGAAGTAAATAAAAGTGCATTTACATTAACTCAGTGGAAACACACAGGGACTTATACGTCTCTGTTACCTGTATTACTTCTTCATGTATGGATTGATTGCCTCAAGGGGTTGTTGCCACAGCTGAGTGCCTGTGCCAGGAATAATCCACAGCTCCTGCACTCCATTTGTTCCCCTTTCGCTGCCCTTGGTGCTTGGTCACTGTGGTGGTTATTGTTGTTGTTGTTACTGACCTTGCATCTGAAAGACACAAAAGGAGAGAGCAGAGGAAATACAGGGTAGGAGAGAAAGATAGAGCTCCTAAAGACCTGCTTCACCCCCTGTAAAGCGACTCCCCTGCAGGTGGCGGTCTGGGGGCCAGACCCCAAATCCTTCCACCTGTCCCCTCTATTCGTGTGCGCCACAAGCCCTTCACCCTCTGACATACCGCCAAACCTCCCTGGATTTACTTTTGAAGGCAGTATCACCTGCCTCGTTTTGAATCCTCATTATCCTGACGGTCAGTCCTGGAGACAGTGTCATGACACGACACACGGAGATCTCTGTTATCAGACAGGACCTGGAACAGCAGCTGGGGTTCTAGTACCAGGGCAGGAGCAAATCCCCATCCACCCTCCACAGAGTCCACCTGCCTGCATTTTGGTCCTTTTCCCTCCAAAAAAGATTTTTCCCTTTTTTCACTTTGAAAAAGGCAGCAGACAGGTTACCCAGGCAGGGGAAAAAAAAATAAAAAGCCTTTTTTTTTTTTTTTTTTTACCGAAGTGAATGACCATCTTCTGGGAAGTGTAGGCTTTGAACCTGAAAACTCTGTCTGTCTGTCTCTTAGTCCACAGAAAGAGCCACTATCCCAGCCAGATGTCACACTCAGATGGGGTGTTTTTGCCAGTCAAAGGTCTGCACAGCGCACTAGGGATTGGGCGACCTGAGACCCAAATGTTACATTGTAGATGGACTGTTTGCAGTTCTTGCTCCCCAGGACATTGGACTGTCTCAACTCCCTCCCCTACAGCATGAAAAAAAGACTCTTGACAACCTTGGAGCAAATGGAGTGGGGGTGAGGGGAGCTGTTTGCATGTCTGCGCTGCTCATGCCCAGGTGTCTGTGGGGGTCCGTGGCAGAGGCTGTAAGGGGGATAGGGGGCAGAAGGAGACTGTTTGAGAGGCAGGCTGCAGGCAGGGGAGCCCACTAGTGTGTGCAGGGCTGTGTGTGTGGGTGTGGTGGCAGGGGGTTAGGGCAGGTCCCCCTGCTGGATGGTGAGATGGCAGCTGGGCTGGCCCTGGGCCCTCAGGGCTGAAGGGCAGAAGCAGGGTGGCAGTAAAGTAGCTCAGGGAGGCACACAAGAGATGTTAGTTGGGGAGCTGGGGGACAGAGTGCAAGGGGAAAGGGGGCATCCTTGAGGAGGGCTCTGGACTAGAGAGTGGGGGCAGCTGGAGGCATGGAAGGTCCCAGGAATAAGGGACTGACAGGAACAGATTCCTGCACCCACCCACTGGATAGAAGCTGCAGCAGCCAGAGCAGCAGCCCTGGCTTGCCTAGGCCAAGGGCCCTGAGTGAGTCCCTCTGAGGATGAGGAAGAGGAGGAGGGGGTGGAGGAGGAGGAGGAGTAGGAGGAGGAGGAGGAGCAAGTGGAGGAGGAAGAAGAAGAGGAGGAGGAGGAGGAGGAGGAGGAGGAGGAGGGGCAGGAGGGCAGCTGTCAGTAGGCAACGGGATTAATAGAGGCCTCCATTACGGAGGCATGTGTCCAGGCAGGCACCCACCAACCCTCAGGGGCAGCTCAGGGGACCCAGGGACTTGGTGTGGGTATCTCTGGGGCGGGGACTGTCAGTCAGTCAGCAAGACTGTGTGTCAGTGCACATGGTGGGACAGGGGCCTGGCGGACCTTGGTCCCCCGCCCTGGACTGTCAGATGCCAGCCCCATGCCCAGACACACACCAATCTGCCCATAGCCCCTTGGCCCGGCAGACCAGCAGCTGCTTTGGCCTGGGGCTCTGGCTCTGGTGGCTGGCCACCAGCCCGCAGGTCAAGTTCAGCGTGGGGGTCATGGCTGCTGGTCAACTGGATGGGCGGGGTCCCCGTGGCCTAGCAACCACAGGAGCCCTCTGTGATGTCCTAGCCCCTGGCAATCTGTGCTGGCCACACTGGCACTGGGCAGCCCAACTGCCCTGCCACTAGGTCAGGCAACAGCGCCCAGACGCCTGGGCCCTGGCACAGAGGGACGGAAGGATGGGAAGACAGTTCTGACCGACGAGGGACCTCAGGGCTGGCAGCCAAGAGAAGATAGGTGGAGGTGCGCCCGGGATCCAGGGAGCCAAGGCCAGAGCTGCCTGCATGCCTGCCTGCCTTCCTGGATGTCTGTATGCTACCTTTGTCCAGGTAGGTTTCTCAGGTCCCCTCCAATCCTGTCCTCTCCTGTCCTCACCATCCTCTCCCCTCTCCTCTCCTCCGCACTTTGCTTCTCTCCTTTGTCTGTCCTCTCTTCCAGGTGCCCTGCTCACCAGCTCCAGCACTTGTGATGGTTCTCCAGTGACAGCTGTTCGCAACCCCTTCCACCCCCTGCCTGCCCCTAATGTGACCCAGCTCACAGGGTCTCCGGCTCACCCCACCCAAACCCACACGCCCCAACACATTCCCTGGTTCAGCCCCTCTGCCCTATTCAGCCAAACTGGCCCCTTTGCAACCTACCTATGCATCGTTGTTTCTCCTCACCATTCAAGGAGAGATCTCCTTTTGTACTTAGCTTGGTTGACTGGTGGATGGATGGATGGAGGGATGGATGGATGGATGGATGGATAGCTGTATGGGTGGATGGATGGATGGATGGACAGGTCAATGGATCGGTTTTGTAGAGGCAGAGTACGATATAGGGGTACTGGAGACCGCTGGTGTCAGATCCTTAGTCAATGTCAAATGTAAAACATTAATTCATCAATAACAAAAATGAATAAGCACTTAAATAAATAAATAAATAAATAAATAAATAAATATAAAAACAGGGTTAAAAAATACATGGCGTCTTTGCCTTTCTGCATATGGAATGCTGTGAGGATCTTAACAAGGAAAGCATTGTCCTGAGTAGCCCATTTGAAGTCGTGGAATATTTCCTTTTCCTTTTTCTTTTTTTACTTTCCATTTTCTTGATTATTCACTGGAATAAATAGACAGCAATTGAGAGGGAAGGGAGGTAGAGAGAGTTTGAGACACAGAGAGAGACACCTGCAGCACTTCCGCACCACTTGTAAAGATTTCCCCTGGCAGGTGGGAACCAGGGTGTTGAAGCCCAGTCCTCCTGCATTGTAACATGAGTGCTTAACTGGGTGTGGCACCACCTGGTACCCTTGATGGGACACTTTTTTTTTAGCAATGAAAAGAAATTCTCGTGGCAAGGTAATAAATAAATGAAGAAGTAAATAAAAGTGCATTTACATTAACTCAGTGGAAACACACAGGGACTTATACGTCTCTGTTACCTGTATTACTTCTTCATGTATGGATTGATTGCCTCAAGGGGTTGTTGCCACAGCTGAGTGCCTGTGCCAGGAATAATCCACAGCTCCTGCACTCCATTTGTTCCCCTTTCGCTGCCCTTGGTGCTTGGTCACTGTGGTGGTTATTGTTGTTGTTGTTACTGACCTTGCATCTGAAAGACACAAAAGGAGAGAGCAGAGGAAATACAGGGTAGGAGAGAAAGATAGAGCTCCTAAAGACCTGCTTCACCCCCTGTAAAGCGACTCCCCTGCAGGTGGCGGTCTGGGGGCCAGACCCCAAATCCTTCCACCTGTCCCCTCTATTCGTGTGCGCCACAAGCCCTTCACCCTCTGACATACCGCCAAACCTCCCTGGATTTACTTTTGAAGGCAGTATCACCTGCCTCGTTTTGAATCCTCATTATCCTGACGGTCAGTCCTGGAGACAGTGTCATGACACGACACACGGAGATCTCTGTTATCAGACAGGACCTGGAACAGCAGCTGGGGTTCTAGTACCAGGGCAGGAGCAAATCCCCATCCACCCTCCACAGAGTCCACCTGCCTGCATTTTGGTCCTTTTCCCTCCAAAAAAGATTTTTCCCTTTTTTCACTTTGAAAAAGGCAGCAGACAGGTTACCCAGGCAGGGGAAAAAAAAATAAAAAGCCTTTTTTTTTTTTTTTTTTTACCGAAGTGAATGACCATCTTCTGGGAAGTGTAGGCTTTGAACCTGAAAACTCTGTCTGTCTGTCTCTTAGTCCACAGAAAGAGCCACTAGCCCAGCCAGATGTCACACTCAGATGGGGTGTTTTTGCCAGTCAAAGGTCTGCACAGCGCACTAGGGATTGGGCGACCTGAGACCCAAATGTTACATTGTAGATGGACTGTTTGCAGTTCTTGCTCCCCAGGACATTGGACTGTCTCAACTCCCTCCCCTACAGCATGAAAAAAAGACTCTTGACAACCTTGGAGCAAATGGAGTGGGGGTGAGGGGAGCTGTTTGCATGTCTGCGCTGCTCATGCCCAGGTGTCTGTGGGGGTCCGTGGCAGAGGCTGTAAGGGGGATAGGGGGCAGAAGGAGACTGTTTGAGAGGCAGGCTGCAGGCAGGGGAGCCCACTAGTGTGTGCAGGGCTGTGTGTGTGGGTGTGGTGGCAGGGGGTTAGGGCAGGTCCCCCTGCTGGATGGTGAGATGGCAGCTGGGCTGGCCCTGGGCCCTCAGGGCTGAAGGGCAGAAGCAGGGTGGCAGTAAAGTAGCTCAGGGAGGCACACAAGAGATGTTAGTTGGGGAGCTGGGGGACAGAGTGCAAGGGGAAAGGGGGCATCCTTGAGGAGGGCTCTGGACTAGAGAGTGGGGGCAGCTGGAGGCATGGAAGGTCCCAGGAATAAGGGACTGACAGGAACAGATTCCTGCACCCACCCACTGGATAGAAGCTGCAGCAGCCAGAGCAGCAGCCCTGGCTTGCCTAGGCCAAGGGCCCTGAGTGAGTCCCTCTGAGGATGAGGAAGAGGAGGAGGGGGTGGAGGAGGAGGAGGAGTAGGAGGAGGAGGAGGAGCAAGTGGAGGAGGAAGAAGAAGAGGAGGAGGAGGAGGAGGAGGAGGAGGAGGAGGGGCAGGAGGGCAGCTGTCAGTAGGCAACGGGATTAATAGAGGCCTCCATTACGGAGGCATGTGTCCAGGCAGGCACCCACCAACCCTCAGGGGCAGCTCAGGGGACCCAGGGACTTGGTGTGGGTATCTCTGGGGCGGGGACTGTCAGTCAGTCAGCAAGACTGTGTGTCAGTGCACATGGTGGGACAGGGGCCTGGCGGACCTTGGTCCCCCGCCCTGGACTGTCAGATGCCAGCCCCATGCCCAGACACACACCAATCTGCCCATAGCCCCTTGGCCCGGCAGACCAGCAGCTGCTTTGGCCTGGGGCTCTGGCTCTGGTGGCTGGCCACCAGCCCGCAGGTCAAGTTCAGCGTGGGGGTCATGGCTGCTGGTCAACTGGATGGGCGGGGTCCCCGTGGCCTAGCAACCACAGGAGCCCTCTGTGATGTCCTAGCCCCTGGCAATCTGTGCTGGCCACACTGGCACTGGGCAGCCCAACTGCCCTGCCACTAGGTCAGGCAACAGCGCCCAGACGCCTGGGCCCTGGCACAGAGGGACGGAAGGATGGGAAGACAGTTCTGACCGACGAGGGACCTCAGGGCTGGCAGCCAAGAGAAGATAGGTGGAGGTGCGCCCGGGATCCAGGGAGCCCAGGCCAGAGCTGCCTGCATGCCTGCCTGACTTCCTGGATGTCTGTATGCTACCTTTGTCCAGGTAGGTTTCTCAGGTCCCCTCCAATCCTGTCCTCTCCTGTCCTCACCATCCTCTCCCCTCTCCTCTCCTCCGCACTTTGCTTCTCTCCTTTGTCTGTCCTCTCTTCCAGGTGCCCTGCTCACCAGCTCCAGCACTTGTGATGGTTCTCCAGTGACAGCTGTTCGCAACCCCTTCCACCCCCTGCCTGCCCCTAATGTGACCCAGCTCACAGGGTCTCCGGCTCACCCCACCCAAACCCACACGCCCCAACACATTCCCTGGTTCAGCCCCTCTGCCCTATTCAGCCAAACTGGCCCCTTTGCAACCTACCTATGCATCGTTGTTTCTCCTCACCATTCAAGGAGAGATCTCCTTTTGTACTTAGCTTGGTTGACTGGTGGATGGATGGATGGAGGGATGGATGGATGGATGGATGGATAGCTGTATGGGTGGATGGATGGATGGATGGACAGGTCAATGGATCGGTTTTGTAGAGGCAGAGTACCATATAGGGGTACTGGAGACCGCTGGTGTCAGATCCTTAGTCAATGTCAAATGTAAAACATTAATTCATCAATAACAAAAATGAATAAGCACTTAAATAAATAAATAAATAAATAAATAAATAAATATAAAAACAGGGTTAAAAAATACATGGCGTCTTTGCCTTTCTGCATATGGAATGCTGTGAGGATCTTAACAAGGAAAGCATTGTCCTGAGTAGCCCATTTGAAGTCGTGGAATATTTCCTTTTCCTTTTTCTTTTTTTACTTTCCATTTTCTTGATTATTCACTGGAATAAATAGACAGCAATTGAGAGGGAAGGGAGGTAGAGAGAGTTTGAGACACAGAGAGAGACACCCGCAGCACTTCCGCACCACTTGTAAAGATTTCCCCTGGCAGGTGGGAACCAGGGTGTTGAAGCCCAGTCCTCCTGCATTGTAACATGAGTGCTTAACTGGGTGTGGCACCACCTGGTACCCTTGATGGGACACTTTTTTTTTAGCAATGAAAAGAAATTCTCGTGGCAAGGTAATAAATAAATGAAGAAGTAAATAAAAGTGCATTTACATTAACTCAGTGGAAACACACAGGGACTTATACGTCTCTGTTACCTGTATTACTTCTTCATGTATGGATTGATTGCCTCAAGGGGTTGTTGCCACAGCTGAGTGCCTGTGCCAGGAATAATCCACAGCTCCTGCACTCCATTTGTTCCCCTTTCGCTGCCCTTGGTGCTTGGTCACTGTGGTGGTTATTGTTGTTGTTGTTGTTGTTGTTGTTGTTACTGACCTTGCATCTGAAAGACACAAAAGGAGAGAGCAGAGGAAATACAGGGTAGGAGAGAAAGATAGAGCTCCTAAAGACCTGCTTCACCCCCTGTAAAGCGACTCCCCTGCAGGTGGCGGTCTGGGGGCCAGACCCCAAATCCTTCCACCTGTCCCCTCTATTCGTGTGCGCCACAAGTCCTTCACCCTCTGACATACCGCCAAACCTCCCTGGATTTACTTTTGAAGGCAGTATCACCTGCCTCGTTTTGAATCCTCATTATCCTGACGGTCAGTCCTGGAGACAGTGTCATGACATGACACACGGAGATCTCTTTTATCAGAGAGGACCTGGAACAGCAGCTGGGGTTCTAGTACCAGGGCAGGAGCAAATCCCCATCCACCCTCCACAGAGTCCACCTGCCTGCATTTTGGTCCTTTTCCCTCCAAAAAAGATTTTTCCCTTTTTTCACTTTGAAAAAGGCAGCAGACAGGTTACCCAGGCAGGGGAAAAAAAAATAAAAAGCCTTTTTTTTTTTTTTTTTTTTTTACCGAAGTGAATGACCATCTTCTGGGAAGTGTAGGCTTTGAACCTGAAAACTCTGTCTGTCTGTCTCTTAGTCCACAGAAAGAGCCACTAGCCCAGCCAGATGTCACACTCAGATGGGGTGTTTTTGCCAGTCAAAGGTCTGCACAGCGCACTAGGGATTGGGCGACCTGAGACCCAAATGTTACATTGTAGAAGGACTGTTTGCAGTTCTTGCTCCCCAGGACATTGGACTGTCTCAACTCCCTCCCCTACAGCATGAAAAAAAGACTCTTGACAACCTTGGAGCAAATGGAGTGGGGGTGAGGGGAGCTGTTTGCATGTCTGCGCTGCTCATGCCCAGGTGTCTGTGGGGGTCCGTGGCAGAGGCTGTAAGGGGGATAGGGGGCAGAAGGAGACTGTTTGAGAGGCAGGCTGCAGGCAGGGGAGCCCAGGAGTGTGTGCAGGGCTGTGTGTGTGGGTGTGGTGGCAGGGGGTTAGGGCAGGTCCCCCTGCTGGATGGTGAGATGGCAGCTGGGCTGGCCCTGGGCCCTCAGGGCTGAAGGGCAGAAGCAGGGTGGCAGTAAAGTAGCTCAGGGAGGCACACAGGAGATGTTAGTTGGGGAGCTGGGGGACAGAGTGCAAGGGGAAAGGGGGCATCCTTGAGGAGGGCTCTGGACTAGAGAGTGGGGGCAGCTGGAGGCATGGAAGGTCCCAGGAATAAGGGACTGACAGGAACAGATTCCTGCACCCACCCACTGGATAGAAGCTGCAGCAGCCAGAGCAGCAGCCCTGGCTTGCCTAGGCCAAGGGCCCTGAGTGAGTCCCTCTGAGGATGAGGAAGAGGAGGAGGGGGTGGAGGAGGAGGAGGAGTAGGAGGAGGAGGAGGAGCAAGTGGAGGAGGAAGAAGAAGAGGAGGAGGAGGAGGAGGAGGAGGAGGGGCAGGAGGGCAGCTGTCAGTAGGCAACGGGATTAATAGAGGCCTCCATTACGGAGGCATGTGTCCAGGCAGGCACCCACCAACCCTCAGGGGCAGCTCAGGGCACCCAGGGACTTGGTGTGGGTATCTCTGGGGCGGGGACTGTCAGTCAGTCAGCAAGACTGTGTGTCAGTGCACATGGTGGGACAGGGGCCTGGCGGACCTTGGTCCCCCGCCCTGGACTGTCAGATGCCAGCCCCATGCCCAGACACACACCAATCTGCCCATAGCCCCTTGGCCCGGCAGACCAGCAGCTGCTTTGGCCTGGGGCTCTGGCTCTGGTGGCTGGCCACCAGCCCGCAGGTCAAGTTCAGCGTGGGGGTCATGGCTGCTGGTCAACTGGATGGGCGGGGTCCCCGTGGCCTAGCAACCACAGGAGCCCTCTGTGATGTCCTAGCCCCTGGCAATCTGTGCTGGCCACACTGGCACTGGGCAGCCCAACTGCCCTGCCACTAGGTCAGGCAACAGCGCCCAGACGCCTGGGCCCTGGCACAGAGGGACGGAAGGATGGGAAGACAGTTCTGACCGACGAGGGACCTCAGGGCTGGCAGCCAAGAGAAGATAGGTGGAGGTGCGCCCAGGATCCAGGGAGCCCAGGCCAGAGCTGCCTGCATGCCTGCCTGCCTTCCTGGATGTCTGTATGCTACCTTTGTCCAGGTAGGTTTCTCAGGTCCCCTCCAATCCTGTCCTCTCCTGTCCTCACCATCCTCTCCCCTCTCCTCTCCTCCGCACTTTGCTTCTCTCCTTTGTCTGTCCTCTCTTCCAGGTGCCCTGCTCACCAGCTCCAGCACTTGTGATGGTTCTCCAGTGACAGCAGTTCGCAACCCCTTCCACCCCCTGCCTGCCCCTAATGTGACCCAGCTCACAGGGTCTCCGGCTCACCCCACCCAAACCCACACGCCCCAACACATTCCCTGGTTCAGCCCCTCTGCCCTATTCAGCCAAACTGGCCCCTTTGCAACCTACCTATGCATCGTTGTTTCTCCTCACCATTCAAGGAGAGATCTCCTTTTGTACTTAGCTTGGTTGACTGGTGGATGGATGGATGGATGGATGGATGGATGGATGGATGGATGGATAGCTGTATGGGTGGATGGATGGATGGATGGACCGGTCAATGGATCGGTTTTGTAGAGGCAGAGTACCATATAGGGGTACTGGAGACCGCTGGTGTCAGATCCTTAGTCAATGTCAAATGTAAAACATTAATTCATCAATAACAAAAATGAATAAGCACCTAAATAAATAAATAAATAAATAAATAAAAATAAAAACTGGGTTAAAAAATACATGGCGTCTTTGCCTTTCTGCATATGTAATGCTGTGAGGATCTTAACAAGGAAAGCATTGTCCTGAGTAGCCCATTTGAAGTCGTGGAATATTTCCTTTTCCTTTTTCTTTTTTTACTTTCCATTTTCTTGATTATTCACTGGAATAAATAGACAGCAATTGAGAGGGAAGGGAGGTAGAGAGAGTTTGAGACACAGAGAGAGACACCTGCAGCACTTCCGCACCACTTGTAAAGATTTCCCCTGGCAGGTGGGAACCAGGGTGTTGAAGCCCAGTCCTCCTGCATTGTAACATGAGTGCTTAACTGGGTGTGGCACCACCTGGTACCCTTGATGGGACACTTTTTTTTTTGCAATGAAAAGAAATTCTCGTGGCAAGGTAATAAATAAATGAAGAAGTAAATAAAAGTGCATTTACATTAACTCACTGGAAACACACAGGGACTTATATGTCTCTGTTACCTGTATTACTTCTTCATGTATGGATTGATTGCCTCAAGGGGTTGTTGCCACAGCTGAGTGCCTGTGCCAGGAATAATCCACAGCTCCTGCACTCCATTTGTTCCCCTTTCGCTGCCCTTGTAGCTTGGTCACTGTGGTGGTTATTGTTGTTGTTGTTGTTGTTGTTACTGACCTTGCATCTGAAAGACACAAAAGGAGAGAGCAGAGGAAATACAGGGTAGGAGAGAAAGATAGAGCTCCTAAAGACCTGCTTCACCCCCTGTAAAGCGACTCCCCTGCAGGTGGCGGTCTGGGGGCCAGACCCCAAATCCTTCCACCTGTCCCCTCTATTCGTGTGCGCCACAAGCCCTTCACCCTCTGACATACCGCCAAACCTCCCTGGATTTACTTTTGAAGGCAGTATCACCTGCCTCGTTTTGAATCCTCATTATCCTGACGGTCAGTCCTGGAGACAGTGTCATGACACGACACACGGAGATCTCTTTTATCAGAGAGGACCTGGAACAGCAGCTGGGGTTCTAGTACCAGGGCAGGAGCAAATCCCCATCCACCCTCCACAGAGTCCACCTGCCTGCATTTTGGTCCTTTTCCCTCCAAAAAAGATTTTTCCCTTTTTTCACTTTGAAAAAGGCAGCAGACAGGTTACCCAGGCAGGGGAAAAAAAAATAAAAAGCCTTTTTTTTTTTTTTTTTTTTTTTTTACCGAAGTGAATGACCATCTTCTGGGAAGTGTAGGCTTTGAACCTGAAAACTCTGTCTGTCTGTCTCTTAGTCCACAGAAAGAGCCACTAGCCCAGCCAGATGTCACACTCAGATGGGGTGTTTTTGCCAGTCAAAGGTCTGCTGCGCACTAGGGATTGGGCGACCTGAGACCCAAATGTTACATTGTAGAAGGACTGTTTGCAGTTCTTGCTCCCCAGGACATTGGACTGTCTCAACTCCCTCCCCTACAGCATGAAAAAAAGACTCTTGACAACCTTGGAGCAAATGGAGTGGGGGTGAGGGGAGCTGTTTGCATGTCTGCGCTGCTCATGCCCAGGTGTCTGTGGGGGTCCGTGGCAGAGGCTGTAAGGGGGATAGGGGGCAGAAGGAGACTGTTTGAGAGGCAGGCTGCAGGCAGGGGAGCCCAGGAGTGTGTGCAGGGCTGTGTGTGTGGGTGTGGTGGCAGGGGGTTAGGGCAGGTCCCCCTGCTGGATGGTGAGATGGCAGCTGGGCTGGCCCTGGGCCCTCAGGGCTGAAGGGCAGAAGCAGGGTGGCAGTAAAGTAGCTCAGGGAGGCACACAGGAGATGTTAGTTGGGGAGCTGGGGGACAGAGTGCAAGGGGAAAGGGGGCATCCTTGAGGAGGGCTCTGGACTAGAGAGTGGGGGCAGCTGGAGGCATGGAAGGTCCCAGGAATAAGGGACTGACAGGAACAGATTCCTGCACCCACCCACTGGATAGAAGCTGCAGCAGCCAGAGCAGCAGCCCTGGCTTGCCTAGGCCAAGGGCCCTGAGTGAGTCCCTCTGAGGATGAGGAAGAGGAGGAGGGGGTGGAGGAGGAGGAGGAGTAGGAGGAGGAGGAGGAGGAAGTGGAGGAGGAAGAAGAAGAGGAGGAGGAGGAGGAGGAGGAGGAGGAGGAGGGGCAGGAGGGCAGCTGTCAGTAGGCAACGGGATTAATAGAGGCCTCCATTACGGAGGCATGTGTCCAGGCAGGCACCCACCAACCCTCAGGGGCAGCTCAGGGGACCCAGGGACTTGGTGTGGGTATCTCTGGGGCGGGGACTGTCAGTCAGTCAGCAAGACTGTGTGTCAGTGCACATGGTGGGACAGGGGCCTGGTGGACCTTGGTCCCCCGCCCTGGACTGTCAGATGCCAGCCCCATGCCCAGACACACACCAATCTGCCCATAGCCCCTTGGCCCGGCAGACCAGCAGCTGCTTTGGCCTGGGGCTCTGGCTCTGGTGGCTGGCCACCAGCCCGCAGGTCAAGTTCAGCCTGGGGGTCATGGCTGCTGGTCAACTGGATGGGCGGGGTCCCCGTGGCCTAGCAACCACAGGAGCCCTCTGTGATGTCCTAGCCCCTGGCAATCTGTGCTGGCCACACTGGCACTGGGCAGCCCAACTGCCCTGCCACTAGGTCAGGCAACAGCGCCCAGACGCCTGGGCCCTGGCACAGAGGGACGGAAGGATGGGAAGACAGTTCTGACCGACGAGGGACCTCAGGGCTGGCAGCCAAGAGAAGATAGGTGGAGGTGCGCCCGGGATCCAGGGAGCCCAGGCCAGAGCTGCCTGCATGCCTGCCTGCCTTCCTGGATGTCTGTATGCTACCTTTGTCCAGGTAGGTTTCTCAGGTCCCCTCCAATCCTGTCCTCTCCTGTCCTCACCATCCTCTCCCCTCTCCTCTCCTCCGCACTTTGCTTCTCTCCTTTGTCTGTCCTCTCTTCCAGGTGCCCTGCTCACCAGCACCAGCACTTGTGATGGTTCTCCAGTGACAGCTGTTCGCAACCCCTTCCACCCCCTGCCTGCCCCTAATGTGACCCAGCTCACAGGGTCTCCGGCTCACCCCACCCAAACCCACACGCCCCAACACATTCCCTGGTTCAGCCCCTCTGCCCTATTCAGCCAAACTGGCCCCTTTGCAACCTACCTATGCATCGTTGTTTCTCCTCACCATTCAAGGAGAGATCTCCTTTTGTACTTAGCTTGGTTGACTGGTGGATGGATGGATGGAGGGATGGATGGATGGATGGATGGATAGCTGTATGGGTGGATGGATGGATGGATGGACAGGTCAATGGATCGGTTTTGTAGAGGCAGAGTACCATATAGGGGTACTGGAGACCGCTGGTGTCAGATCCTTAGTCAATGTCAAATGTAAAACATTAATTCATCAATAACAAAAATGAATAAGCACTTAAATAAATAAATAAATAAATAAATAAATATAAAAACAGGGTTAAAAAATACATGGCGTCTTTGCCTTTCTGCATATGGAATGCTGTGAGGATCTTAACAAGGAAAGCATTGTCCTGAGTAGCCCATTTGAAGTCGTGGAATATTTCCTTTTCCTTTTTCTTTTTTTACTTTCCATTTTTTTGATTATTCACTGGAATAAATAGACAGCAATTGAGAGGGAAGGGAGGTAGAGAGAGTTTGAGACACAGAGAGAGACACGTGCAGCACTTCCGCACCACTTGTAAAGATTTCCCCTGGCAGGTGGGAACCAGGGTGTTGAAGCCCAGTCCTCCTGCATTGTAACATGAGTGCTTAACTGGGTGTGGCACCACCTGGTACCCTTGATGGGACACTTTTTTTTTAGCAATGAAAAGAAATTCTCGTGGCAAGGTAATAAATAAATGAAGAAGTAAATAAAAGTGCATTTACATTAACTCAGTGGAAACACACAGGGACTTATACGTCTCTGTTACCTGTATTACTTCTTCATGTATGGATTGATTGCCTCAAGGGGTTGTTGCCACAGCTGAGTGCCTGTGCCAGGAATAATCCACAGCTCCTGCACTCCATTTGTTCCCCTTTCGCTGCCCTTGGTGCTTGGTCACTGTGGTGGTTATTGTTGTTGTTGTTGTTGTTGTTGTTACTGACCTTGCATCTGAAAGACACAAAAGGAGAGAGCAGAGGAAATACAGGGTAGGAGAGAAAGATAGAGCTCCTAAAGACCTGCTTCACCCCCTGTAAAGCGACTCCCCTGCAGGTGGCGGTCTGGGGGCCAGACCCCAAATCCTTCCACCTGTCCCCTCTATTCGTGTGCGCCACAAGCCCTTCACCCTCTGACATACCGCCAAACCTCCCTGGATTTACTTTTGAAGGCAGTATCACCTGCCTCGTTTTGAATCCTCATTATCCTGACGGTCAGTCCTGGAGACAGTGTCATGACACGACACACGGAGATCTCTTTTATCAGAGAGGACCTGGAACAGCAGCTGGGGTTCTAGTACCAGGGCAGGAGCAAATCCCCATCCACCCTCCACAGAGTCCACCTGCCTGCATTTTGGTCCTTTTCCCTCCAAAAAAGATTTTTCCCTTTTTTCACTTTGAAAAAGGCAGCAGACAGGTTACCCAGGCAGGGGAAAAAAAAATAAAAAGCCTTTTTTTTTTTTTTTTTTTTTACCGAAGTGAATGACCATCTTCTGGGAAGTGTAGGCTTTGAACCTGAAAACTCTGTCTGTCTGTCTCTTAGTCCACAGAAAGAGCCACTAGCCCAGCCAGATGTCACACTCAGATGGGGTGTTTTTGCCAGTCAAAGGTCTGCACAGCGCACTAGGGATTGGGCGACCTGAGACCCAAATGTTACATTGTAGATGGACTGTTTGCAGTTCTTGCTCCCCAGGACATTGGACTGTCTCAACTCCCTCCCCTACAGCATGAAAAAAAGACTCTTGACAACCTTGGAGCAAATGGAGTGGGGGTGAGGGGAGCTGTTTGCATGTCTGCGCTGCTCATGCCCAGGTGTCTGTGGGGGTCCGTGGCAGAGGCTGTAAGGGGGATAGGGGGCAGAAGGAGACTGTTTGAGAGGCAGGCTGCAGGCACGGGAGCCCAGGAGTGTGTGCAGGGCTGTGTGTGTGGGTGTGGTGGCAGGGGGTTAGGGCAGGTCCCCCTGCTGGATGGTGAGATGGCAGCTGGGCTGGCCCTGGGCCCTCAGGGATGAAGGGCAGAAGCAGGGTGGCAGTAAAGTAGCTCAGGGAGGCACACAGGAGATGTTAGTTGGGGAGCTGGGGGACAGAGGGCAAGGGGAAAGGGGGCATCCTTGAGGAGGGCTCTGGACTAGAGAGTGGGGGCAGCTGGAGGCATGGAAGGTCCCAGGAATAAGGGTCTGACAGGAACAGATTCCTGAACCCACCCACTGGATAGAAGCTGCAGCAGCCAGAGCAGCAGCCCTGCCTTGCCTAGGCCAAGGGCCCTGAGTGAGTCCCTCTGAGGATGAGGAAGAGGAGGAGGGGGTGGAGGAGGAGGAGGAGTAGGAGGAGGAGGAGGAGGAAGTGAAGGAGGAAGAAGAAGAGGAGGAGGAGGAGGAGGAGGAGGAGGAGGGGCAGGAGGGCAGCTGTCAGTAGGCAACGGGATTAATAGAGGCCTCCATTACGGAGGTATGTGTCCAGGCAGGCACCCACCAACCCTCAGGGGCAGCTCAGGGCACCTAGGGACTTGGTGTGGGTATCTCTGGGGCGGGGACTGTCAGTCAGTCAGCAAGACTGTGTGTCAGTGCACATGGTGGGACAGGGGCCTGGCGGACCTTGGTCCCCCGCCCTGGACTGTCAGATGCCAGCCCCATGCCCAGACACACACCAATCTGCCCATAGCCCCTTGGCCCGGCAGACCAGCAGCTGCTTTGGCCTGGGGCTCTGGCTCTGGTGGCTGGCCACCAGCCCGCATGTCAAGTTCAGTGTGGGGGTCATGGCTGCTGGTCAACTGGATGGGCGGGGTCCCCGTGGCCTAGCAACCACAGGAGCCCTCTGTGATGTCCTAGACCCTGGCAATCTGTGCTGGCCACACTGGCACTGGGCAGCCCAACTGCCCTGCCACTAGGTCAGGCAACAGCGCCCAGACGCCTGGGCCCTGGCACAGAGGGACGGAAGGATGGGAAGACAGTTCTGACCGACGAGGGACCTCAGGGCTGGCAGCCAAGAGAAGATAGGTGGAGGTGCGCCCGGGATCCAGGGAGCCCAGGCCAGAGCTGCCTGCATGCCTGCCTGCCTTCCTGGATGTCTGTATGCTACCTTTGTCCAGGTAGGTTTCTCAGGTCCCCTCCAATCCTGTCCTCTCCTGTCCTCACCATCCTCTCCCCTCTCCTCTCCTCCGCACTTTGCTTCTCTCCTTTGTCTGTCCTCTCTTCCAGGTGCCCTGCTCACCAGCTCCAGCACTTGTGATGGTTCTCCAGTGACAGCTGTTCGCAACCCCTTCCACCCCCTGCCTGCCCCTAATGTGACCCAGCTCACAGGGTCCCCGGCTCACCCCACCCAAACCCACACGCCCCAACACATTCCCTGGTTCAGCCCCTCTGCCCTATTCAGCCAAACTGGCCCCTTTGCAACCTACCTATGCATCGTTGTTTCTCCTCACCATTCAAGGAGAGATCACCTTTTGTACTTAGCTTGGTTGACTGGTGGATGGATGGATGGATGGATGGATGGATGCATGGATAGCTGTATGGGTGGATGGATGGATGGATGGACAGGTCAATGGATCGGTTTTGTAGAGGCAGAGTACCATATAGGGGTACTGGAGACCGCTGGTGTCAGATCCTTAGTCAATGTCAAATGTAAAACATTAATTCATCAATAACAAAAATGAATAAGCACCTAAATAAATAAATAAATAAATAAATAAATAAAAATAAAAACTGGGTTAAAAAATACATGGCGTCTTTGCCTTTCTGCATATGGAATGCTGTGAGGATCTTAACAAGGAAAGCATTGTCCTGAGTAGCCCATTTGAAGTCGTGGAATATTTCCTTTTCCTTTTTCTTTTTTTACTTTCCATTTTCTTGATTATTCACTGGAATAAATAGACAGCAATTGAGAGGGAAGGGAGGTAGAGAGAGTTTGAGACACAGAGAGAGACACCTGCAGCACTTCCGCACCACTTGTAAAGATTTCCCCTGGCAGGTGGGAACCAGGGTGTTGAAGCCCAGTCCTCCTGCATTGTAACATGAGTGCTTAACTGGGTGTGGCACCACCTGGTACCCTTGATGGGACACTTTTTTTTTAGCAATGAAAAGAAATTCTCGTGGCAAGGTAATAAATAAATGAAGAAGTAAATAAAAGTGCATTTACATTAACTCAGTGGAAACACACAGGGACTTATACGTCTCTGTTACCTGTATTACTTCTTCATGTATGGATTGATTGCCTCAAGGGGTTGTTGCCACAGCTGAGTGCCTGTGCCAGGAATAATCCACAGCTCCTGCACTCCATTTGTTCCCCTTTCGCTGCCATTGGTGCTTGGTCACTGTGGTGGTTATTGTTGTTGTTGTTGTTGTTGTTACTGACCTTGCATCTGAAAGACACAAAAGGAGAGAGCAGAGGAAATACAGGGTAGGAGAGAAAGATAGAGCTCCTAAAGACCTGCTTCACCCCCTGTAAAGCGACTCCCCTGCAGGTGGCGGTCTGGGGGCCAGACCCCAAATCCTTCCACCTGTCCCCTCTATTCGTGAGCGCCACAAGCCCTTCACCCTCTGACATACCGCCAAACCTCCCTGGATTTACTTTTGAAGGCAGTATCACCTGCCTCGTTTTGAATCCTCATTATCCTGACGGTCAGTCCTGGAGACAGTGTCATGACACGACACACGGAGATCTCTGTTATCAGAGAGGACCTGGAACAGCAGCTGGGGTTCTAGTACCAGGGCAGGAGCAAATCCCCATCCACCCTCCACAGAGTCCACCTGCCTGCATTTTGGTCCTTTTCCCTCCAAAAAAGATTTTTCCCTTTTTTCACTTTGAAAAAGGCAGCAGACAGGTTACCCAGGCAGGGGAAAAAAAAATAAAAAGCCTTTTTTTTTTTTTTTTTTTTTTTTTTTTTTACCAAAGTGAATGACCATCTTCTGGGAAGTGTAGGTTTTGAACCTGAAAACTCTGTCTGTCTGTCTCTTAGTCCACAGAAAGAGCCACTAGCCCAGCCAGATGTCACACTCAGATGGGGTGTTTTTGCCAGTCAAAGGTCTGCACAGCGCACTAGGGATTGGGCGACCTGAGACCCAAATGTTACATTGTAGATGGACTGTTTGCAGTTCTTGCTCCCCAGGACATTGGACTGTCTCAACTCCCTCCCCTACAGCATGAAAAAAAGACTCTTGACAACCTTGGAGCAAATGGAGTGGGGGTGAGGGGAGCTGTTTGCATGTCTGCGCTGCTCATGCCCAGGTGTCTGTGGGGGTCCGTGGCAGAGGCTGTAAGGGGGATAGGGGGCAGAAGGAGACTGTTTGAGAGGCAGGCTGCAGGCAGGGGAGCCCAGGAGTGTGTGCAGGGCTGTGTGTGTGGGTGTGGTGGCAGGGGGTTAGGGCAGGTCCCCCTGCTGGATGGTGAGATGGCAGCTGGGCTGGCCCTGGTCCCTCAGGGATGAAGGGCAGAAGCAGGGTGGCAGTAAAGTAGCTCAGGGAGGCACACAGGAGATGTTAGTTGGGGAGCTGGGGGACAGAGGGCAAGGGGAAAGGGGGCATCCTTGAGGAGGGCTCTGGACTAGAGAGTGGGGGCAGCTGGAGGCATGGAAGGTCCCAGGAATAAGGGTCTGACAGGAACAGATTCCTGAACCCACCCACTGGATAGAAGCTGCAGCAGCCAGAGCAGCAGCCCTGCCTTGCCTAGGCCAAGGGCCCTGAGTGAGTCCCTCTGAGGATGAGGAAGAGGAGGAGGGGGTGGAGGAGGAGGAGGAGTAGGAGGAGGAGGAGGAGGAAGTGAAGGAGGAAGAAGAAGAGGAGGAGGAGGAGGAGGAGGAGGAGGAGGGGCAGGAGGGCAGCTGTCAGTAGGCAACGGGATTAATAGAGGCCTCCATTACGGAGGTATGTGTCCAGGCAGGCACCCACCAACCCTCAGGGGCAGCTCAGGGCACCCAGGGACTTGGTGTGGGTATCTCTGGGGCGGGGACTGTCAGTCAGTCAGCAAGACTGTGTGTCAGTGCACATGGTGGGACAGGGGCCTGGCGGACCTTGGTCCCCCGCCCTGGACTGTCAGATGCCAGCCCCATGCCCAGACACACACCAATCTGCCCATAGCCCCTTGGCCCGGCAGACCAGCAGCTGCTTTGGCCTGGGGCTCTGGCTCTGGTGGCTGGCCACCAGCCCGCATGTCAAGTTCAGTGTGGGGGTCATGGCTGCTGGTCAACTGGATGGGCGGGGTCCCCGTGGCCTAGCAACCACAGGAGCCCTCTGTGATGTCCTAGACCCTGGCAATCTGTGCTGGCCACACTGGCACTGGGCAGCCCAACTGCCCTGCCACTAGGTCAGGCAACAGCGCCCAGACGCCTGGGCCCTGGCACAGAGGGACGGAAGGATGGGAAGACAGTTCTGACCGACGAGGGACCTCAGGGCTGGCAGCCAAGAGAAGATAGGTGGAGGTGCGCCCGGGATCCAGGGAGCCCAGGCCAGAGCTGCCTGCATGCCTGCCTGCCTTCCTGGATGTCTGTATGCTACCTTTGTCCAGGTAGGTTTCTCAGGTCCCCTCCAATCCTGTCCTCTCCTGTCCTCACCATCCTCTCCCCTCTCCTCTCCTCCGCACTTTGCTTCTCTCCTTTGTCTGTCCTCTCTTCCAGGTGCCCTGCTCACCAGCTCCAGCACTTGTGATGGTTCTCCAGTGACAGCTGTTCGCAACCCCTTCCACCCCCTGCCTGCCCCTAATGTGACCCAGCTCACAGGGTCCCCGGCTCACCCCACCCAAACCCACACGCCCCAACACATTCCCTGGTTCAGCCCCTCTGCCCTATTCAGCCAAACTGGCCCCTTTGCAACCTACCTATGCATCGTTGTTTCTCCTCACCATTCAAGGAGAGATCACCTTTTGTACTTAGCTTGGTTGACTGGTGGATGGATGGATGGATGGATGGATGGATGCATGGATAGCTGTATGGGTGGATGGATGGATGGATGGACAGGTCAATGGATCGGTTTTGTAGAGGCAGAGTACCATATAGGGGTACTGGAGACCGCTGGTGTCAGATCCTTAGTCAATGTCAAATGTAAAACATTAATTCATCAATAACAAAAATGAATAAGCACCTAAATAAATAAATAAATAAATAAATAAATAAAAATAAAAACTGGGTTAAAAAATACATGGCGTCTTTGCCTTTCTGCATATGGAATGCTGTGAGGATCTTAACAAGGAAAGCATTGTCCTGAGTAGCCCATTTGAAGTCGTGGAATATTTCCTTTTCCTTTTTCTTTTTTTACTTTCCATTTTCTTGATTATTCACTGGAATAAATAGACAGCAATTGAGAGGGAAGGGAGGTAGAGAGAGTTTGAGACACAGAGAGAGACACCTGCAGCACTTCCGCACCACTTGTAAAGATTTCCCCTGGCAGGTGGGAACCAGGGTGTTGAAGCCCAGTCCTCCTGCATTGTAACATGAGTGCTTAACTGGGTGTGGCACCACCTGGTACCCTTGATGGGACACTTTTTTTTTAGCAATGAAAAGAAATTCTCGTGGCAAGGTAATAAATAAATGAAGAAGTAAATAAAAGTGCATTTACATTAACTCAGTGGAAACACACAGGGACTTATACGTCTCTGTTACCTGTATTACTTCTTCATGTATGGATTGATTGCCTCAAGGGGTTGTTGCCACAGCTGAGTGCCTGTGCCAGGAATAATCCACAGCTCCTGCACTCCATTTGTTCCCCTTTCGCTGCCATTGGTGCTTGGTCACTGTGGTGGTTATTGTTGTTGTTGTTGTTGTTGTTACTGACCTTGCATCTGAAAGACACAAAAGGAGAGAGCAGAGGAAATACAGGGTAGGAGAGAAAGATAGAGCTCCTAAAGACCTGCTTCACCCCCTGTAAAGCGACTCCCCTGCAGGTGGCGGTCTGGGGGCCAGACCCCAAATCCTTCCACCTGTCCCCTCTATTCGTGAGCGCCACAAGCCCTTCACCCTCTGACATACCGCCAAACCTCCCTGGATTTACTTTTGAAGGCAGTATCACCTGCCTCGTTTTGAATCCTCATTATCCTGACGGTCAGTCCTGGAGACAGTGTCATGACACGACACACGGAGATCTCTGTTATCAGAGAGGACCTGGAACAGCAGCTGGGGTTCTAGTGCCAGGGCAGGAACAAATCCCCATCCACCCTCCACAGAGACCACCTGCCTGCATTTTGGTACTTTTCGCTCCAAAAAAGATTTTTCCCTTTTTTCACTTTGAAAAAGGCAGCAGACAGGTTACCCAGGCAGGGGAAAAAAAATAAAAAGCCTTTTTTTTTTTTTTTTTTTTTTTTTTTTTACCGAAGTGAATGACCATCTTCTGGGAAGTGTAGGTTTTGAACCTGAAAACTCTGTCTGTCTGTCTCTTAGTCCACAGAAAGAGCCACTAGCCCAGCCAGATGTCACACTCAGATGGGGTGTTTTTGCCAGTCAAAGGTCTGCACAGCGCACTAGGGATTGGGCGACCTGAGACCCAAATGTTACATTGTAGATGGACTGTTTGCAGTTCTTGCTCCCCAGGACATTGGACTGTCTCAACTCCCTCCCCTACAGCATGAAAAAAAGACTCTTGACAACCTTGGAGCAAATGGAGTGGGGGTGAGGGGAGCTGTTTGCATGTCTGCGCTGCTCATGCCCAGGTGTCTGTGGGGGTCCGTGGCAGAGGCTGTAAGGGGGATAGGGGGCAGAAGGAGACTGTTTGAGAGGCAGGCTGCAGGCAGGGGAGCCCAGGAGTGTGTGCAGGGCTGTGTGTGTGGGTGTGGTGGCAGGGGGTTAGGGCAGGTCCCCCTGCTGGATGGTGAGATGGCAGCTGGGCTGGCCCTGGGCCCTCAGGGCTGAAGGGCAGAAGCAGGGTGGCAGTAAAGTAGCTCAGGGAGGCACACAGGAGATGTTAGTTGGGGAGCTGGGGCACAGAGGGCAAGGGGAAAGGGGGCATCCTTGAGGAGGGCTCTGGACTAGAGAGTGGGGGCAGCTGGAGGCATGGAATGTCCCAGGAATAAGGGTCTGACAGGAACAGATTCCTGAACCCACCCACTGGATAGAAGCTGCAGCAGCCAGAGCAGCAGCCCTGCCTTGCCTAGGCCAAGGGCCCTGAGTGAGTCCCTCTGAGGATGAGGAAGAGGAGGAGGGGGTGGAGGAGGAGGAGGAGTAGGAGGAGGAGGAGGAGGAAGTGGAGGAGGAAGAAGAAGAGGAGGAGGAGCAGGAGGAGGAGGAGGAGGAGGGGCAGGAGGGCAGCTGTCAGTAGGCAACGGGATTAATAGAGGCCTCCATTACGGAGGCATGTGTCCAGGCAGGCACCCACCAACCCTCAGGGGCAGCTCAGGGCACCCAGGGACTTGGTGTGGGTATCTCTGGGGCGGGGACTGTCAGTCAGTCAGCAAGACTGTGTGTCAGTGCACATGGTGGGACAGGGGCCTGGCGGACCTTGGTCCCCCGCTCTGGACTGTCAGATGCCAGCCCCATGCCCAGACACACACCAATCTGCCCATAGCCCCTTGGCCCGGCAGACCAGCAGCTGCTTTGGCCTGGGGCTCTGGCTCTGGTGGCTGGCCACCAGCCCGCAGGTCAAGTTCAGCGTGGGGGTCATGGCTGCTGGTCAACTGGATGGGCGGGGTCCCCGTGGCCTAGCAACCACAGGAGCCCTCTGTGATGTCCTAGCCCCTGGCAATCTGTGCTGGCCACACTGGCACTGGGCAGCCCAACTGCCCTGCCACTAGGTCAGGCAACAGCGCTCAGACGCCTGGGCCCTGGCACAGAGGGACGGAAGGATGGGAAGACAGTTCTGACCGACGAGGGACCTCAGGGCTGGCAGCCAAGAGAAGATAGGTGGAGGTGCGCCCGGGATCCAGGGAGCCCAGGCCAGAGCTGCCTGCATGCCTGCCTGCCTTCCTGGATGTCTGTATGCTACCTTTGTCCAGGTAGGTTTCTCAGGTCCCCTCCAATCCTGTCCTCTCCTGTCCTCACCATCCTCTCCCCTCTCCTCTCCTCCGCACTTTGCTTCTCTCCTTTGTCTGTCCTCTCTTCCAGGTGCCCTGCTCACCAGCTCCAGCACTTGTGATGGTTCTCCAGTGACAGCTGTTCGCAACCCCTTCCACCCCCTGCCTGCCCCTAATGTGACCCAGCTCACAGGGTCCCCGGCTCACCCCACCCAAACCCACACGCCCCAACACATTCCCTGGTTCAGCCCCTCTGCCCTATTCAGCCAAACTGGCCCCTTTGCAACCTACCTATGCATCGTTGTTTCTCCTCACCATTCAAGGAGAGATCACCTTTTGTACTTAGCTTGGTTGACTGGTGGATGGATGGATGGATGGATGGATGGATGCATGGATAGCTGTATGGGTGGATGGATGGATGGATGGACAGGTCAATGGATCGGTTTTGTAGAGGCAGAGTACCATATAGGGGTACTGGAGACCGCTGGTGTCAGATCCTTAGTCAATGTCAAATGTAAAACATTAATTCATCAATAACAAAAATGAATAAGCACCTAAATAAATAAATAAATAAATAAATAAAAATAAAAACTGGGTTAAAAAATACATGGCGTCTTTGCCTTTCTGCATATGGAATGCTGTGAGGATCTTAACAAGGAAAGCATTGTCCTGAGTAGCCCATTTGAAGTCGTGGAATATTTCCTTTTCCTTTTTCTTTTTTTACTTTCCATTTTCTTGATTATTCACTGGAATAAATAGACAGCAATTGAGAGGGAAGGGAGGTAGAGAGAGTTTGGGACACAGAGAGAGACACCTGCAGCACTTCCGCACCACTTGTAAAGATTTCCCCTGGCAGGTGGGAACCAGGGTGTTGAAGCCCAGTCCTCCTGCATTGTAACATGAGTGCTTAACTGGGTGTGGCACCACCTGGTACCCTTGATGGGACACTTTTTTTTTAGCAATGAAAAGAAATTCTCGTGGCAAGGTAATAAATAAATGAAGAAGTAAATAAAAGTGCATTTACATTAACTCAGTGGAAACACACAGGGACTTATACGTCTCTGTTACCTGTATTACTTCTTCATGTATGGATTGATTGCCTCAAGGGGTTGTTGCCACAGCTGAGTGCCTGTGCCAGGAATAATCCACAGCTCCTGCACTCCATTTGTTCCCCTTTCGCTGCCATTGGTGCTTGGTCACTGTGGTGGTTATTGTTGTTGTTGTTGTTGTTGTTACTGACCTTGCATCTGAAAGACACAAAAGGAGAGAGCAGAGGAAATACAGGGTAGGAGAGAAAGATAGAGCTCCTAAAGACCTGCTTCACCCCCTGTAAAGCGACTCCCCTGCAGGTGGCGGTCTGGGGGCCAGACCCCAAATCCTTCCACCTGTCCCCTCTATTCGTGAGCGCCACAAGCCCTTCACCCTCTGACATACCGCCAAACCTCCCTGGATTTACTTTTGAAGGCAGTATCACCTGCCTCGTTTTGAATCCTCATTATCCTGACGGTCAGTCCTGGAGACAGTGTCATGACACGACACACGGAGATCTCTGTTATCAGAGAGGACCTGGAACAGCAGCTGGGGTTCTAGTACCAGGGCAGGAGCAAATCCCCATCCACCCTCCACAGAGTCCACCTGCCTGCATTTTGGTCCTTTTCCCTCCAAAAAAGATTTTTCCCTTTTTTCACTTTGAAAAAGGCAGCAGACAGGTTACCCAGGCAGGGGAAAAAAAAATAAAAAGCCTTTTTTTTTTTTTTTTTTTACCAAAGTGAATGACCATCTTCTGGGAAGTGTAGGTTTTGAACCTGAAAACTCTGTCTGTCTGTCTCTTAGTCCACAGAAAGAGCCACTAGCCCAGCCAGATGTCACACTCAGATGGGGTGTTTTTGCCAGTCAAAGGTCTGCACAGCGCACTAGGGATTGGGCGACCTGAGACCCAAATGTTACATTGTAGATGGACTGTTTGCAGTTCTTGCTCCCCAGGACATTGGACTGTCTCAACTCCCTCCCCTACAGCATGAAAAAAAGACTCTTGACAACCTTGGAGCAAATGGAGTGGGGGTGAGGGGAGCTGTTTGCATGTCTGCGCTGCTCATGCCCAGGTGTCTGTGGGGGTCCGTGGCAGAGGCTGTAAGGGGGATAGGGGGCAGAAGGAGACTGTTTGAGAGGCAGGCTGCAGGCAGGGGAGCCCAGGAGTGTGTGCAGGGCTGTGTGTGTGGGTGTGGTGGCAGGGGGTTAGGGCAGGTCCCCCTGCTGGATGGTGAGATGGCAGCTGGGCTGGCCCTGGGCCCTCAGGGATGAAGGGCAGAAGCAGGGTGGCAGTAAAGTAGCTCAGGGAGGCACACAGGAGATGTTAGTTGGGGAGCTGGGGGACAGAGGGCAAGGGGAAAGGGGGCATCCTTGAGGAGGGCTCTGGACTAGAGAGTGGGGGCAGCTGGAGGCATGGAAGGTCCCAGGAATAAGGGTCTGACAGGAACAGATTCCTGAACCCACCCACTGGATAGAAGCTGCAGCAGCCAGAGCAGCAGCCCTGCCTTGCCTAGGCCAAGGGCCCTGAGTGAGTCCCTCTGAGGATGAGGAAGAGGAGGAGGGGGTGGAGGAGGAGGAGGAGTAGGAGGAGGAGGAGGAGGAAGTGAAGGAGGAAGAAGAAGAGGAGGAGGAGGAGGAGGAGGAGGGGCAGGAGGGCAGCTGTCAGTAGGCAACGGGATTAATAGAGGCCTCCATTACGGAGGTATGTGTGCAGGCAGGCACCCACCAACCCTCAGGGGCAGCTCAGGGCACCCAGGGACTTGGTGTGGGTATCTCTGGGGCGGGGACTGTCAGTCAGTCAGCAAGACTGTGTGTCAGTGCACATGGTGGGACAGGGGCCTGGCGGACCTTGGTCCCCCGCCCTGGACTGTCAGATGCCAGCCCCATGCCCAGACACACACCAATCTGCCCATAGCCCCTTGGCCCGGCAGACCAGCAGCTGCTTTGGCCTGGGGCTCTGGCTCTGGTGTCTGGCCACCAGCCCGCATGTCAAGTTCAGTGTGGGGGTCATGGCTGCTGGTCAACTGGATGGGCGGGGTCCCCGTGGCCTAGCAACCACAGGAGCCCTCTGTGATGTCCTAGACCCTGGCAATCTGTGCTGGCCACACTGGCACTGGGCAGCCCAACTGCCCTGCCACTAGGTCAGGCAACAGCGCCCAGACGCCTGGGCCCTGGCACAGAGGGACGGAAGGATGGGAAGACAGTTCTGACCGACGAGGGACCTCAGGGCTGGCAGCCAAGAGAAGATAGGTGGAGGTGCGCCCGGGATCCAGGGAGCCCAGGCCAGAGCTGCCTGCATGCCTGCCTGCCTTCCTGGATGTCTGTATGCTACCTTTGTCCAGGTAGGTTTCTCAGGTCCCCTCCAATCCTGTCCTCTCCTGTCCTCACCATCCTCTCCCCTCTCCTCTCCTCCGCACTTTGCTTCTCTCCTTTGTCTGTCCTCTCTTCCAGGTGCCCTGCTCACCAGCTCCAGCACTTGTGATGGTTCTCCAGTGACAGCTGTTCGCAACCCCTTCCACCCCCTGCCTGCCCCTAATGTGACCCAGCTCACAGGGTCCCCGGCTCACCCCACCCAAACCCACACGCCCCAACACATTCCCTGGTTCAGCCCCTCTGCCCTATTCAGCCAAACTGGCCCCTTTGCAACCTACCTATGCATCGTTGTTTCTCCTCACCATTCAAGGAGAGATCACCTTTTGTACTTAGCTTGGTTGACTGGTGGATGGATGGATGGATGGATGGATGCATGGATAGCTGTATGGGTGGATGGATGGATGGATGGACAGGTCAATGGATCGGTTTTGTAGAGGCAGAGTACCATATAGGGGTACTGGAGACCGCTGGTGTCAGATCCTTAGTCAATGTCAAATGTAAAACATTAATTCATCAATAACAAAAATGAATAAGCACCTAAATAAATAAATAAATAAATAAATAAAAATAAAAACTGGGTTAAAAAATACATGGCGTCTTTGCCTTTCTGCATATGGAATGCTGTGAGGATCTTAACAAGGAAAGCATTGTCCTGAGTAGCCCATTTGAAGTCGTGGAATATTTCCTTTTCCTTTTTCTTTTTTTACTTTCCATTTTCTTGATTATTCACTGGAATAAATAGACAGCAATTGAGAGGGAAGGGAGGTAGAGAGAGTTTGAGACACAGAGAGAGACACCTGCAGCACTTCCGCACCACTTGTAAAGATTTCCCCTGGCAGGTGGGAACCAGGGTGTTGAAGCCCAGTCCTCCTGCATTGTAACATGAGTGCTTAACTGGGTGTGGCACCACCTGGTACCCTTGATGGGACACTTTTTTTTTAGCAATGAAAAGAAATTCTCGTGGCAAGGTAATAAATAAATGAAGAAGTAAATAAAAGTGCATTTACATTAACTCAGTGGAAACACACAGGGACTTATACGTCTCTGTTACCTGTATTACTTCTTCATGTATGGATTGATTGCCTCAAGGGGTTGTTGCCACAGCTGAGTGCCTGTGCCAGGAATAATCCACAGCTCCTGCACTCCATTTGTTCCCCTTTCGCTGCCATTGGTGCTTGGTCACTGTGGTGGTTATTGTTGTTGTTGTTGTTGTTGTTACTGACCTTGCATCTGAAAGACACAAAAGGAGAGAGCAGAGGAAATACAGGGTAGGAGAGAAAGATAGAGCTCCTAAAGACCTGCTTCACCCCCTGTAAAGCGACTCCCCTGCAGGTGGTGGTCTGGGGGCCAGACCCCAAATCCTTCCACCTGTCCCCTCTATTCGTGAGCGCCACAAGCCCTTCACCCTCTGACATACCGCCAAACCTCCCTGGATTTACTTTTGAAGGCAGTATCACCTGCCTCGTTTTGAATCCTCATTATCCTGACGGTCAGTCCTGGAGACAGTGTCATGACACGACACACGGAGATCTCTGTTATCAGAGAGGACCTGGAACAGCAGCTGGGGTTCTAGTGCCAGGGCAGGAACAAATCCCCATCCACCCTCCACAGAGACCACCTGCCTGCATTTTGGTACTTTTCGCTCCAAAAAAGATTTTTCCCTTTTTTCACTTTGAAAAAGGCAGCAGACAGGTTACCCAGGCAGGGGAAAAAAAATAAAAAGCCTTTTTTTTTTTTTTTTTTTTTTTTTTTTACCGAAGTGAATGACCATCTTCTGGGAAGTGTAGGTTTTGAACCTGAAAACTCTGTCTGTCTGTCTCTTAGTCCACATAAAGAGCCACTAGCCCAGCCAGATGTCACACTCAGATGGGGTGTTTTTGCCAGTCAAAGGTCTGCACAGCGCACTAGGGATTGGGCGACCTGAGACCCAAATGTTACATTGTAGATGGACTGTTTGCAGTTCTTGCTCCCCAGGACATTGGACTGTCTCAACTCCCTCCCCTACAGCATGAAAAAAAGACTCTTGACAACCTTGGAGCAAATGGAGTGGGGGTGAGGGGAGCTGTTTGCATGTCTGCGCTGCTCATGCCCAGGTGTCTGTGGGGGTCCGTGGCAGAGGCTGTAAGGGGGCTAGGGGGCAGAAGGAGACTGTTTGAGAGGCAGGCTGCAGGCAGGGGAGCCCAGGAGTGTGTGCAGGGCTGTGTGTGTGGGTGTGGTGGCAGGGGGTTAGGGCAGGTCCCCCTGCTGGATGGTGAGATGGCAGCTGGGCTGGCCCTGGGCCCTCAGGGCTGAAGGGCAGAAGCAGGGTGGCAGTAAAGTAGCTCAGGGAGGCACACAGGAGATGTTAGTTGGGGAGCTGGGGCACAGAGGGCAAGGGGAAAGGGGGCATCCTTGAGGAGGGCTCTGGACTAGAGAGTGGGGGCAGCTGGAGGCATGGAAGGTCCCAGGAATAAGGGTCTGACAGGAACAGATTCCTGAACCCACCCACTGGATAGAAGCTGCAGCAGCCAGAGCAGCAGCCCTGCCTTGCCTAGGCCAAGGGCCCTGAGTGAGTCCCTCTGAGGATGAGGAAGAGGAGGAGGGGGTGGAGGAGGAGGAGGAGTAGGAGGAGGAGGAGGAGGAAGTGGAGGAGGAAGAAGAAGAGGAGGAGGAGGAGGAGGAGGAGGAGGAGGGGCAGGAGGGCAGCTGTCAGTAGGCAACGGGATTAATAGAGGCCTCCATTACGGAGGCATGTGTCCAGGCAGGCACCCACCAACCCTCAGGGGCAGCTCAGGGCACCCAGGGACTTGGTGTGGGTATCTCTGGGGCGGGGACTGTCAGTCAGTCAGCAAGACTGTGTGTCAGTGCACATGGTGGGACAGGGGCCTGGCGGACCTTGGTCCCCCGCTCTGGACTGTCAGATGCCAGCCCCATGCCCAGACACACACCAATCTGCCCATAGCCCCTTGGCCCGGCAGACCAGCAGCTGCTTTGGCCTGGGGCTCTGGCTCTGGTGGCTGGCCACCAGCCCGCAGGTCAAGTTCAGCGTGGGGGTCATGGCTGCTGGTCAACTGGATGGGCGGGGTCCCCGTGGCCTAGCAACCACAGGAGCCCTCTGTGATGTCCTAGCCCCTGGCAATCTGTGCTGGCCACACTGGCACTGGGCAGCCCAACTGCCCTGCCACTAGGTCAGGCAACAGCGCCCAGACGCCTGGGCCCTGGCACAGAGGGACGGAAGGATGGGAAGACAGTTCTGACCGACGAGGGACCTCAGGGCTGGCAGCCAAGAGAAGATAGGTGGAGGTGCGCCCGGGATCCAGGGAGCCCAGGCCAGAGCTGCCTGCATGCCTGCCTGCCTTCCTGGATGTCTGTATGCTACCTTTGTCCAGGTAGGTTTCTCAGGTCCCCTCCAATCCTGTCCTCTCCTGTCCTCACCATCCTCTCCCCTCTCCTCTCCTCCGCACTTTGCTTCTCTCCTTTGTCTGTCCTCTCTTCCAGGTGCCCTGCTCACCAGCTCCAGCACTTGTGATGGTTCTCCAGTGACAGCTGTTCGCAACCCCTTCCACCCCCTGCCTGCCCCTAATGTGACCCAGCTCACAGGGTCCCCGGCTCACCCCACCCAAACCCACACGCCCCAACACATTCCCTGGTTCAGCCCCTCTGCCCTATTCAGCCAAACTGGCCCCTTTGCAACCTACCTATGCATCGTTGTTTCTCCTCACCATTCAAGGAGAGATCACCTTTTGTACTTAGCTTGGTTGACTGGTGGATGGATGGATGGATGGATGGATGCATGGATAGCTGTATGGGTGGATGGATGGATGGATGGACAGGTCAATGGATCGGTTTTGTAGAGGCAGAGTACCATATAGGGGTACTGGAGACCGCTGGTGTCAGATCCTTAGTCAATGTCAAATGTAAAACATTAATTCATCAATAACAAAAATGAATAAGCACCTAAATAAATAAATAAATAAATAAATAAAAATAAAAACTGGGTTAAAAAATACATGGCGTCTTTGCCTTTCTGCATATGGAATGCTGTGAGGATCTTAACAAGGAAAGCATTGTCCTGAGTAGCCCATTTGAAGTCGTGGAATATTTCCTTTTCCTTTTTCTTTTTTTACTTTCCATTTTCTTGATTATTCACTGGAATAAATAGACAGCAATTGAGAGGGAAGGGAGGTAGAGAGAGTTTGAGACACAGAGAGAGACACCTGCAGCACTTCCGCACCACTTGTAAAGATTTCCCCTGGCAGGTGGGAACCAGGGTGTTGAAGCCCAGTCCTCCTGCATTGTAACATGAGTGCTTAACTGGGTGTGGCACCACCTGGTACCCTTGATGGGACACTTTTTTTGTAGCAATGAAAAGAAATTCTCGTGGCAAGGTAATAAATAAATGAAGAAGTAAATAAAAGTGCATTTACATTAACTCAGTGGAAACACACAGGGACTTATACGTCTCTGTTACCTGTATTACTTCTTCATGTATGGATTGATTGCCTCAAGGGGTTGTTGCCACAGCTGAGTGCCTGTGCCAGGAATAATCCACAGCTCCTGCACTCCATTTGTTCCCCTTTCGCTGCCATTGGTGCTTGGTCACTGTGGTGGTTATTGTTGTTGTTGTTGTTGTTGTTGTTACTGACCTTGCATCTGAAAGACACAAAAGGAGAGAGCAGAGGAAATACAGGGTAGGAGAGAAAGATAGAGCTCCTAAAGACCTGCTTCACCCCCTGTAAAGCGACTCCCCTGCAGGTGGCGGTCTGGGGGCCAGACCCCAAATCCTTCCACCTGTCCCCTCTATTCGTGAGCGCCACAAGCCCTTCACCCTCTGACATACCGCCAAACCTCCCTGGATTTACTTTTGAAGGCAGTATCACCTGCCTCGTTTTGAATCCTCATTATCCTGACGGTCAGTCCTGGAGACAGTGTCATGACACGACACACGGAGATCTCTGTTATCAGAGAGGACCTGGAACAGCAGCTGGGGTTCTAGTACCAGGGCAGGAGCAAATCCCCATCCACCCTCCACAGAGTCCACCTGCCTGCATTTTGGTCCTTTTCCCTCCAAAAAAGATTTTTCCCTTTTTTCACTTTGAAAAAGGCAGCAGACAGGTTACCCAGGCAGGGGAAAAAAAAATAAAAAGCCTTTTTTTTTTTTTTTTTTACCAAAGTGAATGACCATCTTCTGGGAAGTGTAGGTTTTGAACCTGAAAACTCTGTCTGTCTGTCTCTTAGTCCACAGAAAGAGCCACTAGCCCAGCCAGATGTCACACTCAGATGGGGTGTTTTTGCCAGTCAAAGGTCTGCACAGCGCACTAGGGATTGGGCGACCTGAGACCCAAATGTTACATTGTAGATGGACTGTTTGCAGTTCTTGCTCCCCAGGACATTGGACTGTCTCAACTCCCTCCCCTACAGCATGAAAAAAAGACTCTTGACAACCTTGGAGCAAATGGAGTGGGGGTGAGGGGAGCTGTTTGCATGTCTGCGCTGCTCATGCCCAGGTGTCTGTGGGGGTCCGTGGCAGAGGCTGTAAGGGGGATAGGGGGCAGAAGGAGACTGTTTGAGAGGCAGGCTGCAGGCAGGGGAGCCCAGGAGTGTGTGCAGGGCTGTGTGTGTGGGTGTGGTGGCAGGGGGTTAGGGCAGGTCCCCCTGCTGGATGGTGAGATGGCAGCTGGGCTGGCCCTGGGCCCTCAGGGATGAAGGGCAGAAGCAGGGTGGCAGTAAAGTAGCTCAGGGAGGCACACAGGAGATGTTAGTTGGGGAGCTGGGGGACAGAGGGCAAGGGGAAAGGGGGCATCCTTGAGGAGGGCTCTGGACTAGAGAGTGGGGGCAGCTGGAGGCATGGAAGGTCCCAGGAATAAGGGTCTGACAGGAACAGATTCCTGAACCCACCCACTGGATAGAAGCTGCAGCAGCCAGAGCAGCAGCCCTGCCTTGCCTAGGCCAAGGGCCCTGAGTGAGTCCCTCTGAGGATGAGGAAGAGGAGGAGGGGGTGGAGGAGGAGGAGGAGTAGGAGGAGGAGGAGGAGGAAGTGAAGGAGGAAGAAGAAGAGGAGGAGGAGGAGGAGGAGGAGGAGGAGGGGCAGGAGGGCAGCTGTCAGTAGGCAACGGGATTAATAGAGGCCTCCATTAAGGAGGTATGTGTGCAGGCAGGCACCCACCAACCCTCAGGGGCAGCTCAGGGCACCCAGGGACTTGGTGTGGGTATCTCTGGGGCGGGGACTGTCAGTCAGTCAGCAAGACTGTGTGTCAGTGCACATGGTGGGACAGGGGCCTGGCGGACCTTGGTCCCCCGCCCTGGACTGTCAGATGCCAGCCCCATGCCCAGACACACACCAATCTGCCCATAGCCCCTTGGCCCGGCAGACCAGCAGCTGCTTTGGCCTGGGGCTCTGGCTCTGGTGTCTGGCCACCAGCCCGCATGTCAAGTTCAGTGTGGGGGTCATGGCTGCTGGTCAACTGGATGGGCGGGGTCCCCGTGGCCTAGCAACCACAGGAGCCCTCTGTGATGTCCTAGACCCTGGCAATCTGTGCTGGCCACACTGGCACTGGGCAGCCCAACTGCCCTGCCACTAGGTCAGGCAACAGCGCCCAGACGCCTGGGCCCTGGCACAGAGGGACGGAAGGATGGGAAGACAGTTCTGACCGACGAGGGACCTCAGGGCTGGCAGCCAAGAGAAGATAGGTGGAGGTGCGCCCGGGATCCAGGGAGCCCAGGCCAGAGCTGCCTGCATGCCTGCCTGCCTTCCTGGATGTCTGTATGCTACCTTTGTCCAGGTAGGTTTCTCAGGTCCCCTCCAATCCTGTCCTCTCCTGTCCTCACCATCCTCTCCCCTCTCCTCTCCTCCGCACTTTGCTTCTCTCCTTTGTCTGTCCTCTCTTCCAGGTGCCCTGCTCACCAGCTCCAGCACTTGTGATGGTTCTCCAGTGACAGCTGTTCGCAACCCCTTCCACCCCCTGCCTGCCCCTAATGTGACCCAGCTCACAGGGTCCCCGGCTCACCCCACCCAAACCCACACGCCCCAACACATTCCCTGGTTCAGCCCCTCTGCCCTATTCAGCCAAACTGGCCCCTTTGCAACCTACCTATGCATCGTTGTTTCTCCTCACCATTCAAGGAGAGATCACCTTTTGTACTTAGCTTGGTTGACTGGTGGATGGATGGATGGATGGATGGATGCATGGATAGCTGTATGGGTGGATGGATGGATGGATGGACAGGTCAATGGATCGGTTTTGTAGAGGCAGAGTACCATATAGGGGTACTGGAGACCGCTGGTGTCAGATCCTTAGTCAATGTCAAATGTAAAACATTAATTCATCAATAACAAAAATGAATAAGCACCTAAATAAATAAATAAATAAATAAATAAAAATAAAAACTGGGTTAAAAAATACATGGCGTCTTTGCCTTTCTGCATATGGAATGCTGTGAGGATCTTAACAAGGAAAGCATTGTCCTGAGTAGCCCATTTGAAGTCGTGGAATATTTCCTTTTCCTTTTTCTTTTTTTACTTTCCATTTTCTTGATTATTCACTGGAATAAATAGACAGCAATTGAGAGGGAAGGGAGGTAGAGAGAGTTTGAGACACAGAGAGAGACACCTGCAGCACTTCCGCACCACTTGTAAAGATTTCCCCTGGCAGGTGGGAACCAGGGTGTTGAAGCCCAGTCCTCCTGCATTGTAACATGAGTGCTTAACTGGGTGTGGCACCACCTGGTACCCTTGATGGGACACTTTTTTTGTAGCAATGAAAAGAAATTCTCGTGGCAAGGTAATAAATAAATGAAGAAGTAAATAAAAGTGCATTTACATTAACTCAGTGGAAACACACAGGGACTTATACGTCTCTGTTACCTGTATTACTTCTTCATGTATGGATTGATTGCCTCAAGGGGTTGTTGCCACAGCTGAGTGCCTGTGCCAGGAATAATCCACAGCTCCTGCACTCCATTTGTTCCCCTTTCGCTGCCATTGGTGCTTGGTCACTGTGGTGGTTATTGTTGTTGTTGTTGTTGTTGTTACTGACCTTGCATCTGAAAGACACAAAAGGAGAGAGCAGAGGAAATACAGGGTAGGAGAGAAAGATAGAGCTCCTAAAGACCTGCTTCACCCCCTGTAAAGCGACTCCCCTGCAGGTGGCGGTCTGGGGGCCAGACCCCAAATCCTTCCACCTGTCCCCTCTATTCGTGAGCGCCACAAGCCCTTCACCCTCTGACATACCGCCAAACCTCCCTGGATTTACTTTTGAAGGCAGTATCACCTGCCTCGTTTTGAATCCTCATTATCCTGACGGTCAGTCCTGGAGACAGTGTCATGACACGACACACGGAGATCTCTGTTATCAGAGAGGACCTGGAACAGCAGCTGGGGTTCTAGTGCCAGGGCAGGAACAAATCCCCATTCACCCTCCACAGAGACCACCTGCCTGCATTTTGGTACTTTTCGCTCCAAAAAAGATTTTTCCCTTTTTTCACTTTGAAAAAGGCAGCAGACAGGTTACCCAGGCAGGGGAAAAAAAATAAAAAGCCTTTTTTTTTTTTTTTTTTTTTTTTTTTTTTTACCGAAGTGAATGACCATCTTCTGGGAAGTGTAGGTTTTGAACCTGAAAACTCTGTCTGTCTGTCTCTTAGTCCACAGAAAGAGCCACTAGCCCAGCCAGATGTCACACTCAGATGGGGTGTTTTTGCCAGTCAAAGGTCTGCACAGCGCACTAGGGATTGGGCGACCTGAGACCCAAATGTTACATTGTAGATGGACTGTTTGCAGTTCTTGCTCCCCAGGACATTGGACTGTCTCAACTCCCTCCCCTACAGCATGAAAAAAAGACTCTTGACAACCTTGGAGCAAATGGAGTGGGGGTGAGGGGAGCTGTTTGCATGTCTGCGCTGCTCATGCCCAGGTGTCTGTGGGGGTCCGTGGCAGAGGCTGTAAGGGGGCTAGGGGGCAGAAGGAGACTGTTTGAGAGGCAGGCTGCAGGCAGGGGAGCCCAGGAGTGTGTGCAGGGCTGTGTGTGTGGGTGTGGTGGCAGGGGGTTAGGGCAGGTCCCCCTGCTGGATGGTGAGATGGCAGCTGGGCTGGCCCTGGGCCCTCAGGGCTGAAGGGCAGAAGCAGGGTGGCAGTAAAGTAGCTCAGGGAGGCACACAGGAGATGTTAGTTGGGGAGCTGGGGCACAGAGGGCAAGGGGAAAGGGGGCATCCTTGAGGAGGGCTCTGGACTAGAGAGTGGGGGCAGCTGGAGGCATGGAAGGTCCCAGGAATAAGGGTCTGACAGGAACAGATTCCTGAACCCACCCACTGGATAGAAGCTGCAGCAGCCAGAGCAGCAGCCCTGCCTTGCCTAGGCCAAGGGCCCTGAGTGAGTCCCTCTGAGGATGAGGAAGAGGAGGAGGGGGTGGAGGAGGAGGAGGAGTAGGAGGAGGAGGAGGAGGAAGTGGAGGAGGAAGAAGAAGAGGAGGAGGAGGAGGAGGAGGAGGAGGAGGGGCAGGAGGGCAGCTGTCAGTAGGCAACGGGATTAATAGAGGCCTCCATTACGGAGGCATGTGTCCAGGCAGGCACCCACCAACCCTCAGGGGCAGCTCAGGGCACCCAGGGACTTGGTGTGGGTATCTCTGGGGCGGGGACTGTCAGTCAGTCAGCAAGACTGTGTGTCAGTGCACATGGTGGGACAGGGGCCTGGCGGACCTTGGTCCCCCGCCCTGGACTGTCAGATGCCAGCCCCATGCCCAAACACACACCAATCTGCCCATAGCCCCTTGGCCCGGCAGACCAGCAGCTGCTTTGGCCTGGGGCTCTGGCTCTGGTGGCTGGCCACCAGCCCGCAGGTCAAGTTCAGCGTGGGGGTCATGGCTGCTGGTCAACTGGATGGGCGGGGTCCCCGTGGCCTAGCAACCACAGGAGCCCTCTGTGATGTCCTAGCCCCTGGCAATCTGTGCTGGCCACACTGGCACTGGGCAGCCCAACTGCCCTGCCACTAGGTCAGGCAACAGCGCCCAGACGCCTGGGCCCTGGCACAGAGGGACGGAAGGATGGGAAGACAGTTCTGACCGACGAGGGACCTCAGGGCTGGCAGCCAAGAGAAGATAGGTGGAGGTGCGCCCGGGATCCAGGGAGCCCAGGCCAGAGCTGCCTGCATGCCTGCCTGCCTTCCTGGATGTCTGTATGCTACCTTTGTCCAGGTAGGTTTCTCAGGTCCCCTCCAATCCTGTCCTCTCCTGTCCTCACCATCCTCTCCCCTCTCCTCTCCTCCGCACTTTGCTTCTCTCCTTTGTCTGTCCTCTCTTCCAGGTGCCCTGCTCACCAGCTCCAGCACTTGTGATGGTTCTCCAGTGACAGCTGTTCGCAACCCCTTCCACCCCCTGCCTGCCCCTAATGTGACCCAGCTCACAGGGTCTCCGGCTCACCCCACCCAAACCCACACGCCCCAACACATTCCCTGGTTCAGCCCCCTCTGCCCTATT